>NC_080846.1:19781394-20099070 GCF_030435755.1 Ochotona princeps | reverse complement strand
TTAGATATTCTACACTTTTTCCTAAACTGGTAAATGATGTAAAATTTTGTTTTACTTTCAGTGTTTATTAATTACTTTTATTACTGAGGGTAATTAGAGCGAAGTGGAATTTAACAGCTTAATCATATGCAAGGAAATCAGTGAATGAGTATTAAGAAAACAGAGGGTCTTCCACTGATTTTTGGACCTTTGCCAATCAGGGGAGTTATGGAGTGGCAGACAGTAAGGTAGTAAGGAGGTTCTGCTGAAATTTAGTGGTACATGTGATCTTTGGGAATGAAACACCCTGCTGCAGGAAAATTAGGCTCTTTTACAAATCTCTCAATTGCTGCTGTGACTTCTGACAGTGAAGCTATTTTAACTTTTAATTTGCTTAAAGACAAACCAGGCAGCTGTCTTCACAGTGGGATATGAAGGGAGAGTGTTGGAGAAATGACTCCTTTTTTCGTGTAAGTTAAAGGAAAACACACCAAGAAAAGTTTATTGCTACTCTACAAATGCTTAGGCAGTGTCATCCCTGGTGTTTATCTTATGCTTTCCTTAAGTTTTCTGGACACATTCGATTCTGGGGAGATTTTAGATTTGATAAGCATTGATAGATTTGATAGGTCAGGAATTTGAACTATGTTTTTCCTTCTGCCTTTCTCTCTTTCCAGACACAAGAGATCTTCTGGGTGAAGTTTGAGTTGGGGACTCCACATAGTATTTTCATTAAACCTTTCTTCTGTTCTTTCCACTTTTGTTTTTTTATCATAGTGTTTTGCTTGTCACACTGAAATACATGTAGCAAGAACTAAGATTATAGCTGTTTTTCTGGGAGTGGGAACTGTGTTAACAGCCTGGTAGATGTTGCGTGTGATCTCCTAATGGCAGAAGCCTCTGGATGCTTCCTTTTGATGTTGCCCTCCAAAGGTCTCATCAGAAAGCATTACTTGCTGCATTGCCCCCTTGTGACTTCTGGTGGTTTTCTTTTATTTGACTATTGATTGGTATTACACATCGCTCTTAGAGCATCATCTAATGTTAGCATTATCAGAGCACTTAGTGGAAAACTACTGTATATCAGTACAAAGTTATTAAATAGTTTGAACTATGTGTCTGGAATGCATCATTAGCCGAAGATGTGTTCTAGCTGCATAGCTGACTTGGAGTTTCGGTAAGTCTAGTAATTTAACTTATCTTTAGCATACATTTTGTATTTTTTAGATCAAGATGCATTATTTAGATGAATTTGAAACTCCTCTTCATACTCAATATAATACATTTTTAATGGCTGATAATTGTATAGATAATCTCATACAGGGGAGCAAATTGCTTCCCTTTGCTTATCATTACAAATTTACTTCTGAACAAATTAAAAATGTAATCATCATCCTTGTCAGAAATGGGCAGGAAAACAAAGGTTCATTAAGCATTTGCTGTTCCCTGGGTGAAATAAATTATCAATAATCATGAAGTCCATAATGTATGTGGTTTAGCATGACATCTTAATTTGCGAAGATTTAATGGCTTAGAAGCTGGTTTTGTTTTGCTCTTTTTGCTTTTGCTTTTCTCTTCTGGGCGCTTGCAGCAGTCATATATCTTTTGCAAATGAGTTTGTATTATGGTAATCACACCAAACCTGTTTGGAGTAAGGATTAATACAAACCTAAAATAAGCCTAATTCTTCCAGTTAAAAATAGACTTCTCTCCTTTTCTTAGAGCATTTGCTTTAGAAACCTTGTAATTGGAAGGACTTGGTTCTCTCTTTGGAAGTATATAAATCCTTTTGAAAGCAGAGAGGCCTTTTGTCAGGTTTAGGACCCAGGAATGTCTTCCTTCAAAACTGCACAGCCATCTGCTTGAAATGTAAGCGTCAGGGAGTTGGCTCCCTTTTCTCCAGGTTTCTCTAAGAAGGTGGGGGGTTTCTAGAAGAGGGTGAGTAAGCCTACTCTAGCAAGCAACTTGAGCCAACAGCTCCTTCCTGCTATTGAATCAGGAGAAATTTGTTTCTTTTCTGGAAGAAGCCAGGTAGGTGACAAAGAAAACCACCTTGATTATCGGGTGAATTTAGGATGAACTGTGTGTGACAAACAGTACTGTCAGAGTCCTCTTGCTAGAGACTAGTTACCGTTCATCTTCAAAACATATGTAATGGTTTGTGTCTGCTCAGCTAAATAACAGCCTCTTTGAGGACTGCTGGTGATGCCCATCACATTTCAACTTAATGCTTGTTTTCAACAACAAAGACGTTTTCATTTTTACAGATTTCATTGTTGGAAGATGTTTTTGATTTTAATTCCAGTTCCTCAGCAATGGTCATGGGCTGGTATAAAAAACAATGCTTTGCCCATCTTGTGCTTTAATTATGCACTGCTTTTCCTTCTTTAATCAGATGTTCAATGCAAAGAGAACCCTAGTGGCTAAAATCATTGAGGATTAATCAGTATTATGTAAAAAAGAAAACAAGACCATTTCATTAGCATTTTAGTTTTGTAAGAGAATAGCATTCCAAATTCAACTGTGAAAGCTATTGTGAGATTAGGATTAGTTCAATGGCACATTTGTCACTTTTTTCTTTAATTATTACTTAATACATTCTCTCAAACAATCTATTTTTAGGCTAATTTTATTCTATTAAAGTTATCACTATTCATTTTAAATAGAACTTTCTTCCAATTATACTGTTGTAGGATCCTGCAAAATGTTAAACTTGGCATTGCTAACTCAAAGGTGACTTGTGGCATAGGGATGATTTATGCCTGTGGAATTGCAGAGGTCTAAAAATAGGGCTTGATGTTACATTAATATGTGCTGCAGTACATAGGCACAATAGGGTCAGAGGAGGATGGAGTTTCATCCCTAACTCTGTTTTCTTGCTTTCATTTTTGCATCTGAGCAACACCTGAATAATTGGAAAATGCTTGTTTGTATCATTTCCTATCAGTGCGTGCTGTCCAGCCCAGCCAGCTCCCAGGTGTTTATGAGGAATCATGTAGTCTGTTAATAATCCTCCTGCACAAGTGTACTTGCTGGTTTAATTAGAAGATATCCTTCGTGTATCGGACTGGACAATAGCAGATCGTTGCTGCCAGGTTCTGATGGGGTAAGTGTTTGGCTTTGACCTGAGGAGATCAGCAATGAATGTGTGCTGTTAGACATACAGCAAATGCTACGGATGAGAAGGAGCCTCTGTGAGCAAGGTGAAAGCTGGCAGCTCTAGAGAAGTAGTCTTTCTGAATGAACAGCAAGGAAGAGATGAGACAGTATTTCCTCTGGTGTCCTTTTCTGGTTTGTGCGAGATGGCAGTGCTGAAGGGTGCTTTTCTAAAGCCTTGGGCATGAACTCTGATAGTTGAGAAAAAATAGTATAAATAAGTTAATACAACTGCTGCAAGCAGGGTTGGAAGGGCACATGGGCATGAAAGACCACAGAAAGAGATACTGAGATTGAGGATTGTACTGTCCCAAATGTATGTGGGAAACAGGAGCTTCTGTCCTCATTGGAGGGCCAGTGGCAAATGGTTGGTAGGATAGGTAAAAAAGATGACTGAGCGACTGTTTTCAGGAAGTCCAAATGTCTTCTTTAATGAAACATGCAAGCTGTATGGTTTGCCTAAATATCGTTAAGTCAGTAGCCAATTTTCCCTTTACCGTAGTATATTTTACTTAGAAATTCATTTCAAATAAGATACAGTATTAGCTAACACTGTGTTAAAGGTTTTGTTCCTCTTCTGGAAGTAACTGTGGAGCATCCTTGTAAAACCATGGATAGCTGATACTCTTCTGACATTGTGGTTGCAGGACAGTCCCCAAAACTAGTTACCATAGAACCCTGAAGCCTGGGTCCACTTGACTGACACACAGAAAGGCTATAACTCACCTCAGGGTGATGAAAAAAAGTAGATATTTATTACAAAGCACAGAGCCATGAGCCAGGCAGCTGTTTAATTCACAGGCTCTCCACAGAGCTACCAGTGAAGCTAGAGAGATTGAAATCGAGGCTGAGAGAAGCGTGTTCAACTTATTTCTGGGTGTTGTTAAGTTGTGTGTGTGACCTTCTTTTGATTTGTTAGTGATGCTGTGCTCTTTTAGGAATTTTTATGATGACTAGATGGGGTTATGTGGCCTTGGGGGTAGAAGGGAGGTTATATGTATGTGACAGTTACCTTCTGCTTCAAGACCTGGAATTTACCTGCTTTGATCTGGGATTCTTCTAAACAAGTTCCTCTGGATGATACTAGTCAGCAAGTTTTTATCCATCGGTAAAGCAGATGACTTCTTAAGTCTGTTGATTAGTCTTGTAGCGGCAGCTGAAACATTCCAACAATTTGGTAAATTCCTTTTGATAAGACAGGCAAGGATACCTTGGGCTAAGGAAGATTGACAAGCGGCTGGGTCCTGTGTCCACATTTTAGGGGTTCAGTCCCACTATGGATGAGTAGCTAGCCAATACTGGGAGTTTACTGGAAAAGATCCCAGGGATCGCCATCTCAGCAATGATTTTACATTCCTTTGTGGCTTCTGCATTGTTAAGGTGTAACAATGTGGAACATGTTATACTAGTCACCAGCTGCCAATTTAAATACACATCCAGGAGAGTAATTTTCAGGGAGTATTAACTGGATTTTAATGCATGTTGATGTTTAGTTTAATCATGACCTTTAAGTTACACTTTTGGAAGAAAAATATCTTATAATTTCACTATACGAATTGTCAAGAAGTCAAGATACTATGGCTTTTTTTTTAATGGACCCAACAAAATATTTTTAAATCACCCACAACTTCTCCCTGAACCTAGGCTGTTCAACTTAAATTCAAGTAACAGCCTGGTGAATATCCCCTGAGTACTTACTTTTAATCTCTCTGTCATATTTATAGAAGTCATTATATAAATATATACATATATACATATTAGACAAAGCACTGGGATACTGAGAAAATGAGAGAAGAAAGAAACTTGTTATGCTTTTGGAGCTAATTATGCAGCAAGAAGCAACTTGCTCCCACTTGCTCTGCATGACAACTTGCTAACCAGGAAACTCCTACTTGTCCTCCAAGACCCATCATTGCTGTGGCCTCTCCTCCCTGTGAGTTTTTCTGCACTCTGCTTTCTCGCCCTCAGTAGAGCTCATTCTTGTCTCAGCACTTTTTTTTTTACCTTTTGTTAATACTACTATGCATTTTAAAATTGATCTATTTTGGTATTTTCCTCCTTCCTTTGGCTGTGAGATGCTAAACTTAGTGTTAGACTGAGAGTAAGTAGTCAATATTCAGCAAGCCTGGAGAAAAATGAAAGGGTTTTCAACTTCCAGAAATGGCTCCTTCTCACTTTGTAGAACTTTGTACGCCAGATGGTGATGGTGCAAGCTCTGAGTTGCTCTCATATGAACATGACTGCAGGGCTGCAGCTTATTAGATGCGGAGTTGTTTCAGAATCTGCTTGCATCCTTTGGTGTTTGCCTTTAGAATGAGAGCTATGTTTGAGCTTTTGGAAGAATTAACTCTTAGTCTAGGAAAACTTGAGATCCAAATATTTTGTAATATTTGCAACCACGTTCAAATTTATGGTAGATGTGGTTATGGATCAGGGATACATCAGTTCTTTACATACATGGCTCATTTAGGAGATGGTCTGATAATTTGGGTCAAATCTGCTTCATCAAATTTCTGTGAAATGGAGGCAAAATAAAATACCCTTTGATGCCATGGAGCACCTTGCACTTTGCAGTCCACATGACTGGCATCCTCAGGGTTGAAAGGCACACATGCACAACCACATGAGGTAGATCTGTTGCTTATGGAATTAATAATTCATTGCATATGGAATACATAGTTCAGTGTCTGGCTTTTAGGAAACACATACTTTCATTTTTATAGTAAGGTTGCTTTTAGGATGTCTGCATGGGGTAAGAACTGTGATATGGGCCATGATAAATAATATTTTCAAATGATGCTAAGAGGTGGGTTAAAGGATTGAAACGCACTCTATTTGGTAAATCATTGCTACAGTCTATGTTTAGAAGTCAGAAAATTTACCAGAGATTCCAAATCAAACTAAATAAATGCATAATTATACTTCTTTTTATATATTATCAGATGATTTTTTGGTCTTTAAAGATTCCTCTCTACAAGTAGTACTTTGCTACAAGTAAAGAAATAAACCAAGGAGCTCCTGATTTCATAATTCCAAAGACCTGACTCTGAAATTTCATTGAACTTTTGGGTTCTTCTAGAATTTGACTGACTGTTAATAAACATGTAGTAATTTAGCTATATAAGTTTCTTGTTTCTAATCTAGAGAAAATTGAAAGAGTGAATTTTAAGGACTGTGTGTATATATTTGCATGTGCAAATATTATTAAAAAGAGGCAGTGTTTGTGATATAACACACAGTAACAGCAAGTGTAATAATAAGTTTGCCTTGGAGGGATAGCAAAAAACAGTGGAAGGGAGAAAAAAAAACCATGCTAATAATTATCTCTGAGACATTAACAATGTGTAATTTTTAAAAAAGATTTATTTAATTTTTATTGGAAAGTTAGATATACAGAGAGGAAGAAAGACAGAGAGGAAGATCTCCCATCCCTTGGTTCACTCCTCAAGTGGCCGCAATGACCAGAGCTGTGCCAATCCAAAGCCAGGAGCCCGGAACTTCTTCTGCATCTCCCATGCAGGTACAGGGTACCAAGGCCGTGGGTTGTCCTTGACTGGTCTCCCAGGCCACAAGCAGGGAGCTGGATGGGAAGCGGGGCTGCTGAGATTACACACAGTGCTCAAGTGGTATCCCAGTGAGGGCAAGGCAAGGACTTTAGCTGCTAGGCTAATGTGCTGCGCTCAATAATGTGTATTTTAAGAAGACATTTAGGGATGGGTATTGGATGTGACATGCCCACATCCCATGTCACAGTTCGTGAGTTCGAGTGCTGCTCCTAACTCCTGTTTCTCACTAATGTTCATCTTAGAAGGTGGCAGGGCATAATGTAAGTATTGGCGTCTCTTCTACCCACCTGGGAGATCTCAATTGAGATTTTGGTTCCCGGCCTTGGCCTTGGCCTTGTCTAGCCCTGGCTGTTAGACATTTGGAAAGTGAACAAGTGGATCAGAGAGCTCTCAGTCCCTAAGCCAGGTGTCGCTTACAAGTGGTAGGGAACTTGATACTTGAACCATCACCTCTGTCTCTGAGGGTGCATTTTAGCTGGAAGCTGGAATCAGGAGCACAGTCAGGACTCACATCCAGGCACTCTGATATGGGTTGTGGGCATTTCAAGTGGCCTCCAAGAGTTTGCCAAATGTCTGCCTCTAGTTTTCTGATCTGTAAAGTGAGGTGATACTTTCTACCGGGCAGAGGTGTTTTGAAACTCTGACATATACTTTTATGTCAAGTGGAGCCAGGCAGGACTGGGCACATTGCCACCTTTCAGTGTATTATTTACCTTCTTTTCTGCTTGGCAGGATTTGTTTTTTTTTTTAAATATTTAACTGTCATGGACATTTCATTGCTTTTGTAATCCTCTGGAGATCATATTTATAGTGTATACTTCAGAAAATAACTGGTCATCGAATTCTAATTGTAAATCTTGAGTTAGGTAGGTACTACTTGCAGGTGTGAGTCGGTAGTGAAGTACTAGGTGGTCTAAGATTCTGAAGACTTCTTATTTTCTAGTTTTGTGTAGTTCCTGAAATGTTAGAATCTCTTAGTATAAAGAAGGAAAGCTAAAGCTACTGATCACGCTGTTGTGTTGAATGCACTGTAATGTAGTTGGGATAATGGTTCTAGGTTGTATTGCAGTCCACTCTTTTTAATTTACTCTTAGGTACTTCTTGCCATTATTACATTTATTATTGATGTGAAGGATGTTCTAGAGGCTTATGATATCGATTAGACAGAATGTTTCTCTATTTTGTCACCAGTTTTTGCTTCTTATTACCACCACCAAGATCAAATGGGCAGTTTTTCCTATCATGGAATTTTTTGAAAATGGTTTATTTACTTTCAAAGTCAGAATTAGAGAGAGAGAGAAAGAGAGGGAGGAAGGAGGGGGAAATTTTTTCTTTTTTACAGAGGTAAAAGATGGAAATGGAGAAAGTTGTTTAAGATGTAAGCTTACAACTTGTTCTGCACATTTTGTTGTGTGAATTAAGAGCAAACTGGCTGTAAATACAGGCTTTTCTCTTCAGCTTAGGGAAGTGGCTCCCTCTAAGTTTATAAGAATTGGGAAGAAGGCCAGCAAACAGGCAGCATACCAGCTGAAAGGGTGGCCCCTTCAGAGCACCCATCATCAGCTGACAGGTACAGCGGGTCCCAGAGATCTCTGCATAAATGGGTAATCCCTCTGCAAAAGCAGGTCAAAACTTCCATTCCTATGATGGGAAGTTATCTCTGCGTGGTCCTTTAGATGTCACCCAATGTAGCCACTGGTGCCGTGAGCTGGAGTGTCCACACGAAAGCCAAGGAACTCCTGGGTCCTAGCCAAATCTTCCAACTACTCTATAGTTCAGGTTCGTTTCACTCTTTCAAGAAACCCATTTCAGAATGCTTTATTCTACTCAACCTTATGCTTTAGTCATCTGCTCCAAGTTCAGTTACTGATGGCACATCTTCTGATTTAATCCCTAGATCACTGCCCTGGCCAGTATTAGGCCAGGCTGAAGCCAGGAGCCAGAAGCTTCATCCAGGTCTCCTGTTTGTGGATGACAGGTTCCCAAACACTTAGGCCATCTTTTGCTATTCCCTCAGGCCTTTAATATGGAGCTGGATCAGAAATGGAACATCTGGAACATGAACTGGGTGTCGTATGGGGTGCCTGTGTTGCAGGTGTTAACCCATTATACTACAATACTGGCTTTTATCATGGAATTTTTTAAGGAGTCTTTTGCAGTATGTGTTGGATTGAAGAATATTGTGAAAGCTACCTAATTTCCTTAAATTTATCTATAATACATGGTGTGTTTGGTAACCTCAAGTGATCTTATGGTTTATTAGATTTATTAAACAAGGTTATCACTTTGAGGAGTGCAATATTTGTGTGGATGCTTAAATTCTAGTAGCCATTTTCCATTTTAACCATTTAACCATTTTATGGTTAAAAATTTAGACTCTCTGGGGATCTTGTTGATTCTTTGCTTTTGAGATACATAATCAGTCTGAAGCCAAAATTCACTTGAATGTATAAATTGGTTAAAAATGATTCCCCATCCTTTGTAAATTAGAAATAAATCTATTTTAAAAATATAGCTTTGATCATGAAAAAAGTTTCCTGAAGCTCTGTCTCAGTGCAATATATAATTGTATTGGAATTAAAATGTCAGGATTGAAAAAATTCCCAAGTAATGCCAATATATAATCTATTTTTGTTATTCATGTACATTGCCATTAATTTGTCATTTAATTACATGTAGTTGAAATCTTCATGACAATCAATATTATTGTCTTGATAAATCTTTAGAAGCCACACAAGAGTGGTTCATGATAAAAATAGGTAACTTCGTTCATTATATTCTATCAGAACACATTTCTGAAGATGTTTCTATAAAATTGATAATATTGTTGCAAAGGAATATTGTTGTTGGATTGTATTCCTAACCAATGACTGAAAATCAGATAAGCCATAGAGATAATAATATTCAGTATAAAAGAAAATTATTATAATCAAGTTCTCTATTATAAAATAGTAAGTTTGTGTATCAATCCCTATAAAATATCTATAATATGCTGTGCATGTTGATTGTAAAGATGATATAAAATCTTTATATAGCAAAACTTGCATTGATATGTAAATTAAATTAAGAATGAATTCCTGACCAATAATTAATAGTAATCATTCAATTAATCATGATATGCATTATATGGAATTTGGGGAGAGGTGGTTTAGAGGCCCTATGTCTCTCTAAAGAATTTTAATTATTATGTTCCTTTCTCTGTGATAGAATATGCTGGCTTTGTATGCAGAGGTGTAGAAAAAATGCTGCTGGCCTCAGAGTCATTTCCTAACTGTCACAAGAGTTCAGTACACTTATAAATGAAGCTTATTTGTTTATTCAGTTATTGAAGAAAAATATACTGGATATATGTCAAACTCGAGGTCCTGTTATACACATTTGGGCTACTAGAATTTGGGGAGAAGAACAGAAGCCAGTAAAGGAAGTTGACAAGGAGTAAACAGGAAAAGCAACTGAGTTTGGTGTCCCAGAAGTTAAATAAAGAAGAAATTTCAAGACATTTGTACTAATCATTTGTTTCAAATAGAGTGGAGACTAAGAACTGACTATGGGATTTGTTAGCATGGAGAGTCATTTGTCACCTGAGGTGGAAGGATTTTCACAGGGATGAAGATGTGATCAAAGAGATCAGAAATTATGGGTAAGAGCTTAACAGCTTACTTTAAGCAGGTTTATTGAAATAATCTAAAGAGAAATGAAATGAAAGAAGATGAAGTTTCTGGTGGGTATACTGAAGAAATTTTTCAGTAAAAAAAAAAGAACCAGAGTTTATTTGCATATATGCTAGTGGTTTAGTGGGATAATCTGATCTTATAAGAGGAAGCAGAGAAAGGCTGCATCAATCTTCCTGACTAGGTGCTAGGGTTGGGAGCTGATGTGCAACTGAGAGGAGGAGTGTAGGTTGGAGCATAGATGAGTTATCCATGTCATCAAAAAAGAAGGGACAGTGTATGGGCACAGATGTCGATAGGTTCGTAGGCTTGCTATGGTTACTATTTATCCCTTTAAACTTAATTTTAAGTGTTTAAGTTGTTCAGTATTGTTGCCAACTAGCACTCAAATTATGATTAACTGAAAACAGAACATCACTCAACTTGACATCCTGTTGACAGTAATTAGAATGCTTTATTCTTTTTTTGAAACTCATTAAAACACTTAATAGCAAAATTTAAAAGGTGCTTCCAAATTTCTTTTTAAAAGTGGGTATGAGACTATTATGGAACGGTATTATGCCTGAACTCTTACTTACCTTAAGTTTGATAAATATTTGACTGAAGATGCAAGAGGTAGGATTACCAAGAGTTGAGGTTGATTTTGGACTTTGAAATGATTGTATTAGACATATGAATGTTGGTGGAAGCTGGCAAATAGCTGTATGTGGACTTAATTACTAGGTTAGATTACTAACTGAACTATTAGTTATGATGTTTTAGCCTGCCTCTACTTCACTTTTGATAATTTGGTGGCTTTTTTCTGTAGTGATAATGAAGTTGTAAAGTGTTTAGTATTAAGACAGAGCGCCTTTTCCAAAAATATATTCAGTAAGGAATTTTTATGTATTTATGTGACTATATGTACATGATGTTAAATATTTAATATTTGTTAATTATGAATGATAATTTGATATTTAATACAGTAGATATACATATAAAATATAAAGCTATAATGATATTAGTTATGGTCAAATTAGATTTATTGTCTTGAATTCCAATGAGAAATGTAGACACAATGTTACAGTTCTTTAGAGAAAGAGAAAATCCACCATGGACTGGACTAGCTGCAGATGACTTCTTGGATGAAAAAGATCAAACTTGGTTTGGGAATTCAAGGCAAGTTTTTGTCTTGGCAACTGAGATAAGAAAAGGATGTACTTGCATCTAGGAAAAGGCTTGGCATATATTAAATAATCAACACAGACATATTTGATTAATTGTGTTGTATGATATGCACAAATATTCAAACCTTTTGTTTAAATTCCCAGAAAGTAATAACTAAATGGAGAAGAGGCATAAACATCTGTGCATATGAAGTAAACATGCAACTTTGCCAGCTTCATCCAATATTAATTTATTGGAAGCGTAATTTTGGTTCAAACCAACTACCTTGGGAGGATTAAGGAAATACTGTAACAAAAGTGACAAGTTTTTGCAAAGGATTGAAAAATCGAGGTAGAGATACTCATTGTTTATTTATCTTAATCTCACTGGGAAGATTTTTTTCTTGGAAGAATAATGCTGCAGTTGGGATTATATAGTATTGGGAAAAATGTTTGTCATGTTCAACAAGAAAGACAAGGGAGTGATGAGAAGAGACTAGTTCTTCAGTTGAAGAACTTTTGTACCAGGAGTGGCAGTGAGTCTGTTTTAGTTCCCAGCTCTTCCTCAGTTGTCTGTTGAAAATACCTTCCATGCATGATCTTGAGGTAAGTTTTCTCTTTCCAAACGAAGCAGACTGTTCAGTGTGATGCCAGCTGTTTTGTTTAGGAACTTCACTGTTTTTTGGATTGTAAAAGCATGCTGTGTTTTCCAGGGTGGAAGTGTATTTTTAGTTTGCAGTGTAATTTTGATATGTGTTAGTTATAAATCATTGCCCAGAGATTTTGCTCAGGTTTCTCACACAGCTCATCACTTAGTATTTTTAGCAAAACATTTCAATTCTGTCTGTTAACTGAAATTCTTGAAAGTCTCCCAGAAGTTTAATTCTACTGGACAAGAGGTTAGAGACCATTTTAAAAGCATGTTAAAATTTTATCCACAGGAATAGCCAAGACTTGAATGTGAATTGGAACCTAGGGAGACTGATGTTTAGTGAAATGAGTAATCATGGCAATACCTGAAGGTAGCCATGTGTGAGCAACACTAGTTAGATGGTCTTGTGAGAGTTGAAAATATTTAGGCACATAACTCATAAATGTTAACATCAAAACGTTATGTATCTGAATTTAGGGTGTAGGATACAATGATGTGTTTTGATGGATCTGTGGAAGTATCTGTGATTTAAGAAATCTGTTTCGTTTGTATGCTAAGATAGATGATATTTGCAAAGACAAAAGCCAAATCAAAAATGTTGTGAAAGCTGTTCATCTTGAAAACTTGTAAAAATAATGGGGCTTACCTGATCTTTTAATTTATTGCTGCTTTAACAATTGCTTGTTTCAGTTCTATGATTTTTTACAAAGGTCTTTCAGATAATTATATATACCAGATGTATTTAAAAGATTGTGTCAGGTTAAGAGACATATAGATTTGCTTGGCCTGAAGGGATGTAATAACTATCTTTTTCTCTACGATGTCTACTCCATATTTTAGCTGAATTTAGAATCTGGTTAAATTCTGCTGCTCTTAACATCCTGTTCATTCTAAGGTTACCAACTGACAAAACCAATTACTGAAATAAAAAAATCAGCATTGGGCCCTTGGCCACTGCTGGGTTTCTTCTGCTTAGGGTAATATTGGAAATCATAGTATGGAGAAAATTCACAAATCTGAGGCTGAATACAGGTTGATAGTTCCAGGCAGCAGGTGAAGTACAGGGATTACTGCTGAAATACAATCTTTCAATTTGCTTTTTTTTTTTTTTTAGCCAAGATCAGATTCACCAACAGTCCCTAATTACCAATCACTTTATTTTGTAAAACATATGTAAATTGTGAGAGATTTTGTAACCCAAGTGGTGCCTTTTTTCTTTTAAAAATGGTTTATTTGGGGCATTCACTGTGGCTTAGCAAGTAAAGATGCTACCTGTGATGTAGGCATTCCCTCCGGCACTAGTTCATGTTCCAGCTGCTCCACTTCCGATACAGCTCCCTACTAATGGCTTGGAGAAGCAGAAGATGGTCTAAGTGCTTGAGTCCCTGCCAATGTATGTGGGAGACTTGGAAGAAGCTCCTTGTTTTGTTATGGCCCTGTCGTGGTTATCTGGATAGTGAACCAGTGGATGGAGATCTCTTAGTCTCTCCTACTTTCTTTGTAATTCTGACCTTCAAATAAATAAATCTTTAAAAAAAGGTGTTATTTATTTCAAAGACAGAGGAGGATAGGAAGAAGGACAGTGGGAAGAAGATGGTAAAGGAGGCAAGCAGACAGGGAGGGAATCATGTTATCCTTTTCTAGCCTTTTGTTAGTCATTCTATATTGGTTTCTTTAGGATCCACTCTACAGGTTCCCTCAGCTTGTGAAGCTCTTGCAGTTAAAAGATTTTGGCATTTTCTCTTCTATACACCTGAAATGCTGTCTCCAGTTCCTACCTGTCTGTGTCTTCCTTGTAACTCAGAGCTCTGTCAAGTATCATCTCTCCCAAGCACTCGCTTATTCTTGAATTGTTTCCTCCCTGTGTCTAGTGAGTCTTTATTATATGGTTTCTTTTAACAATTTTGACTTACTTTTTATTATTTATTAAGCAATAAGCACTGTGGCAAGTTAGGGTAAGCCTCCGCTTACAACACTGGCATCCCATATGTGTGCCAGTTCTAGTCCTAGCTGCTCCACTTCCAATCCAGCTGCTTGCTTGTGGCCTGGGAAAGCAGGAGGATGGCTCAAGTCCTTGGGCCCCTGCACCCATGTGGGAGGCCTGGAAGAAGCTGCTGGCTTCAGATTGGCTCAGCTCTGGCTCTTGTGGCCACTTGGGGAGTGAACCAGCAGATGGAAGATTTTTCTGTTTTTCTTTCTCTCTGTAACTGCCTTTCAGATAAAAATAAATCCTTGAATCTAACTTACTTGCTACATACTTTAAAAGATAATTTGTTTAAAAGCAAAATAACAGAGGTTTGGATTGGGCAAAGTCAGGAGTCAGAAACTCGGTCTAGTTCTTCCATATAGGTGGCAGTAGCCGAAGCACTTTGACCATCTGTTTTCTCAGGTGTGTTAGTAGGGACTTGGTTTGGTTGTGAAGTATCTGAGATGGGAACCATTCTCTGTTGCGAGATACCAGCATTGAAGATGGTGGTTTAACTTGCTGTGCTACAATACCAACTCCCGTTTTTTATTTTATAAAATGGTCCTATTCTATTTATTGTGGTAAGAATTAATAATTTGGAAATTACCATGTTAATCGTTTTTAAATGTAGAGTTCCATGGTAGTAAGTACATCTACATTGTTGTAAAACTGTCACCACCAATTCTACAACTTTTTCATCATTCCAGCCCCTGGAAGTCATTTACTCTACTTTATCCCTTTTATAAGGTTGAATGATTGTCCTTTGTTAAGTATATAGCACATTCTGTTTATTCATTAATCTTTGAAAGTTACCTGGGTTGCTTTCAATGTTTGGTTGTTGCGAATAACGTTGCTATGAGCAGGTGTACAGGCGTATTTGAATCCTTGCTCTCAATTATTATGGGTATACTCAGAAGTAGAATTGCTTGTTCATATACTAATTTTGTATTTATTTTTTGAGAACCACTATACCATTTTCCATTGCAATTATAGACATTTACATTCTTACCAATTGTGAACAGAATTTTCATTTTGTACATCTTTATCACATTTCTTCCTTTTTTCCTTCCCTCCTTCCTTGCTTCCTTACCTCCTTTTCTCCCTCCCTCTCTCTCTTCTCTTCCCTCCCTTCCATTCCCTTCCTTTCCCTTCCCTTCTCTACTTTGTCTTTTTAATGTGATCATAGCCATCCTAAATGAGTATAATATGCTATCTCGTTGTGATTTTGATTGGTATTTTCTCAATAACTTCTGATGTTCAACATTTTTCCATGTGCTTATTATTAACTATAACTTGCCTTTGGAGTGATGTCTAGTGTCCTTTGCCTAATTTTGAAATCAGATTTCAAATAATTATTGCATTGTAAGAACACTTTATATATTCTGTATATGCTCACTTCAGATACATAATTTGCCAATTTTCTTTAATTCATTGAGTGGCCTTTCACTCTGTTGATAGTGTCTTTTAATGAACCAAAGATTTAACTTGGGAGAAATCAAATTATCTGCTTTTCTTTTGTTGTAATTTCTAAATAATCCTTGCACAATTCATGCTGCTGACATTTAGTGCTATTTTCTAAAAGCTGTATAATTTGAATTCTTACATTTATGCATTTAAATATTTTTATAAGCTGCAGGACACCTTCCCTATTTTTTCACTTTTCATAATAAATATGATCATGGGCTATGCCTGTCTTTCTCTACATTCCATCCATAGTGCTTCAGTCAGGACTTGGCACATAGTGAAATATGAATTGAATAAACAAGAGAGAACATTATAATGAATCATCTAAGGCAAATGCTTACATCTTAGAATCATAGAAGTCTATCCTATCATAATTTATTAGTTTATATTGGTAATCTTCCAGGCCAACTTCCTTGTGCAGCTTTTGGTCCTTTTATGAACATACAGCTTGGATGTTATACTTCTGGGGCTGGCATTGTAGTGTAATAGATCAAGCTGCCACCTGTGACACCAGCATCCCATATGGGTGCTGATTTGTGTCCTAGATGATTCACTTCTGGTCAGTCTTCCTATTGGTAGGCAGGAAATAGCAGTGCAAGATGACCTGAGTATTTGGGCCTCAGCTGCTTGTGTGGGATACCTGGAGACAGCTGCTGACCTTTGTCCAGTTCTGGGTGTTGTGGCCGGCCATCTGGCGAGTGAATCACTTGATCTGGGATCTATCTATCTGTCTCTCCCCCTCATTGTAGCTCTGAGTTTCAACTAAATGAATACATCTTTAAATAACAGAAATTATACTCCTTGAAGTATTGTTGAATAAATTTGATTTATAAGGATCTCCTAAGACTGAGATAAAATATACCTTACATAATTCTGAAATTTTCTGTTCATCTGAAGAAGAAATAACATCATTGGACTGTGGGATACATATTTTTGAATTCTTGAAGTTTCATGTTGAATATCTGCTCATTTTGATCATGGTTAGCTTCTGCATTTAACCTGGGAAAATACAGTCCTACCTGTGATTCTTAACATACAACCATACAAATCAGATGGCTAGTAAGTGAGGTGTAATACCAACATTGCCTGCTCCAATAACTGACTGAGGGCAGAGACGACTGATCTCTTATGCAGTAGTCATTTCAGCATGTTATCTTTTGAGAATATTTTAATGATCTCCCATGGTACTTTCCATCTGTGATTTTTTTTAAAGTGCAATAAATAATTCTAAATCCAGTCAGATACCTCTAACACAAGTTTTTTTTTAAATGTTTATTTTTATTGGAAAGTCAGATTGACAGAGACAAGGAGTATTTCTGTCTGCTCCTTCACTCCCTAAGTGACCACAACAGCCAGAGCTGAGCCAATCCAAAGCCAGGAGCCAGAAGCCAGGAGCTTCTTCCAGGTCTCCCACATGGGTGCAGGGTTCCAGGGCTTTGGGCCATCCTCAACTGCTTTCCCAGGCCACAAGCAAGGAGCTGGAAGGGAAGTGGAGCAGCTAGGATATGATCTGCTGCCTATATGGGATCCCAGAGCATGCAAGGTGAGGACTTTAGGCACTAGGCTATTGCCCTGGGCCCTATCACAAGTTTTTAACGTCTAAGAATCCATCCATTCCCTACCTTTGTGGACATTGAAAGAATTGTTTTGCTGAACTCACTCAACCTGTTCTGGGGATACTGCTATTATGGTGAGCAGATCACACAAGGTGTAAAATGATTGCTATATTCATTTTCATTGAATTAACATTGCTTCCAGGAAAAGTTGCCTTTATTATTAGCATAAGAAGAATCTAGTGATAGAGGGGATGTGATCAAGGGAAGATAGATGATAGTTCCTTTGGTAAGAGAGGTTGGTGGAGTGAAGGATGCATCATCAGCTGGATTAGTGGAAGCTAGCCTTGGATACCTTGGTAAAGCTGGCATGGGGTATTTGCTTTGGTTGGGCATAGGGTCATAGTATGAGGACCTGCTCATGCATAATAGAAGAATTTATCTTAAGAGAATAGTCTGACAAGATCATCAGTATTAGATTTGTTGGTTCTTAGTAGAGGTGAAAATTGATGAATTCATCATGTATCCTCAAACTTCAGGTAATATGTGGTAAAGGCAGTAAAGGAGGCAACTGAAATGGGCTCTGTTTTTCCTTTTGAAGACAGGAAAACACTTGACTATTCTTTGAATTCATGTTGCCAGAAGAACTTCGGGTGCACCCTTTGGTTTTTGTGCCTTGGACGGAGTATTGTAACCGAAGAGTCTTAGAAATGTTTAATGGATGTCAGAATACTTGGCTGTGACTTTTTCCTCTCACTTTCCATCTTTGGAAACAGGAGATTTGATTTTAAACTTATTAATAAATTATCTGGGTGGATTTGAGAGCATTTTGTAAGGTTTCTGCCATCCAGATTATGCTGGGCAACTCTTCCCCTTGCTTGTTCAGTCTTTAGGCATCAGTGTTGATGATAGCCCAAGCATGAGATCTGCCAACTAGGGAGGAGATATCTAACTACACTCAATGGGCCACAGGAGGGAGAACCTGCCTTGGACTATTTTTTTCTTCCTGCTTTGGAGAGGAGAATTGCCCTTCTCATAAAACAAGTGTAGACTCCCCTCCAAACATTGCAGTCAGAATTTGGCAAGCATTTCCAACTCTGCATTAGTAAATATGCCAAGAGACCTTTGTCGTTCTTGAATCTGAGTCTGTGCTGCTCTCTTCAGCATCATCTGTATTTCATTTCTCTTTTGTACAGCACTGTTATAATTAGAGAAGAGCAAATGGAAAAATGCTAATGATAGTCATAATTGGGCTCATTATTTAAATAAGTATTAGATAAGCTGTTAGGTATTTAAGTATTAAATGTATAATTGGGAAGTTGTTTTGTGGTCTCCAAAAGCTTTCTTGTAAACTGGATTTTGAAAATTGTAGCAGGGAGAGAAATATAAGAAGGTGAGAGAAAATATTAGACAAATGTAGTGCAGTTGCCAGATGATATTGTCTCTCTGCATATCTATCATGGATTTTTATGAAAGGCTGGCTTTTCTGAAAATGTACTGTGTTCTCCTGCTTATGCCATGAATCTCCTGAATTTGGAGTTAAGTTTAAAAACACCTTGGGAATACTGATGCATCTGTTTTTGTATGCATCTTTTGAAGCATATACACTCAAGCGTGCACACAATGAGAATAAAGTATTCAAGTAACAGCAATGTGGGAAGGATTAAAATTAGACATAAAATGTAAATTTACAAAATGATAAGGCTACTAGCATTATATAAATATAAATGTGCTAGATATTTGAATAATGGAGATAATCTCTTAAGACGCTAGGTACCTCTCAATGGTTTCCTCGCTATCTAGCCATCCATTAACATGAAAAGGGCAATATTTTAAACATACAAGGTACATGAGAAACAAACTAAGGCTTTTAATGACAGTATTAATTTTATTTGCAAATGTTGTTCATATTTTAATCCAGCATGGCCAGGTAATTATAAAAATGTTATCCAGACTGTTTCACTGTATTAAATTCCTATTTTGTTTTGGCTTGATGGCATATTGGGTAGGGAGGTGTTATTGAGGGATAGTGGTAGTTCAGAGATAAAAACTGATGTTTGTGAGATAGACCCCTGGAAAGTGTTTCGACTTTGAGGATTGTCCAGGGAATGTTTTTCATTTTTTCTTTTTTTTTTAATTTGAGAGGCAGAGAGATAGAGATGGACAAAAAGAAGAGCTCTGGGCATAGACTCACTCTGAGAGTGTGGGCCAGCTTCAGCCAGAAGTCAGAAATGTTGTATAGGTCTGTCATGTGGAGGGCACATACCCAATTTCTTGAGCCATTACTTCCTCTCTCATAGAATCTGCATTATCAGGAAGCTGAGGTCGGGAACTGGATCAGGTATTGAATCCAAATATTCTGATAGGGAACACGGGCATTCTAACTGGTACTGTAACTGCTAGGCCAGATCCCTGCCCTGCCAAGGACTTTTCTCTTTTATGGCAGCTCCCTTTTCCCTGAGAGAATGATCTACTCACAAGAGGATGGCCTAAGGTGGGAAATTAGTCTTAATCATTCTGAAAATTGTAGGAATTGTATCAGTGCATTTTCCAACTAAAGAATGATTCAACTTGGGTCACAGTCACATTAATCATAGTTGCTTTCAGATCAGATTAGAGTACTGCTCCAGTTTACAAAGTTATTAATGAACCAGCAAACATAATGTCCTATTCCCACTGCCTGAAATTTCTGAGGCACTCAACAAAAGTTTATGAGGCAATGTAAGATATTGGTCTAAAGCCTGGATCATGGATGCTGATGGTGAGGACTTAAATCTCAACACTAGCATTTCTTGGCCGTGGGAATTGGAGTAAGTTTCTTTTTTTTTTCTTTTTCCTTTGCTTTTCTCATCTGTTCAAGGAGGTTTATGGTGGCACAGATTCTGACAGTGTAGTTGAAAAGATTAGATAAAAAAAAATCAATGTAGAATTCGGTAAACCCATGGCTTCTGTTATATAAGTGCTAATTATGGTTCTTAATGAATGAATAAATGAAACAAATTATCCTTAGAGGCTGCGTTTTAAATTTATAATAGATATTTTTTTAAGAATTCAGTTGAAATATTCCAAGGTGATGAGCTGGTGGCTGGGTATTCTGATAGATGGAATGATTCTTTGCTTTAATTCATATGTTCATAAAAAGGCTTTATAAGCTCATGTGTTCAGTTTCTTTCAAAGACTGAATTAGAAATTACTGCCCTAAGGAAAAATTTCTGATCTTGGAAATTTTTGTGATGGTAAGATGTGTCTTTGGTTTTGGGAGAGCTTCAATCCTTTAGTGAATGGCGTTATATATGACCCTGAGCAGTGCCTAGTATTGGTTGCCTTATGAAACACTGAAGGTAGTATACTATGCCTCTTGGAAAGCAAGGAAACAAGATGTGATATTTGTACATTTCTTGAAAAATAGCTGCTTACTAGTAAAGATGACAGGAACAACAATGGCATAGGCCTCCAGCCATATAAGAACAGAATTGGAAGTAGAATATTTTCTTCCTAACTTGTTGAGGAAAAATCATATAATTTTGTTAGACAGGAACCTTTCCTCCTTTAAAATGAAAAACTGAATTCATGCATTTCCTTTTTTACATGGATTTTTCATGTTAAAATTAATGTGACAATAATTGTGAAGGTAATTTGAAAAGTGAAAATGACTAAATAATTGGAAAGATGTTATTACAATTCTATAAATGGAAGTAGTTAGGGGAATGTTCTAATGTGAGAGCAAATAGACTATTTGCAAAGCTTTCAGAAGCTGCTTTTTACTGAACTGGCTGTAGGGATCATTCATGTATATTAGAGATGTTGATCAGTTTTTCTTCCGTGAAATCTAGTAGATTTCATAATATAAATATGGTTTGTGTGAATGTATGGTCATACAATGTGGTAATCACAGCTTTATAAATTATTAAACTGAGGACCAAAGACACTCAAGAGATCTAATGCATCCACATTGAATAATGTGTAGTTTGTTGGCCTTTTGTTAAGGTCATGTATGTGCCAAGTCAGAGAAACCAAATCAGTGGCATATGTTTATCTACCTTGCAATGGTGGCTCACTTTTTCTATTTCTCCCTCCTCCTCATTCTCCGGGATAGTTCAATTTTGTGTATAACTGTGTAGTGAAAAAGACCTGTTATCAGTCGGAAGGGCTGTGTGTTGGTAGGATTTGAAATTGACCAACAAGATTTCTATTCCTATTTTGAATCCTTTTACGAATCCTTTCTTTTGAGTGTGGACTTGTGTAATGAACATAGAGGAACTTTAAGAAAGGGAAATTATTCTTGATGAAACTGACCTAATCAACATATCTGTGAAAGAGTCTGGGTCTTTCTTGGAGAAAGAGACTTAAAGTGAATGTGATTTTTTTTGTGTGTGTGTTGCAATAGGGAAGTAGCACAGGATGAGGGCCTCTGTTGTTTGCTTTGAAGATGGAGAGAGCCACAGGACTTGAATTCAGGAGGTGAAAACACAGTTTTACAACTGGAGGAACTGAATTCTGCCAAAATGACATGGTCTTGACAGAAGACCAAGCTTTAGGTAGTCATGTGGCTTGGCAAACACCTTGATTTTTCCCTGTGAAACCTGGAAAGAGACCAGTCTGTGCCTGGACTTCTGACCAATAGAATTGTGAGCCAATATATTGGTAATGCTTTAAACTTCTAGGTTTGCTAAAATTTGTGTTGTGACAATAGAAAAGTAGTAAACTAAAGGAATTGGCTTTGCAATCATTGTATACTTGGTTTATTATTCATCTCATATAAGTAAGTAAGTTGAAGTGGATTAGTTTGATTGTTCTAGAATTTTTGTATACAGGTACTTTTTTCCAATAATGGATTTAGTAGCAGCATGCTATTCAGATTTTCAACCCACATTATTGCCTGTATTCTCATAGGTCCATCAAGAATGTTAAATAATTACAAATAAATTAATAAAATACATTTCATAGGGCTTGTTTATTACTCAATTCCATGTTACTTGTAACTTGAATGCAGGTGAGTGACAGATAGATGAAAACAAATGTTTGCTGACTTGGGAGATGGGTCTGCAAATTCTTGAAAGTAAACAGACTCGAGTGAATCTGGGTATATGGGATCAACGATTTTTCTGGGATTTGGTTTGCAGAACCACACTGTTTTGGGAGGAAAGAGACTTGCAAAAGAGGTGCTGGTATCTAGCTTTTGAAGAGCTGAGGTTGGAGAGGGTGGTTAGTTGGAGATAATAATGTGGTATAATAAATATAGTCTACTCCTTGGACAGCTCAGATCTTACAAAAAGACCAGATTTAGTAAGAAGCTAGGCATGTTTTTAAGGAAAAAAATTGTAGAACTGTCCATACAGTGGACTGCATAGATCTCCTGGAGACAGAGTGATTTGGGGTAAGGGAATTTCCCTTCCTTTTTAAATATTGGCATTGTTCTGGTGAAATATATGAAGGTGCCACGTAATAATGATGGTGCCCAGAGAAACACTGATGGGGTACTGTAGGAGAGTGACAAACCTTATATTTAGAGAAGGAATCCAGGGAGCCTAATAGGTTATTTGAATGTGGAGTCTGGATTATAGCATGAAGATTTTGAGGTTTCTGTGATGGAGAAACATTGCTGTTTAGTATTTTAAGGTTCCCATAATGTAGAAGTTGAGGTGTTAAAATATGGATTGGGAACTTAGAATGGAGTTTGTGTTGAACACATGGGTTTTAAAAATCAGAATATTGCCAACTGAATTCATGGATGTGGATGAGCTTGTGGAGAATACTGATAAACTGTTAGAAAGTTAGGAAGAGAATTGGGCAAAGTGGTAGCCTGGAAGCCAAAAGAGAAACAGGGTTTCATATCTTTATAAAATTTCTTGCATTGTTTTAAATACCTGTGGAGTAGGTTTATAGGGTTCTCATGATTCAGTCATCAAAAGAAGTTTCTTCTCAGAGATGGGCAAACCTAGTGCTGATCTGTTTCCTCACCAACACCTCCAATTTCCTTTATAAAAAGAAGCTATTTGAGAAGCCGAGAGAACTAGATGAGAAGTGCTGCATCCACTGGCTAAGCTCCTCAATGTTGGCAAGGAATGAGGCTGAGCTGGGTTGAAGCTGGTAGCTGAGAACACAGTGGAGGTGGGTGGAAAGGATCCAGCTATCTATCTACCACTTGCTGTCTCCCAGGGTCTACATCAGCAGGAAACTGGAATTGGGAGCAGGACTGGGACTTGAATCCAGGCACTGTGATGTGGGAGATGTGTCTTAACCGCTAAGCCAAGTGCGTAGCCCAACTTTCCCTTCAACAATTTAGAAAGAAAAGACCAAGAATGTTCTCATTTGTAATTAAACAATAATTCCTTGCTTGTGTAAGAAGGAACTTTAATTTTTAATCTACTGTTATATGAAAGTTAGTTTATGGAATGACTTTGAACTAACATGTCTTTGACAATTAATGGATACAGAACACAGAACAAAAGCATCCTCATTAAGCCTTCTTCTTATGTGTTTCAACTTTTGAAATCATTGGTGTTAAATCAGTTGAAAGAAGTGCCTTTACACTGTTGATTTTTTTAAGGGAAAAGCCAATCAAGTGAACTAACAATAATATTCTAGGCTGATAATTAGTGACTTCAATAATTTATCTAGTGTTAAATAATTCCTTTTATGGTTGATGGATCCGTAAGTAATTATCTAGGGTGAGAGGAATATGTAACATTTTCATTTATGTTAAATCTTTAGAAAGTTAATTACCTAAACTTGGACTGATATACTCAGGAACTTAAACTCATTTAGGTTTCATGTATTTCAAGCTTCCACTTGTGAGCTTTTTTCTCCTTTTCAGGAGTACCAATTTGATAGTATTCTGCTCCCAGAGACTTTGGTACTGCAGTTTACATCTTCAGGGCTTTCAGGAAGGCTCTCTCAGATTGACATCCGTCCATGACAGTTACAGGAATGAGAAATAAACTATAACTTTATTTCTTCTACTTTATGTGCATAACAGTAGAACTACTGGTTAACTGGAAAAATAGTGGAAGCTATTTTACTCTCTTCTGCATAATAAGAATTAGTAAAATGGGATTAGGCAAGGAGTGTTCCTAGTGTTTTGAGGAGTATGCATTAACTGGTATTTGGTATCTAACCTAAATATAATAATTGGAAATTATATATAAGGAAATTGTTAGACTTGGGGAAATAGGTTGAAAACTTGAAGGAACACCTTAGAAAGCAGAAAACAAGAATTTAACTATCTTGTCATGTTAATAGTAAGACTTCCATGAAATGTAGGATACAGGAGAATGATTTTCAAAATGTTACATGGAATTTGAAGACTTTCTTCCTTTCTTCCTTCCTTCCTTCCTTCTGCCTGCCTGCCTTTTTTCCTCCTTCTTTCCTTCCAAGATGGATCAATCTGTCTGTCTGTCTATCTATCTATCGGAAAGGCAGATCAGATTTATAGAGAGGGAGAGACAGAGAGAAAGATCTTCCATCCACTGGTTTTCTATCCATATTTCCTCAATGGCCGGAGCTGTCGATCTGAAGCCAGGAGCCAGCAGCTTCTTCCGGGTCTCCCACATGGGTGCAGGGTCCCAGGGCTTTGGCTATCTTTCATTGCTTTTCCAGGCTGTAATCAGGGAGTTGGATGGAAAGTGGAACAGCCAGCCATGAACTGGTGCTCCTATGGCATGGCAGCGATTGAAGGGGGAGGATTTAGCCAATTGAGCCATTATTCCTGGTTCCTTTCTCTCTCGCGCTCTCTCTTACTCTCTCTCTCTCCATATGTGCATGTATATGTTTATGTATTTGTGTCATTAGTTGGGTAGGTAAACTCTACAAATAGATAACAAATGGTTAAGTAATAGTCCTCAATTAAGTGTTTTCATCTCATCTGCTCTGATCTCTACAGTCATCTAGGAACAGAGCAAAAATGGCCATTCTCAATATGAGTAGGGGAAGAAAGTCCTATCTGGGTGAAATCATCTTCTTTTAAGGAACTAATGAGAGGAATTTGCATGTCTTCTACGTATACTCTGTTGTTATGAACTTGGACCCATGTCCACAATTATCTGTGAGGCAACCTGGGTATATAGAGACTCAAAGTTAGTGTTAGTATCTTGCCTGTAAATCTGTAACTACCAAAAGAACAATAGGATTTAGTAGAAAGTTATCATGGTTATCATGATGGACACCGTTCTTTTTTTTTTTTCCCTAAAGTTGAATACACATATTTTGAGTGACTTTAATCTTAAACATGTAAATGCTTTGTTTATGTTTTGTTCATAGTAAGTAATCAAGTCATAGCTGTTATTGTATAAATATTCCACTTAGTATTGGACAGGAATGCTTGGTACAGTACTTGACATATGAACATGTAGTACTTATGTGTACCATTCATATTTGACAGGTTTTCTACACTTGATCTTAGCCAAAAGGCCGAGAAGCGATTGACAGGTTTTCTATAATTATTACATCTCTTAAGATCACATAGATATAAGGATTTTGGATATGCTAGGTATATAGAAGTTTGCTTCATACTTTTGTGAGAATAAATGGATGATTGCAGGATGTAGCTTTAAAAGCAAGAGAAAATTAGACTTTGTTATGTTCAAAATTTGCTATATATACAGATTTGTCAGCTCTGATAACTTTGAAATGTACTGTCTCACTGCAAAAAATTGCCCCAAATTAAAAATGAATTATGAAATAGCATACAAGACATACCAGTACCCAAACAATTAAATTGCATTAGGGTTTTTTAAATTTAAGAGCTTTTAAAAAAATCCTTTCTTTTGAAATGAGCCCTTAAATTTCAAGATTAAGCAAGATTAAGTATCAGAAATTTACAGTACAGAAACAAGTTGCTTGATGACATATGTTAGAAGAACTCTATGCCCTATATCGTCTATGTACTGGAGTGCTATGGTAGCTGGTGGTCTATGTGAGATTTCTTGGGCCTAGAAACATAAAGGCAAAATTAACTTTGTCATACAGTTTTTCCTCTGTGTGTGAGTGTGTGTATGTGTGTGTATGTTTGGGCAGGAAAGGATTTCCAAAAGCTTAAAGTATACTGTTATGTAAATTATTGTATATTAAATGAGAAAGCGTCGTTACTACTTAATTCTCTGCTAGGCAAGTCAATCAGCTGAAATAAATTTACACTCACAATTCCAAATGCAGCACATGTATTTTAAAAACATGTCAGCTTTAAACTATAGCATGGTCAAGCCAGAAAGACATCAGATTTTCTCTAGCAGTGTTGATTTGTGTTTGCTGTTTTATCTTTTCATGAAAAATATATGCTGTTTTGTCATTCTCTGCAAGATCCATGTTCGTTGGCATAATCATACTGTAGGAAGATATCAGCCCCTGCTAGGTCACCTGGCTCATGGCCTGTCACTTGATAATAGCAGATAACTAACAATATACTGCATCCACACTCTGTATTCAGAAATACATCCTACTTTATTTCAGAAAGGAGCCATTGACTTGGATAGTTAGGTTAAATCAATCTCTTTGCCCTTCCCCTGTATAACACTGAACTGTATAACACTGGACCCTTCCTGGACATCAGTTGTTTTTATATGTGGAGTGATACCTAGCTCATATTTCTAATATGAGGAGGATGCAGTGAATGAAGACAAGACATGTAAAATGCATAGTGAACAGAAGGCAACAATATCAGAGGGATAGTGGAATCTTCGGGCAGAAGTGTTTATAAAGGCTAACAATCCTTTAAGCTTCCCCCTGCAACCCCGCGGAATCTGTTATCTAATCAGCCTGACTTCTGTCCCCTTACCCGTACTTTCTGCTTTGTTTTCTCTAAAAGTATACAATGGATGAGATACTTTCAGGCAATGGAAGTTCTCTTTTTTGTCTTAATTACATAGGGTCTGTCTCCTGTACTGTTTTGGTAGGAGGGATTTTAGAGGTCTCAGTGGCCCCACGTGGAAGCAAGAACATTTTCAGAGCTGATGGAACTTTCTTTATCATCCAGTAACCATATTCTCATACTGACTTGTTTTATCTAAATAGTCTTTGTTACAAAAGAAAAATCTGCTGTAAGGTGAAAGTCAGTTTTGAAAGCTGATCTTGGTGTTTGCTGGATTTGCTGGATTTTTCCCTTGGTCTTTTTTGGCCAGTCTGAAGTTTAGCATTTGAAATGAATCATTTTAGTGGCTGAGGATGCACAGGTGGTATTGCTGTTTAAGACAGTCTTCATATCTGTTTTTACATTTTAGCTTACCTGTTAGGCTGTTTTCAGTTTTTGTAACAAAAATATGAGAAGCTGGATAGTGAATAAAGAATAAGTTAATGTAGCTCACAGTTTTGTAGGCTGAAGTTCCAAATAGCCTGATACTGGATGCTTTATCCAGATGGTATCAGGATGGACGTTGTATTAATGTGAGAAGGAGTGATTACATGACAAGACAAGAAGCCAGACTGGAATTCCAGGGTCAAGTTGTTCTTTTCTTTTCTTTTTTCAAAGACTTATTTATTTTTATTACAAAGTCAGATATACAGAGAGGAGGAGAGACAGAGAGGAAGATCCTCCGTCCGATGATTCACTCCCCAAGTGAGCCACAATGGGCCGGTGCTGTGCCGATCCGAAGCCAGGAACCAGGAAACTTTTCCAGGTCTCCCACGCGGGTGCAGGGTCCCAAAGCTTTGGGCCGTCCTCGACTGCTTTTCCAGGCCACAAGCAGAGAGCTGGATGGGAAGTGGAGCTGCCGGGATTAGAACCGGCGCCCATATGGGATCCCGGCACGCCCATGGCGAGGACTTTAGCTGCTAGACCACGACGCCGGGCCCAAGTTGTTCTTTTTTAACAGTTTGCTCTTCTGAGAGCTAATTCACAGTTCTATGAGAACTACCTGAATTCCTTCTGAGGACACTTTCCCAATAACCTTCTGCTAACTTGTGTCTCTCATGGGTTCCATACTAACTCTCAACAGTGCCACATTAAGACAAAACTTACGACAAATATTCTTAGGATTACCCTCGAACCACATATAAATGATAGCACCATGTTTCCCAAGGACACAGTTTTGCCTGAGTCATGATGCCTGGGGCAAAATGAGCATGATTGAGTTGTGTCTCATGTAATGTAAGAAGTCTAGTCTCCCTGTCATTCTGCCACAGTTACCAGGACTGTGAAGTGAGCTACTTCATTAAACTATGAGCTGGTGGGCCTGGGCTCCTCAAACACAAAATGGCCAGGGCTAAACTTTATTTTCCTCATCCCTACAAGTTTACATCTAATCTTCATACCAGCCATCTATTCAAGGCAGATGCCAAAAACATATCCTGACTCCTCATATTTACTCTGTAACCAGTTTTGAATAACCCCAAATCTGTTTCCACTGTTTCTGCTAACATCCTGCTCATTATTTTCATCTCTCTTTGCATTTTTCCTTTAGATAAGATTAGGTAACGTTTTCCAATAATCCCTGGGATGATTGAAGGAATTCATGAAACTTTCTTGCTTATACGTCCTTCAAACTTCCCTTTTCTCCTGGGAAAAAATTAACCATCCTTACCCAGGTTTGAAAACCCCCATATTGTCATCCATCCTCCTGCCCGCTCTCTGAGCTTATTTTGTGATCCTGATCCTCTTTGTATTTTCAGAGTGTTCTAGCCATTGCCAAGTTTCTTTCTGCCTGGAGAGCTCTTCTGTATCTTTACAAGAATGTTTACTTCTTGAAATTCCTACAGAGTGACCTGTCTTGTTGCCTTATGTTCCTACATTATATTGTTACATTTATTGATTCTTTCTATAACATTTATCACCTCTGACCCTAGACTCTAAGCTTACTGGGAGGAACCTACCTAGTTTTCTTTGTCATTGTGTTGTAGTATTTAGAAATGTGCTTGAATACAATAAACGTTTATTGAAAGTTTAATTTTTGGCCTTTTGTATGAATAACACTATTTGTAGTTTGCATCTTTTTTTAAAAAATAATTTATTTATTAATTTGTTGGAAAGTCAGATATACAGAAAAAAGGAGATACAGAGAGAAATATAATCTATCCACTGGTTCACTCCCTAAGTAGCCAAAATGACCAGAGTTGAGCTTATCAGAATCCAAGTACCAGGAGCCAGGAGCTTGTCCAGGGTGTCCCACACAAAGGCCGGGTCCCATGGCTTTGGACTATCCTCCATTACTTTCCCAGGCCATAAACAGGTAGCTGGATGGTAAGTGAAGCAGCTGGGACAAGAACTGGCACCCATACAGGATTCTGGTAGGTTTAAGGGGAGGATTTAGCTACTAGGCTAATGTGCCGGGTGCCAGTAATTTGCATCTTAAACAGTACTTCTTCATTGATCGTAAGAAAGTATTAAGTGATAATGGAATGTGTCAATCTATTTTGATATGTTAAGGTTTGATGTTTCTATTTGGTGTGGCTGACATGTTCATGTTTTATAATCATAAGCTAGACTATGATACTATAAGTCACACGGTACCCCTCACTAACATGAACGTAACAAAAAAGAAAAAAATAATCTAGGAAGAGTGTATTGACAACTAAAGAAATACTAAAATGATAATCAGGGTGATTTAACCTTTAGATAAGGTTAAGCCTGAGCTAATTAGAGATTTTTCAATGGATAGTTGTGAGATTTTTTTCTTTTGAACTACAAATAACTTCTGATTTTTAAAATCATGTCACCCTAGCTCATTGTATAATTACAGATATTCCCCCCTCACCAAGTCTGCAGAATATTCAAACCATGCATAGAAAATGGATATTATGGAAAAATGCATGTAGTTCAAACTTTTTACACTCAAAAAAAAATACAAGCTTTCTGCTGTCATTGCCAACACTTTTGCACATAGGTAACTTCAGACTGCTGAAAAAATTCTTTGAAGAATTTTAACAGAAGATGAAACAGGTCGTTACAAGTTTGATCTTGAACACAAAACAGTGCTACTTTCAAAACGTCAAGGTAGTGTAATCTAGAACAAAGTTCATAACACAGTATTTTGAGTATTTTACATATTGCTTTTTCAATTTCTAAAGGGTCAGTGAATGGCAGCATTTGAAAGTTAGCCAAAGCTCTAGCAGAAAAGTGTCCGGAATGCTTTTACCAGAGATGCTTTGTCCACTTAGCAATGCTCTTACTCATTGTTGTCATCAAGCAATAACAATTTTAGAAGAATTTTTATGGGAAATTTTCTCTATGGGAAATCACTTGGTATCCACTTTACAGTACTGATTTGACTCCTCTTGACTTCTTTTTAATTTCCAATCTTGAAAAGATCTTCGAAAGACAATATTTTTTTTGCAGTTACTATTGTAAAAAAAACAAAGACAAAAACTGTGGCTGGCGTAACAAGCTAATCTTCAGTCTGCAGCTCCATTGTCTCATATGGGCACTGATTCTAGTTGCAGATACTCTGCTTCTGATCCAGCTCCCTGTTTGTGACATGGATAAGTAGTGGAGGTTGGCACAAATCCTTGGACCCTTGCATCCATGTGGGAAATCCAGAAAGAAACTCTTGGCTTCTGGATTTGGATTGGCTTAGCTCTAGCTGTTGTGGCCATTTGGGGAGTGAACTACCGAAGGGAAGATTTCTCCTCTCTTTCAACTATGTGAAGATTATCAAAATAAAATAATTACCAAAAGAAAAAAAGAAGAAAGCTGCGTTGCTGTGTTTCCATGACTAAATCCCCAAATCCTCTGTTGATTCAGAAAGGGAAAAAATGACTGGTATCTTCACTTAGAGCAACATCTTGAAATTTGAAGGAGCTTATGTTGAGAAAAACTTGTATTTTGTGTTTTTATCATTTAATTCTATTTTTCCTGAACTTTTTGAATCCTCTGCTTATAAAACAGAGGCAAGAGAACGATATTCTGTCAGAGAGTACTGTAATATAAATTTCCTAGGTGAAAAGGTGATACCCAGTGTGTCTGAATCTCATTTAATCAAGTGAAAGTGAAGGCTGTTGAGCACGTTTGCTTTTTCATGGTTATTGGCTCCTGTCTGGTATATTTTAAAGCTAATTTTTCAGTTTGTATATTGAGTTTTGTAGCATCTCTTTGCTTTGCTTTGCTTCACTGATTTTATTTCTCTTTCTCATACACACATTTCTGTACCAAAAATATTGTAAGCTTTAATGTTTGCTGAAAAAGTTTCCAGTTAAATCTGTTAGAGATTAAGAAATCTCTACAATCTATAGCTATTATTACACCTCATTCAATGTAATTTTTCAACACAGATTTTCCAATGATAGTCTAAAAACAAAGCAGCACAAGCAATAAATATCTTAAAGAGAAAATTGACTTCAGTATATTTGGAATTTGTTGTAATCCTCTGTTGGGAGCTGATCTCTGATAACTCAGGCAAGAAAGAAACAATGAATGAATGAATACTACAAAACTAACAGAAAGGGGTATACGTGTTTTCAGGATAAAAGGATATCTTGCAACGTTATAAATTTTAAAGATAATATATGTGCGTTGACAAGAACAAGCATTATACTTAGTACAGATAAAAGCATTTTTATTTTATTTCAAAAATTTCAAAAAGATTTATTTATTTTACTTGAAAGGCAGAGTTAAAGAGAGAGAAGAAGAGACATAGAGTGATACATTTTCAATTCCTGGTTCACTCCCCAAATAAAAACCTGGACTACTACTGGGCTGGACCAAAACCAGGAGTTAGGAGCTTCTCTCTGGGTCTCCCACATGGATGCAGGAGCCCAAGGACTTTGGCCCCTTTCTGCTGCTACCTGTGACTCATTAGCAGGGAACTGGATTGGAAGAAGAGCAGTTGGGACTTGAACTGGTGCCCATGTGCGATGCTGTTGCTGTAGGCAGAGGCTTAACCTATTTTGCCACAGCACAGGCTGCGGTATTTTTATTTTAAAGCATGTTAGAAAACCTCTGCAATGTTAATGATAAATGCAGTGCACATGCACACTGATAGTGAAACAATATGATTGAGCATTATTATCTTACCATGTGAATAGCTAAAGTTAAGACAACAAAGTACACAATTTGTAAGTTGGCTATCACTTCAGGAAACAACACAAACTCTGGAGAGCTAGAGTTGAACATGTTCTTAATTTTGGTTATGTGCTAGGTGTGTCAGGTAGGGAATTTGATATCAACACTGTGCCCATGGACTCATCCAGAGCACTAGATGAGTAATTTCCAGAAAATAAAACATTTAAAGATTCTTGCCTGCCCTCGTGCCATTACAGATTTGTTGTCATGGTCATGGGTAAAGTGGAAGGGTCACAGGCTTTGTGGTAGCATGAGAAAATAATTAGCATCAAGAATGAGAGACTGATGTGGAGCCCAGAAACCATTTATCAGTGGCTTCTAAAAATACGTTAAGCTAATCATCTTTATGGAAATGTGGTACAAAACATTCTGCTTCTGTTGTGGTAGAGGATTACAAGCTAGTTTTGTTAATCTTTACGGAGTGTATTCTTTGTGATGTTTCCATATTAGAAAGTTTAAAATGCAAGAACTTTGTGATATTCAGGCTTCACAATACCACCATTTTGTTTGTGGGGGCCTTGATGTTGATAACACTGATGCATTCCTTCAGTAGAAATTTATCCCTTCTTCTCGCTCTCTTTTTAAGATTTATTTATTTTTATTGCAAAAGTTGATTTGTAGAGAGAAGGAAAGATAGATAGAGGAAAATCTTCCATCTACTGGTTCACTCCCCAAGCGGCCTCAATGGCAAGAGCTGAGCTGATCCAAAGTCGGGAGCCCAAAGCTTTTTCCAGGTCTCCCACATGGGTAAAGGATCTCAAAACTTTGGGCCATCCTCTACTGCTGTCCCAGGCCACCGCAGGGATCTGGAAGGGAAGTGGAGCAGCTGAGACACAAACTGGCCCATATGGGATGCTGGTGCTTGCAAGGTGAGGATTTAGCAACTGCGCCATCACACTGACCCTTTCTTCTCTTCCATGAGTACTCATGATGATAAATATTTGTAATGAATGCAGTCACATAGGCTTCTGGGTTGTATTTCTCAGTAATTCTTGACAGTGACAGAGAAGTATAAAATAACAAATCCTTTATATGAAGTCAAAATAATTTTGGTTGGTGAAGGAGAAATTCTCTAAGTTGGTTTTTGAATAATATTTTGAGTCCTTGAACTTCTCCATTTTCATATTCTAACAGAAAGTGAGCTCCTCTGATGATTTGACTGGCGTGATAGATGAGCCCTTTGCTTGCCTATTTTTAAGGCCTATTCTAAGGAGCAGGTGGAAGGCAAGATAATTGCTCTTTGGGTACCCGCAGGAAAAAATAGCTTAGCTTTGATATTTCTCAGCTTTTCCAAAGAAAGCATAGGTAAGTGTATAAAAAAAAGAATTCTGTATCATCTCCTTTTCTTATATATTCCTCCTACAACTTTGTATTGTGAAGATATGCCTTTATATTTGGTTAGCCTAGGCGCTTGGGGTTGTATCATTGTAACTGAAGAGAAACCAGAGAGCAAATTTCATCTTATGTAGGGCTACTTATAATTTAAAACTTCTTACATTTCTTACTATTTTTGTTCTTTTGAGGATGACAGCAAGATACAGAGAACTAACTCCCCTTGCAGGTTTATTCCCCCAATGTCTGCAAAGGTTGGGATAGGTTGAGTGGAATCAGGGAGCCTGGAACTTTATTCAGAACTCTCACAGGTGGTGGGGATCCAATCACTTGAACCATCACCATTGCCTTTTTTTTTTGAAAAATGAAACAATTTTATTATTTTTTTTGTTTTTCTGTGTTACAATACAATTTTTTTTTTTAAATTTTGCATTATGTGACAGTTTCATAGGCTCTGGGGTTCCCTCCACCCCTCCCCATGCCCCTCCCCCATGGTGGACCCCCCCCCACCCCGTTGCATCATTACAGTTCAAATTCAACCAAGATTCTTCCCCTGCAAACAGATGCCAAGCATATAGTCCAGCTGCTCATTGTCCAGATGGATTGAACAGCTTCTAGGGGAGACTATTTAGCTGCGATCAACCCCTAGTGGTTTTAATATTTCTCTAGTTATGAATCACTGCTAGTCTCGCCTCTCCCAGCTCGATGAGGTCGTTGTAGAGTTCACTGGTTGACACTGTCCATCATAGAGTCTTAATTTGCCTAGTTTTCGCTGCTAACATATATCTGGGATGGTTGATTGACCCGTTCCGTCTGCCGTCTTATCTTGGCTGGCGTTCTGAGTCCAGCTGGTCATTGCCACAATCAGTTTGTAGGTGCAATTCCTGGGCTGATTTTGTTTTCGGACTGGAGTTGCTCTGGAACCAGTGGATGTTGCAGACTAGGTTGGTTTTGCCTAGCACGTACTCGGCACTTGTATCAACCAGTGGGGGCTGGAGCCTAGTCGGGGCGACCCACAATAACCCCCACTAGGCCTGCCCCCTATCATGGTTTGCCTGTATGTATAGCGGACTAGTCCAGTCTGTCCCACATCCCATTTAGCTCTTGTATTTGTTCTTGGGTTTTAAAACTTAGTTCTAACTAACCAGCTCAGCCATCCTGCCCCCACAGATGTAGTTGTGTTCCTATCTGTCTAGCCACCCCAGCCCCCTTCCAAGTTATCATGTCCTCCCACAGGAGCAGTGACCCAGAAGGGGGAACCCATGGTTTCCCTCCTGGGTCACTCACCATCCCGGTTTATGCACTTATCGGGTGGTTCCGCGATTTGACTTAACAGAATTAGTCCCTAGAGCCAGCTTCTGCCAGCTGGTGTTGCAACTAAGTCCTTACACCCCTCCTCCATTCTAATTTAGGCTTGCCCCAGCAGGGGAAAATTTGCTCAGCCTGGCTTTTCCCTGGTCTTGTACCCATGCGGCGCACAGGTGTTGTAGCCTTGCTTAGTGTGGTCTGTCTCCAGACCAGCCCACACTCTCCTGTGGGAGTAGCAGTCCGGTGAGGGGACCAGCCCCTAAATTCCCATGCCGGCTCTGCCCCTTCTGGTTCTCACGTGTGCAGGTTGGGTGCTGCAGTCAAATCTAGTACCGGTAACCTTGCCCTGTCATTCCACATTGTGCGCTGGTTTTGTCGCAACCAGATCCAGCCCAACCCATCCTCTGTTCCGGTGTTTGGATTTGTCAGTGGACAACATGCACTGATTCAGTCTGGTCTGCCCCTGTCCCGTGCCAAATGTATGCCCGTGGGAATTTTTCCATGGCCTCTTCTGGGCTGTTTCCTATTGTGCTTCTTGCACTAACCTGGAGGGTCTGTATCTTGCCAGAGGGGTTGCCCTGGCACTTCCCTCTGAGCCTCTCCCATTGCCAAGTTATGCGCATACCAGGGGGTTTTTTGAGCCAGCTCTTCTCGGTTCACCTCCTGTCCAAGCAGAAACAGTGGCTTAACCTGTGTGGCTTTTACCCCGTTCTGGTTCTTTGTATAGGATGTTTCAGCCCAGCTGTGGCTCGTCTATACCCACGTACAGTTCACAAGTGGCTCAGTGGGGGGTTGAGACCTAGCCTAGCCAGTCTCACGTTTACCCTGGTTATCCAGGACACCAGACAGTGTTGGGGTCCGGCACAGTCTGGTGCATCCAATCCCAGCCCATATTAGTGCCTTGGGAGACTACAGCTATTTCTAGGTTAGGACACAGCCCCCATTCCCGCACACGTTCCCCTTGGAGGGAGCCTCAACCCAGTTAGGGTATCCCCTTGGCTCCCAGACTGGGCCTGTTACTAGCCTTAGATCATATGCCTGCCAGTGGTTGCTCCGACTCAGCTTGTTTCAGTCCCTCATTTGTCCTAGCCTCAACCTTAGACATTGTGGCTTCGCATCCTTGATTCAAGCAGAGTAGCAGGTGTAATGGTCCAACTCGGCTTGACCTGTGTTCTATCCTGGCAGGCCCGGGCACAGTTCACCTTGGGCACCTGGTGGCTGGAGTCAGGGTCTGAGCAAGACTCCCCATCCTGTGGTCCCCCAGTAACTTCCCAGTTGCCGGAGGTTTGAACCCCTGAGCCCTAGATTGCGCCACTTTCCAATCCCTTTCATCCTCCAACGAGGGCGATCATCACCATTGCCTTTCAGGGTTTTGTTTTTGCCAAGTTACAGTCATGTGCCAGAGCAGTAGTGCAACTGAGTAAAATCAGTGTGGGACCCAGATACCTTAACATTAACTCCCTATATGTAAAATTCTTGAAGATTCACTTTGTAGCTCTAGTTTTCACCTTTCATTTGTATCTGTGAGAACACTAATCACAATATTTATTATATTAAAATATATAGAGATCCATTCTGAATTTCATTTGAGTGTGTGTTTCTAATGACAGGTAGAAAAATAAAACTTATGATTTCTATTTTGTGACAGGAACTGTATAGACCAGTAACTGTGAAATTGAACCATTGTGGGATTGTGGAATTGTGGAATGGAAATCACAGAATTGATGACCTGAGACTAATCATTTTCCTCCCTTTTCAGAAGTATCTGAATTCCAGCAAAACACAAAAGCCAATGTTATTAAAAAAAAAGGGAAGTGCTAAACAGATACACAATCAGGTTTAAATCAATCACTTAATAATAAAACAATGCACATCTAACTATGAAGTTTAATGCATTCTTAGCATTAAGTGATACTTGGATATTTAAAATACATCTGACTATTTATTGAAGGTTCTTTTTGATATTGTGATGAGAGTAGCATTTTTTCTGATAATTTGCCATTTAAAGAATTGCACTGTTTCAGGAGTCATTTAGCCTTTTATTTGGCAATCCTGTTTTTACTTTGCAGTGACTAATTCTCCGTTATCATTTTTTTTTACTTATGAAGCCATCACTGCTTCTTGTCATAAACTCAGCACTTGTTCTGCAGATTTTCCACATGTGTTGTCATGCTCCAATTCCACTGGCGTGGATATTTATAACTGGCAGTGTTCTAAAGCCGTGTGGTTATGGGAGCTGACATGCAAGAAAGAATGGATTTTTCTTTATCATTTTGTGGATGGTGAGGATGAGGACAGGTGCATATTTTATTTTTTAAAGATTTATTGTTTATTCATTTGGAAGGCAGAGTTACAGAGATGTAACTCTGTTGGTTCACTGCCTACATTTAGGGACACAACAGCCGATGTTGGGCCAGGCCAAAGCTAGGAGCCCAGAGCTTCTTCCAGGCCTCCCACCCAGGTGGCAAAGATTCAGGTACCTCTGCTAGCCTCTGTTGCTTTCCCAGGTGTACTAGCAGGGAGCTGGATTGGAAACTAAGAAGCCAGGAATTGAACAGATACCTAAATGGGATGCTAACATCACAGACGGTGGCTTAACCCACTATGATCCAGTGCCAGCCCACACATATTATTTTTGTGATGGAATAACACAGGTGCACAATTGAAGAGTTTTAGTTACACTCTTATTGATACCTAACATCCACAATTAAAATTTTTAACCAGCATGTGTGATTCTCCTTGGCTACTATACCTCTGTGGTTTTATGAGGCAAATAGGACAATCACTGCACTATGGAAACCTGCTGATTTTATGAACATAGAGTGTTGTCTTATGATGAGGTAAGATGCTATTTGCAACAACAGCATTCCATATGAGTGCCAATTAGAGTCCTAGTTGCACCACTTTTGATCTAGCTCTATGACATTGCATCTGGGAAAGTGGAGGAAAATACATTGGACCCTCATTATCTGTGTGGGAGACCAAGTCAGAGTTCCAAGCTCCTGGCTTTGACCTGGCTCAGCCCTGGCTGTGGTAGCCATTTGGAAAGGGAGCAATGGATGGACGACCTCTTTCCTTTCTCTCTCTCTCTTTTTCTCTCTCTGTAGCTCTATTTTTAAATAAATCTAGGGGTAAACATTGGTGGTTGCGTGGATGGGGAGGGTGAAAGGGGCAATTTTTGAGCCTAAGGAACTGTATCATAAAAGTTAAAAATAAAGAAGTCTTTTAAACTGGGCCACCCCTAATGATCTCTTATATTATGAAGAAACAAGCTTAGAATATAGGAAAGTGTGCATTCTAGGAGTTTCTGGTTCTGTATTCAGATGTCATTACCCATTTTTTATTCTCAATAGTAATTTCCCAAAATCAACATTATTATGGTTTGTTCGTTGCTAATACAAGGTGGGGATTTGAGAACCATGAAACTTTCCACTGTCTTTAGGACTGTTTATTCATAGAAATTTAGTCTGCAATATTTACTGAATATTTCAACAAATGCTACTTAATATTTCATTTATGTAATTTGGAAATTACATAAATGTTCCTGTTTATTTCCTGTATAACTACTGTCGACAGTTGAGGTGCTGTAAGGTGCAGTATTTTTCTGTAAGTGAGGTGTGTCATCTTAATGATTTTTTTCTTAGTACAGTATTCAAGTTGTGTTTTACGTCCTAATTTTACACAACTCTTATTCCCTGTAAAAAAGAAGTTACAGTAAATGCTTGTATTATGACTGGCTTTTGGGACTAAATTCCTTCGGGGATAAATAAGAGTGCAATTTTTAAATCTTGAGAGTGCAAAGTGTTAAAATATAACAAAAACAGATACTTAAAGTAATGCTATATGGAGAATTCAATTCAATTTTATGGTAAGGTATGGATGCTGAAATAATTCACAATTCAAAGTAGACATATAAATGGCTTATTATAGTAATTTATTTAGATTAGTACCAAGAATTATTTCATATTAAAAATTTAAGAAAATTTTATTAAGTGATTAGAACCAATTTAACTATTTGTCTATTGCTCTTAAATATATGAATTTATATAAATAAGAACAAATGTATACTAACCAAATGCCAGGGCACCTTGCTATGTAAAACAAATATTAATGGATTTAGAGAGAAATAGACTCCAATTAAACATTAGCAAAGCAATCCCAAGATTAGCAGGAAAAAAAAGAAATAACCAAAATAAGGGAGGAAATAAGCCAAATAGAGACCAAAACAACAATACATGAGACAATCAACAACATAGATTCCCCACTCTCCCAACTAATTGAAAGAAGGAGGGAGAAGATATGAATCAATAGGATCAAAAAAGGAAATATAAGAACAGATACTTTGGACATACATAAAACTAATAGAAACAATTACAAGTAATGATTTGCCAACAAATCAGAAAACCTAGAAGACATGGATAGATTTTCAGGCACATGCAATCTGCCAAAATTGAATCATGAGGTAATTAATAATGTAAATAAACCTATAACAAGGACTAAAATTGAATCAGTAATTACATCACTCCCAACTAAGAAAAGCCCTGAACCAGGTGGCTTCACTGCTGAATTCTACGAAATTTTTCAAGGAGCGCTTTCCCCAATCCTCCACAAGCTTTTCGAAACAATAAAAAAGGAGGCAATCCTTCGAAGTTCTTTCTATGAAGCCAGTATCACCTTAATACCAAAGCCAGATAGAGGTACAACAGAAAAAGGGAGCTATAGACTGATATCCCTGATGAACATAAATGCAAAGATCCTCAACAAAATACTAGCCAACAGAATCCAACAGTACATTCGGGAGATCATTCACCCGGACCAAGTGGGATTTATCCCTGGCATGCAGAGATGGGTCAACATTTGCAAATCAATAAATGTGATTCATTATATCAACAAATTGAAAAATAAAAATCATATCATCATCTCCATAGATGCAGAGAAGGCATTTGATAAAATCTAACATCACTTCATGCTAAAAACTTTAAGCAAGATAGGCATATCCTAATCCTCAAAATGTATGAAACATTACTGTACATGCAAATTGCATGACCAAGGATAAGTGCATTGAGGTGGGAAATTTTCCTTGATGATCCAGATGGGTCCTCTCATCTCATGAGTGCATAAAGCAGAATATCAAAGGGGTGAGACAGGGTCCTGCATTGTGGTGCAGCAGGCTAAGCATCCTATGTCAAAGCACTGTTTTTGAATACTGGCCATTGCACTTTCAACCCAGCACCCTCCTAATGTGCTTGGGAAAGCAGCAGAAGATGGGAAAAATTCTTGGGCCCCTGAAACCCAAGTGCAAAACTAGTATAGTATTTCTAGCTCCTGGCTCACACCTGGTATGTCCCTGGCCCTGGGTGTTGCAGCCATTTGGGCAGTGAACCTGTGGATTGCCATGACCTGTGCATCATGAACCAGTGTGTAAGAGGGAGATGATACAAGATCAGAAAAAGAGACAGAAAATAAACACTTACGAAAGTGAGGGGCCATAGGGAAGCCTCCTTCTAAGTTTGGGAAGGAAAAACCCCTCAAGCTCACAGAATTAGTTTTTGGTTGTGCTGCTTAAGGTGTCAAGTTACAGGAATCGATATGGCACAAGCATTAATAGTCACACCCCATTTTAAGTAGCTAATAATTGAACAGAAAAAAACCAGCCTGACCCAAGTATGAAAGTCGACACATGACTGCCTCAAGGATATCCTTCGAGCACACAGTTCGGTGGCCTTGGACCATTGCATAGTTGCAGACTATTGCATTCAGGCCTCGACCTTGATATGGGACTGCTGTCCATCTGCATACTGTTGCTGTCTTGTAGACTGTTGCCATCCTGTTGACTTGGCCACATGACCTTGGTCTCTGTGTCAGCAGTCTCTGAACTCAGTCTGCCCTGCTCTTCCTTATCAGATTATACCTGTCTTTAGTAAACTGCTTTCAGCAGTGGATTATCTTTACCTATCTCAGTCATGCAACAGCTGAATTAGATAAGAATAAAGTTTCAAAAGGAAGAACAACATGTGATGTATGTGAGGGACTCCATCCACTGCTAATTGCTTTGAAGACAGAAGAGGGGGTCGTGAGGGTCGTGAGTCAGTGATTATGGGAGAGGCCTGTGGCTGGTAGAGGCTTTTAGCTTATAGCCAAGAGGAAAATGAAGACCTCTGATGTTTAACTATACAGAATTGAATTTAATCAACAACACAAATGAGCAAGAAATGGATTCTCCCTAAGAGCCTCTAGGAAAGAATCCATCCTGCCAATACTTTGATTTTCTTCTGAGAACTTTATTGTATTTCTGACCTGTACAACAAATGACAATAAATTTGTGTTAAGTCACAGCTTGTTATTTATTTTTTTTTTTGGCAACTACTGAAAATAAGTATTAGTAGATTCGGCTCTCCAGCTATTTCAAATAAACAAAGGCAGGGAGTTAGTGAGATTACAGTTTATAAGATATACTTCAAGATAGGAAGAGGCTAGTTTGTATAGAATCTTTGGACAGCCTGTTGCTATTAACTGCAGGATCGTGAATCAAACTTGCAGATGAGAACTGGATGGGAAGTGGAGCTGCCGGGATTAGAACCGGCTCATTCAAGGTTGAGGACTTTAGACGCTAGGCCATGCCACCGGGCCCACCTTAGTTGACTTTTTAAAAAGAAGTTTCAGTTGTCTAAAGCTTAAAGCATTTTATACTTTATTTTCTTTATACTGGAGTCATTGAGGTAAACTCTGAAATCTTGCATGATCTGAGACTTAGAGCGTTAGGGCTTCATTTTTGGAAGGTTTGTGTGTTGGTAACACAGTGGGCCAAACTTTATGTCGAATCTTGAGCACTGAGGTGCAAAGGACTGAGAAAGCAATGGATGAATGTTTCAATTTTGTATTTTGCTAGATTTGCTTATTTATTTTGAAAGCCAGAGTTCCAAAGAGAGAGGGAAAGAGAGAGAGAGGTCTTCTACCTGCTGCTTGACTCCCCAGATGGCTTCAGTAGCTCGTGCTGCGCCAGACTGAAGCTTGGAGCCAGCAGCTACATCCAGGTCTCTCATTTAGAAAAGCTTCAACTGCTTTTCCCAGGCCATTAGCATGGAGCTGCTTCAGAAGTGGAGCAGCTGGAGTACCAACTAGTGCCTATATGAGATTCCAGTGTCATGGAAGCAATTTTACTTGTAATGCCATATGGCCTCTGTCATTTGGGTATTTGAGTGCATGCACTTGCAGGAAAAACTTTCCACACTGAAGTTATAGTTGCTAACTAGAGATTCTGCTAATGTGTAAATATGCTTTTACTTTTTGAATAGCTAGTATGCTAATGACACATATTGTGTTGCCGGTAGCAGCAGCCATTGTTAGTTACAGCAAGTGCATGGCTATATTCTGTACACTGAGTTGAGCTATTAGGTTTCTTTTGCCCAAACTACCGATGTCCAACTGTCTTGTATATGCAGCTATAGTTTGTTATTTGTGAAGTCAAATTGTATTAAAATACTACGTAACCACAAAATTAAGCAAATGCCAATATTTATTCAATATATCATATAATTCTTCTTCCAAGGATAGATTTTATTTATTTGAAAGACAGATAGAGATCTTCTGCCTGTTGGTTCATTCCTCAAATGACTACAATGTTCAGGTCACTCTGGGTTTCTCACAGAAGTGTTAGGGGTCTAATTATTTGGGAAATCTTCCACTGCTTTTAGAGTTGAATTAGGAAGGAGATGGATCAGGAGCAGAGGAGTTGGGACTCTAACTGGTGCTCTGTTATGGGGTGTTGGCATTGCAGGTGGCAGCTCAACCCACTGCACCACAATGCTAGTGTGTATCCTATTGCTAAGTGGCGTTTTACATGCTGCTCATGCAGTAAAATAACTTTGCTGATTGCATATTAAATTTCTGTTTCATGGGCAATTGACAAGTATACAGAATATCTGGCTCACTTTGAACATAAATAAAGTGCATGAATTGACTTATCCATGTAATGATAAATTGAACATTTCTAGTATCTCCTGGAGTTTTAAGATATTCTTGTGGTCTCTACTCTTTCTTGCAGGAAGCTTACTTGAAATACAGTGGGAAAGCAGTTCTGTAAGTGTTTGTTTTCCATTCCTGACCTTACAACTCTTCATGAAAAGGAAATGTGCTTGACTTATCTTTGAATTGTCAATACTGATTACAGAACATGAACTGTATACTTGAGAGACAGTTATTAATATGATTATCATTCTTTATCACAAAATGGGTATTATTTCTGTATCTAGCCTCTCTACATGAAGCAGGCCATCTGGAGAAGGAGAGGAGTAAGGGTCAGTCTGTATGCCTCATTTGGTTGAAGGTCGAAATAGTCTGTTCCTGAATGGATGAATGGGAAAGTGGTAATTAGACTCCTAGCTGTCAGGAAGTATAGAATTGGAATATTAAAGCAATGCCAAAAGCTGATTTAGCAAAAAAGAATTTGTCCCCTCTGGTATAATATAACACCAATTGGAATACTGTAAATGTATATTTCCTCAGAGAGTGAACTTTCAGACTTGGGCATTTTGGCATTTTGGAAATCATGGAGAGCCCTTACAGAGAGATGGGAGAGGATTTCAGTTGCCTTTTTTTTTTTAGTACTGATGGGAAGGATGCTTAGAGTAGTGTGGGTTCTAAAAAGTAAATCAGCTCTCTGGAACGTGTGAAAAACTCTGATTTGTAGTATTTTCCAGTTTCTGTGGAAGAAATATCCCCACCATGCTGATCTAAGCTATTGGCTTGATATCACTGTGCACAGAGCTGAGAAGGACTACACAAAGCTGACTCTGATAAGCCAGCATACAGTGGACCTGGTACAGGGCACCTTTAAAGTAACATTATTTCTTGTTTATAGAAATTAGTATGTGGAGGTGTTTCATGTATTTTTTCCTTGATTTTGAATTTTACTCTCTTTGCTTCAAGGCCAATGATATAAAACTGAAAATTTCCTGTCTTAATAATAACTCAAATTGAAATCGGAGTTTTCAGCTACTCCACACTTATTTAGGTATTGCTGCTTATGTTACTGTTTTTTCTTTTTTAAAATTTTGTAGTGATTTTTTTAACAGACTCAATATAGTTTGTAGATGTAATTCTAGCAAATATACTGATACTCTTTCCTTCCCTTCCTCTCTCCTTGGATGTTTCAAGTGATTAACTAATTATGAAAGTGATCAATTGTCATACTTAGGAGTGTATGAACTGGATGAAGTTTGGATCACAATTTTTCTTTCTTTTTTATCTTTTGGCATTTTAGCAAGAAAAGCAATTGTTTTTCAAAATGTGTGACCCTGAGGAGGCTGGAGAACCTGATCTCAACCACTTCCTCTGCTCTTCAGAAGCGTGCTAGGGAAGGCACTCCAAAATCATCTTTTCCAGAGTGCAAACAGACAACCGTGGACATTTTTACTGCACATCCAAATGAACAAGCATTTGACTTGCTCTGGCCACATTTGATCACATTTTCTGTGTATCAACCCACATATTTTTCTGAGAGTCATCTACATAGAAGTGAACTATTTATTTTGCATATTTAAGTGGCAGCTTACAAGTATTCTAAGCTATATTTTTCTACAAGCAAGTGATAACACTGCTTCCATGTAGCACAGTCAGTACCATCAATGTGGTAGGTACAGAGGTTTGCCTCTGTACTGTAGGTCGTCGTACTTACTCTTGTGTTATATTACTGATATGCCCCTCAATAAACACAATAGTATATACACATATAACATCTTATTATCTGTGTATTAATTGACTTTATTTTGATAATCTGGTTTTCATCTCCTGTTTTTCTATTACATATTGGCTTTCCTTTAAGATTATTATTATTATTATATTTCATTTTATGACAGTTTCATAGGCTCTGGGATTGCCCCAACTCCTCCCCTTATCTCCCCCTGCCCTTCCCCCCATGGTGGATTCCTCCACCTTGTTGCAGTATTACAGTTCAAATCCAGTCATGATTCTTTCATTTCAGTCATGTACCATGCATAGAGTCCAGCCTCTTATTGTCCAGATAAATTCAGCAGTTTCTTGGGGAGACCGTCTCTGGTCTGAAAGCAGAGCTGGCAGAATATTATCCTGTCCAATGAAAAGCCACAACATAACATCAACAACAGTTTATCATTATGGAGTTAATTGACATGGTATTGAGTGGCATTATGTTAGAAAATGCAAGTTCTTAACCACACCCTGTGACTACTTCATTGACGTTTCAATTTTAGTTTATACGCCTCCGGCTGCTATACACCTTAAAATGGTTATAGGGTACTATTTAGCTCTCTCAGGTCTATTTTCATTTTATATTTAGCAGCTTGTAGTATTGAAGCATGGTTTAACTGAACTTGGCAAGTTTTAGGATAGTCCAGACAGGCTTATAACTTTAACAGGGCATTTGTTAACAATTGAGGTGCAGAACAGTTTTAGGTGGGATGTGCAGAAAAATCTTCAATACCTTTGTGTCCTACCTAGTTAGGTATGTGTGAGTCCAAGCTGACCTTTTCTTGTCTGGTTCTAAGCTTTCCCTTTAAGATTAGTTTTGACTGGAGCTGGTGCAGTGGCTCAACAGACTCATCCTCCACCTGTATCCATATGGGTGCTGGTTTGTGTCCTGGCTGCTCTAATTTTGATCCAGCTCCCTGATTCTGGGCTGGGAAAGCAACGGAAGTGGGAGACCTGGAAGTTCCTTGGTTCGCATTGGCTCAGCTCCAGCCGTTGGGGGAGGAAACTAGTGGATGGAAGGTCTTTCTCTTGCTGTGTCTCTCCTTCTTTCTGCAAATCTGCCTTTCAGAAAAAATATCTAAAAAACAAAACAGAGCAAAACAAAACAAAACAAACAAACCCAGAAGATTATTTTTGACTAACAAATCTGTTAAGAAGATTTAAAACAGCGCTTCAAAATTAATATTAATGCAAAAATGGTTTGGAAGACCCTGGTAGGACAGATAGCTAGTTACCATATTTCAAAAAGGTCTCTTTTGTATAGTAAAAAGATGATTCCTTTACATTTGCGGCTTTGTAAGCCTCAAGGAAATAAAAAAATCATTTTAATTATCTGGCTAAGTTTTTCCATTTGATAGATATTTATGAAAAATGCCAGGTAACACTTTGGATAAATAGGCTTAAAAATCTCCATTGGAAATGAAATTAATGAAACTCAATAGTATTCTGTGATCAAATAAACCTGCCATCTAATCAAATTTATTCATTGTTTCTGGGGTTGTTTCCTCTGTTGAGCTGAATGTTAGTAGGAGTAATATGTTTATATTACACAAGGCTTTATTATAAAAAATTATTATTTACACCATCTAATTTAATTATCATGCTGATCTTGAACATATGTTGAATGGCTATGTTAAGAGAAAAATAGACTTTTTTTGGAGGATACAGCTTGCCAAATATATCAGTGGAGATTCAACAATCTCAGAAATTTGGCAGCTGCTCTTTCTTTGTTTTTTACTGATTTCAAACTTTCAATTCCTGCTACCACTGGAATGTTAAAGAGATATCAGAATGTCTCAAAATCTGTTGGTAAGAGGACACTCATTAACATCATTAACATGAATACATCAGTGTGTTTATTGATACTTGGGTTTCTAAACTCATTATTACTGATGTTTTACTTTCCTAATTTTGAGATGATCTTAATTTTTGTGCAATAATTTTGTATGTTTGAAGAATAAAAAAGTGAAGGTATCATTTAAAATTCTTGATTTTGTAAATAATATGTTGAAGCTTTAGCATTCCCTAATAAGCCAAGCAGGAGTTTGTTAAATAACCATTAGACCAAGACAAATCCCTCAACCACATGGTGGTGGTTATTCGTGTTTTGATCCTGACCTCCGTGTGCTGGTTTACTGAGGTACCCTGCAAGCAGAATGAAGCAGTTCAACTAGAAATTATAACTACAGTATTACTCAAATCTGTAAAGAGTTTTATATTGCTATAAATATTTTTCGCTTAATTATTATTTTATATTGGACATACTTATTCCCTGTAGATAATCATGATAGGGGCAATTAAGCCTCTCAAATCTTTTATCAGTGAGATAACAATACACTAAAATCTAGAAGAAAAGTGTTTAAATGTTAACATCTTTGCTTTTCTCTTTAGCACTTGTAGTGATTTATAACCCATACTAAATTAGATTCTGTGTATCTTTTCGTATAATCAGTTGATATAGAAGATTGTATAAGTTTTAGGGTTTACTGTGTCTTTCTTTGCCTTTAATCTTTGTTTCTGATCAGTGAGCCAAGAGCTTCTTAATTGGGTAGCAATAAATCAGTGCAGGAACTGACTTGTCCTAACTCATTTTTCTAATTCTGAAATACAACATGGGAGCAGGTTGAATTTTGGGGTCAAATAGTATCAGAAACACACTTTAATCTTATGGATTCAACCTTAGTTTGTGAAGAGAAAATTATAAAATCTTTACCTGTGAAATCCATCGTTAGAGCATGGGTTACCTTGGTCCCTTGTTTCTCCAGCCAGGTTTTTTTTTTTTTTTTTTTTCTCTTCTTACCATTCACCTTGCTTTTTTCTCAGATTTTCTTTGGATCTCAGTTCTTAAATTTTCATTGTTGTAAGATCTCTTGCTCTGGTCTCTTACAGGAGGCAGTGTGTATTCTTCCCTGTCTTTTGTTGAATCTCCGCATGCATTACTGATTTAGGAAGCATCCTTGCTGTTTGTTATATGTGTGTGTGAGTGATAAGGTTTCCCTCACACTGTCCTGAACAGCTTTTGTGATTTGATTGATGTTGGTAACCAGAGAGGAATAAAAAAAATGTCATTTTGTTTCTCCACATGTAGTTTTTCTGAACTTTTAAAAAAGATTTATTTTTATTGGAAAGGCAGATACAGAGAGGAGGAGAGACAGAGAGGAAGGTCTTCCGTTTGATGATTCACTCCCCAAGTGGTCTCAATGGCTGGAGCTGAGCCAATCTGAAACCAGGAGCAGGGAACTTCTTCTGGGTCTCCTACGCGGGTGCAGGGTCCCAAAGCTTTGGGCTTTCCCAGGCCACAAGCAGGGAGCTGGATGGGAAGCGGGGCCACTGGGATTAGAACCAGCACCCATATGGGATCCCAGCAGTTCAAGGTGAGGACTTTAGCTGCTATGCTATTGCACCTGGCCCAGTTTTTCTCAATTTTCAAAGACAGATACATTTAAAATATTGCCATGCTTGGCATTAGGGTTATGTTTTCTAATAGAAAACATGGTGCAGATTTGTAGAGCATACTTTTTGAAGCATAAGGATTTTACTCATGCATATTTTGATTTGTTTTTATATTTTACTTTTGGCTTAAAATTTCAGTCTACGTTACTTCGAAAAAAAGGGGGAAGCAGCCCTGTTTTAAGGGTACCACCTCTCTGGGTAGTAACTGTGAGCATTGTGTGATGAAATCTGGATTTGCTTCCTATAAATTATTCTTAGTAGAATTGCATGTGAAACTTATAAAAATTTCTGTTCAGTTAATACAGCTGATGAACAAATGAGAATAAGTGAACCTGAGCATAAATGGAGAAGTAGTCAGAGGTGTTATCATAAAAAACATTGGAAATGAACAAGGCAATTGGAGCAAGAATGAAAGTAGTCTAATTGCCAAGAATTTATACTTCCTTAAAATTATCTTCTAAGCTGTGTCCACATTAAATAATGTGTGTCTGTATGTCAGATAGACAGGTCTGATTTATTCATGAACAAAACAAACCATTATTGTATCAAATGATGGTTCACTCCGCTTGCTGCTCTGAAATGAATGTTGTCTCTGATATCTCAGGTCTGAAAATGTCAGGTATAATGATTTTTTAAAAAGGGCCCCAGACGCACAGATGGAGATGCGTTTCTGCCAGATTCAAGGCAAATCAGAAATTGGTCTGACCATTGCATGTCCTTTTTTTTTTTTTTTTTTTTTTTTTTGCTATCATGCTGCTTATCTGGGAGAGATTAATTCTTTTGAGAGATTGTTTTTTTTAAAGCTATAATACTTGCCAATCTTGAATTTTTTGGGGGGTCTACTTATCTGTTACAGAAAATTGGAGAGGAGAGAAGGGGATGAGATCTTCCATTTTACAATTTACTCTTCATATGCCAACAACTGCCGAGGCTGGGCCAGGCCAAAGCCAGCAGCAAGGAACTGATGCAAATCTCCCACATGGGTGTCAGGAAACCATTTACCCCGGTTAACAATACTGCCTGCCAGTAAAGCAATAATCTGTGCATTGGCAATAATCTGGAGTCAGGAGCGGAGCTGGGACCTGAATTGAGGTACTGAGATATGGGAGGAAACTGTCCTAAAAACATCTTAACATTTACTCCAAATCCCTGCCCCTTCTCGTGCATTTTAATGGGAACCATGCAATATTTCAACACAGATATTCAGTGCAACTGATCAAGCAGGCAATTAACCTTTTCATTTCTTTGTTTAGAGCCTATCCATTCCTATCTTTCAACCCTTTATGCAGCATAAAACATTATTGTGAACTATAGTCACCCTGCTGCTTGGAGGAACACTAGAATTTGTTACTTCTGTTTTGGTACCATTATTCAACCTTCCTTTATCCTCAGAGAGATTTTTAAGTCCAGCTGGTCAACTAGAGCCTACACAGCAGTATGTAAAAGGAAAAAAGATAAAGATGAAAACCTCTGTTCTTCTACACTTTTCCAAAAACTGGTTGGTCCCTGAGTTGTTTGGTGCATACAATGATGTCTATGATAGACTATTGAGCTACCAGCAGGCAAGAGGCAGACAGAATAGTCAGAAAAAAGAAGGGGTCAGAGTTGGAAATAACCTGCCACTTTCATGTTTATTTTTTTAAAAAAGGTTAATTTGAAGAGTGAAAAAGAGGAAGCATTCTTTCCATTTGTTGTTTCTCTCCCCAGTTGACTGCATTAGCTAAGGCTGACCAGGATAAAGCCAGGAGCGTGGAACTCTATTGCATCTCCCACATAGGTGACAAGGACGTAAGGACTTGAACTATCATCTGCTGCTTCTTAGGAACGTTAGCAGGGATCTGAAATGACAGCAGAATTTGAATTGGCACTGCCAAGGTGGAAATGGTTGTCCCAGTTTGGGACCATCCTGTGCCATGCTAGCCTCTACCCTCATGTTTACTAATGCTCAGATCTGTTAGCCTGAGCTGTGATGATACCTGTCTGGGGAGACCAGAACCCAGATATCCAGCTTTTGTCTACTTGTGGGAAATACACACACCTGACTTTGATACGGAGAATTTGTTGCTCTTTATTTGCCTTTGTTCCCTGTTTCTACATCCAGATACCTGGGACCTTTGATTGAGTTTCTCACCACTTTTTCTGACTATTGAGCTTTTGTTACCCTACATTGTATAAAATGTTTGTAGTTTTTGTGTAAAATTCTCAGATTATTGCCAGTTTTATTGATAATAAAATGTAAACTAGGGGCTGGCACTGTGTTGTGAAGGCTAAGCCTCTGCCTGTGACGCTGGCATCCTGGATGGATGCTGGTTGCTGTCCTCACTGCTCTAGTTCCAATCCAGATCTCTGCTCATGCCTGTAGGGGCAGCAGAAGATGGCTCAGGTCCTTGGGCCCCTACACCAATGTAGGAGACCCAGAGGAGGCTCCTGGCTCTCGGATTCATTTAAGCTCAGCTCTGGGCATCACAGCCACTGAGGAGTAAACTAGTGGAGAGACGATTTTTCTCTGCCTCTCCTCTCTTTATGACTCATACTTCCAAATTAAAAAAAAATTAAAAGAATGCGAAATAAAAAACTTGGACAATTCCAACTATATGAAGTGCATGAGGAGTAAATAGCCTGATTTTTCTGATATTTAAAAGGCTAATTATAGTTCCTTAGCACCCACTGCCTGTCTCCTTTCTAGAAGGAAGAGACAAGACCTTCGAATCATAGTTAATGAATTATAGAGTTCTTCTCTATCTGGAAGGATGTGTTTCAAAGAAGAATAAAACTTTGCAAATGGTGTAGAACCATTACAAGCCTTATGACAAACTAGCAGAAGACTGGAAAGAGGACTGGGACAAGTGTTATTTGTAACTTGTATATGTTTGTTCATTTTCCAAGTGGTTAAAATAATAGTTACAGCCTTCAATCTAATTCCTTCGAAGCATTTCGGAATCTCAATGAAATGCCCCAGCATGTGGTTTTAACCAATGTGTAGGGATTTATGGATTTATCAGAGGGTACTTATGTTATTTGGAAGAGGTAAGTCTTTCCTTTGAAGAACTTGGATTCTGTCCATGGTACTCAACAATATGATACATTTCCAAAATTATTTGTAGTAAAACAAAAAATAATAAAATGTAAAGATATATGTAGCTAATGTTTGAGATATAATTAAAAATGGTTTAAATACAATGCAATATTATCCCTCTGAAACAAAGCAGCATTTACTACATATGTAAAATAATAATTAAAAGTGATCTTTTAAATTTCTATGTTAGAAATGAAAAATCGCCTTTTCATAAAATTTACTCCAGCCTTTGTAAACCCTCGGCTGGCCTGTCTCCTCCTTTTTATGAAGATTGAATTTTTAATTTTTATTTGCTTTTTAAAAAGATTCTCATATGAAAGGCAGAGTCACAGAGAGAGAGAGAGAGAGAGAGAGAGAGAGAGAGAGAGAGAAGGAGAGACAGGCATCTTCCATCTGCTGGCTCCCTCCCCATTGGTAGCAAGCAGGCTTTCCACACAGGAATGCCCTATCTCCAGGTCCTTTCAAACAGGAAGCAGATGCCACAGTGAAGGCAACCCTCTTGGAGATTTTCCATTAAAATCACGATTTAAATATGTTTGTGCATGACATTCAGGCTCAATTAAATGCTACTTGCAAATCCATTGTAGTTGTGGTTCTGAAAGTAAATTTCAGTAGTCATACAGTGCCGTATCACTTTTCTTAAACATTGAAACCATCTCTAAGAACTTGAAGCTAAATGAAAAATTGCCTTAAAATGAAGTAGCATAGGTTTTCAAAAGCAGTTTTCTGGGTTATGTGAAAAATCTTTATTGAACTGTAAAACTTCATTATTGAGTGTAGTGAGAAAATGTGATGTTAAGAAACAAACTTAGATCTTGAATAGTAGTGTAGCATGTAGTTTGTGCCTCTGGGTGATTTTTCACTCTTTTATCAAGGAGAGAAGTGAGGAATACATAGGAGTCAGATAGTGACCTCCAAGTTCTACCTTGGCACTTCTAAATCAGAAACTTAGCAATGTTGACCACAGTAGCCATTTCAATGTTACATTTATAGGAAAAATATTTTATTTTGGCAGCAGAAAACTGATTACCTTTATGTGAATCGTTTTCTCAGACACTATGCACACAGTTTCTCAGATAAGAGAACTCCCTAGACCATTTTTATAAAATTATAGGGCTATAATTTCATAAATTTATTTGCAGAACCTGTCACATTTTAGTAATTCGTGGAGTTCAGCAGTCCACAGGGGGGCCCAGTTATGATGTAATGCAAAGAACATGAGTGTTAGGGGAAGCTGGGAGGATTTGGGGTATGTACTTGTATATGTCTTATTTTCTTGTTACCGATTGACACTCTGTTCTTGGACTAGCCCTAATATTTTTATTGCTGGATCTGTAAACGTTGGGAGTACATGTACATACTGCTTACATACCATATTGTTTTGAGAATAAATGATAAAAACTTTCTGAATAAGGTCCTGCTAAACATATAGAGATTCATGATTTATCTATTATAGCTGTAACTTAAAATACTCAACTGAAACTTTAAAAAATGCTTTGACCACAAAGAACTGCATTTTGTTTTTTTTAATAGCTGAGTAGTATTCCATGGAGTAGATGAACCATAGCTTTCTTATCCAATCCTCTGTTGATGGGCATTTTGGTTGCTTCCATGTTTTTGCAATTACTGATTGTGCTGCTATGAACATAGGAGTGCATGTTGGTTTCTCATAAAACAAATGTTCTGGATATATTCCTAGGAGTGCTATTGCTGGATCATACGGTATGTTGATTTTGAGTTGTTTGAATATTCTCCATACTGATTTCCATAGAGGCTGTACCAGCCTGCAGCCCCACCAGCAGTGGAGTAGGGATCTCTTTTCCCCGCAACCTCGCCAACAAGTGTTGTTGGTGCTTTTATTCATGTGGGCCAGTCTTACTGGCGTTAGGTGGTACCTCATTGATGTTTTAATTTGGATTTCCCTTATTGCCAGGGAACTGAGCATTTTTTCATATGTTTATTTGCCATTTGGGTTTGTTCCTTTGTGACGTGTTTGCCCATTTCCCGTGCCCATTTCTTGAGTGGCTTGTTTGTTTTGACATTTTGGTTGTTTTGTAGCTCTTTGTATATTCTGGAGATCAGCCCTCTATCGCCTATGTCGTGTGCGAAGATCTTCTCCCATTCTATGGGTTGCCTTTTTACTTTGTTGATTGTTTCTCTAGCTGTACAGAAGCTTCTTAGTTTGATGAGGTCCCAATTGTTTATTTTGGTCTTGATTTCTACTGCTTTTGGAGTCTTTTTTTAGGAAGTGAGGGCCTACCCCTAAGTGTTCCAGTGTGTTTCCAACATTTTCTTCCAAAAGTTTGAAGGTTTCTGGATGTAGGTTTAGATCTGTTATCCATTTAGATCTGATCTTAGTGTATGGTGAGAGATGTGGATCTATTTTTTTGTTTCTGCAGGCTATTAACCAGTTGTCCCAACAGCATTTATTGAACAGACCTTCCCATTTGCCTGGATTGTCGTTTGTCTTTTTGTCAAAGATTATTTGGCTGTATCTGTTTGGGTTCCCTTCTGGTGTTTCTATTCTGCTCCATTGATCTTCCTCTCTATCTTTGTGCCAGTACCGCGCTGTTTTGATAACCACTGCCCTATAGTATGTCCAGAGGTCCGGAACTGTGATTCCCCCTGCTAACTTCCTGTTCTTCAGGATGGTTCTAGCTATCCGTGGTTTTTTGTGTTTCCAGATGAACCTTTGGATCATTGTTTCCACTTCCATGAAGAATGTTTTGGGCAATTTGATTGGGATTGCGTTGAATGTATATATTGCTTTTGGCAGTATAGACATTTTAATGATATTGATTTTACCTATCCAGGAGCATGGGATGCAGTTCTTTGTGGCCAAATGGGCCAAACTGGAAACCATAATGCTAAGGGAAATGAGCCAATCCCAAAAGGTTAAATACCACATGTTTGCCTTAATTTAAGATGATATGATGTTATGTATAACATGTTATGTTATGAATGTTATATGTTGTGTATAAACTAAAATTGAAATGTAAGTGAGGTGGTCACAGAAGGTGGCTAGGAACTCGCATTTACTTTTAACATATTGGTTACTCATTACGATGTCAATTAATTCCATAATGATGTAAATTTTTGCTGATGGTATGTTGGAGCTTTCAATTGACTGGGATGATACTCTGCTGGCTCTGTCTTCAGACCAGAAAGGGTATACCTAAGAAGCCATTGAACTTGACTGGACAATAAGATGCTGGACTCTATGTTTGGTATACGCTTGCAATGGGGGAATCTCAACTGAACTTGAGCTGTGGTTATGCAACAAGGTGGAGGAATCCACCATGGTGGGAGGGTTTGGGGATGGGTGGGGAGAACCCAAGTACCTATGAAACTGTGTCACATAATACAATGTAATTAATGAATTAAAAATAATAAATAATAAAAAATGCTTTGAGATTCTCTTCTCATATGGCAAATTGGAGTTTGCCTGAGCAAAACAATTTTGACTCAGGGGAAAAATAATTGTTAAGGAATTTTTTTTGCGTACTTCTTATGTGCTGCCAATAAATTCAGCATGAACTCTTGCTACTTTGGCTGTATGGCACAGGATTTCTCCCCCTTTAAACATGGCCTGTAAGCATCTTTGATGGTGTTTTCTTTTGTTTCTGTACGTATAGTTTCATTAGTTTCCTAGACTTGCCATAAAAGAATATCAAAAGCTAAATGATGGTTTTCAATAAACAGGGGCACTTCTAGAGTAGTCCATATCACACATTAGAGTGAGTGGGTTCAAGTCCCAGCTCTGCTCCTGAATCCAGTCCAAGTACTCGGTTCCCTGCTCTCCACCTGACATTAACTTGGCCCAGGCCTGCCTGTGGTGAGCATTTGGGAGAGTGAATGGGAGATCTCTTTTTGTTTCTCTGTCTTTCAAAATAACAAATTAGTAAGAGAGAGAGAGAATGAATCAAGGGCCAATGTGCCTGTTGGAGAATCTTCCTTCTTCTCTCCTAGCTCCCAGGAATCCTTGCTGTTCCTTGCTTTCCAGACAAATGGCTGTCTCTGTCTCCCAGTTTGCTCCCTTAACAAGGAAACCCTTCATATTGCATTAGGGCCCATCGTACTATTCTCATTTTACCTTGATGACTTCTGTGAATGAAGCCACATTCTGAGGGATTGGTGCTTAGAACTGCAACCTGATTTAGAGGGAAGAAGAGTTAAGTCCATCACAATTGATTTTCCAACAGGAGCTCACCTTAGCCTCTTTTGAGTGCTATGTTTTTTTTTTGTTGTTGTTCTTCTAAGTGGTCTTATTTGGTGAATTTAAGGACAATAATATTTGCAGCCTTATATCCTACACTGGATGCTGGCTATTTGTTTTTATTGTATATAGGCTATATAGGCATTTTTTCTCTGTAGTGCCCAGAATCGTATTATGCAGGCCAAATGCTCCAGTTTACCTCATTTTAGCTTTCTTCATTTGGTGAGCTTATATGACTATCCAATAGCAATTCAGAGATGTAAAATGAATCAGAAAATATCCACTGGAGGATGTCAGCCAAAGTGTGATCCTTAGACCAGCAGCATCTGCAGCACCTGGCAGATTTTTGAAACACATGTGCATGGGACCCATCTCAATCTAGTGAGTCAGAGAAAATCACTAGGAGTGATGCTCAGGAGTCTATTTTAAGTTCTCCAGGTGAATCTTGCAGTTGCGTTTTAGTACTTAACTGGATTGGGTATGTGCAGGACACTGGAGAATCTGTCTGGGTTACTGGTAGCAGGGTTTATGGGTTGGTTGCTCAAGTGCACATGTGTCTCAGGAGTCTGAGCAACAGATGGAAGGGCCACCTCTCTCTTAATTTTCTCTCCCTGATTTCTTAGCAGCATTCTAATGCTCACTTATGGCTAAAAGAGTATAGATGCTGAGACCATGTAACAATTTCTTCTAAGTTACCTTTAAAAGTTCTATTGTAAGCTTCATTGAACTGATCTCTTTTAACATTGTTGAATGTCTTCTCACACATTTCTGGTTCACAACTGTTTGTCTGAAGTCAGAAAGATTCCTACCAAAAGGTGTTTTTTTTTTTCTCCCTAAATAAATCGTATGCACATCAGCCTCTTAGTAATCTCTTTGAAGGGACATAAGCAACATAAATTATTGTGATTTATTACAAGTGAAGAACCTATTCTAATGTCCTTACTCAGCACTTTCCATGGAGTACTATGCTAGTGGGAAAACATTTGTCATTTTTGGACAGATTTGGAATAAATAAGTTAGGTAACTAGTGTAAGGTGCATAGAATTAAGCATATCAAATATTGTATGCATGAAATTCATATATCATTACAAAGCAATGGATGCTTTTGTGTCTGCACATTAGTAATTCTGCCTTTGCATTTTTTTAAATTTCATTTTGTGACAGTTTCTTAGGCTCTGGGATTCCCCCAGCCCCTCCCTCTACCCTCCCCATGGTGGATTCCTCTACCTTGTTTGCCTTTGCATTTCTTATTCTGCATTTCTCCTGCCTTTGAGCTATCAATGTCCCAGATTCATTGTGGGGTCTAGAATCATTTTGTGTAGGTCATTTGTGGCAAGGACGGAAACTGTTAACCCTGTGTTAGAAAGAGGTAGACATTTTCTTCTTTGCTAAGACTTATTAAAAAAAAAACGAACTTTTATCTGAAAGGCAGTTACATAGAGAGGGGAGACAAAGACAGAGGTTTTCCATTCACTGATTCACACCCCATATGTCCACAATGGCCTGAGCTGAACTTATCTGAACCCAGGAGCTGGGAGCATCTTCCTGGTCTCCCACATGGTTGCAGGGGGTTCAAGGACTTGGTTGTATTCCACTGCTTTTCCAGGCCACAAGCGGAGATCTGGATGGGAAGTGGAGCAGCTGGGACACAAACCTGTGCCCATATGGAGTGCTTGCACTGCAGGTGGAGGCTTAATTTATTATTCTACCATGCTAGCCCTAGAGGTAGTCAGTTTCTTAGGCAGATGGGTATATCAAAACAGCCATGATTTGCTAATTGTGGGATCAGTAACTGGGGTGGATAAAGGAGTAGGCTGAGTGAGGAGTTTGAGAATAATTTAAGTTCTTTCTGAAAATTTTATGATCATCATAATGTATCTTACTTTAATTTCTTTCATTGTTTATTAATTTCAGTTTTTTAACTTAGGAGGAATAAAACCAGAGGGAGAAAGGGAAGAGAGTGAGGGATTGATCAGTGAATTAAAGGATGGAAGGAAGGGAGAAGACAAATAGAAGGAGAGAAAGACAAGCTCCCATTGGCTGATTCACTCCACAAAATTTCTGCAGTGGCTTCACATCAAGGACTGACATTGGGAGCTGAGAATTCAACACAAGTCCCCCATGTAGGTAGCAGAAGCCCAGTTTCTTTAAAAAATTAATACAAAGAGAATGGATTTTGTACATTTCATAGGTGAAGTTATAAAAAGAACCCAGCTTCCTTTACTCCCCTGCTCCTCAAACCCTTCTCCCTTTCCTGTCTCCATTAGTTTTTTGCTGAGACATAACTTTAATCCATTCTGTATATACAAGCTTAATTTGCCACAAATCATAACTTTTGACAAGGTAAAAGTGAGAAGCCTCCAGCTTGGTTGCTTGAGCCATAACTGCTGCCTGGTAATAGCTCCCCTGGAAGGCAGCTGGAGGACAGGAGTGGAGCTGGGTATCAAAGCCCAGATACTCTTATATGGAATGTGGGAGACTCACCAAGCTTCTTAATCGTTAGGTCAAACACTTTCACCTTAAGTTATTTTAAAAATCAAGACTTAAAATATACTCATGCTAAGTAAAATCAATGAGAAGAATATACATTTCCTTCCTGGGTTCCCATAGTGTTTCTAAGTGATCAAATAAAAATGAAGGTCGAGGTGATTGATTTTCATTTATTCTCTTGTGTGTTTCAAAAGTTTTCTTGTACAATGTTTATGTTTAAAGTGTTTTGCTACACGTATAGGTAGTGAAATATGGTCAAGCCAGTTAACGTATCCATTATCCCATTTGGTGTTTTTCTTTAACATTTTAAAAATTCATTTTTATTGAAAAGGCACCCAAAATCTCACTTCAAAAAATTTCAGTGCAATATATAACATAAACTGTAGTTCTCATGTTGTAATTAAGACTTGAGACTTGATTATCATACATACCTGCTATTATATCTCTTTTGATCTGCGTCTTATTTCTTCCCACCCATGCTCCCGACACCTGGTAATCACTGTTAAACTCTATATCTTTTAGTATTCAATTTTTTTTTGTTTTAGACTTCACATATAAATGATTTCATGCAATATGTATTGGTCATATACAAATGAAAAGAGAAATCTGTTTAAAATAGATAAAAATGCATGCAAATATGTCTGCATATATTTATCTAAACCCTCTTGAACATTTGCTATTTGAGTAAGTTATAAAGGTGATGAAGAGGCACTGTTTCCTCCAAAGGGATTTAAGCTTAGTGGAAGAGACTATCAGATCATACGAGGTAACATAATTTATGTAATCATATTAATCTAGCCTAGAAGTATTCATGATTGTTTTTGTGATCATGACTAGTTATTATTCCAGCCTGTGATGTGGCTGCTCTGTTTTGTTACAAATCAGGAGTGGATGTGCAGAGTTGTGTTTCTCTATGTTAGTCTCATCCCATCAGCCTTTGGTGGGGCTGCACATCCATATCTGTAAAGGGCAGTGTGAGGAGTTTGACACATAGTAAAGTTCATGATCTGCGGAGTGTTTAGAGGAAGGAATGACACCTGTTTCCTTGGGGCATGGCTAGAATAAGAATCATTTGATTTTTTTTAATAAAGAATTTCTTGGAACTTTGAATTTAATGACGGACTTGGCCTTTGAAGACCTAACACAGCTCAAATATCAGAGGGATTTCATAGGCAGTGTTTTTCCATTCCAGCATGCTTAAGAACATCAGTTCTTGCTCCGTGGTTATTCGTTTGATTGTAACTCATCCTGCACAGATGGGCAATAGTTTGTGAGTACAGATGGAGGAGGAACAGCAAGTTCACTGGCAGAGCCCACACATAGGGGTGAGCAAGAAGAAGGCTGGAGGTAGAGACAGGAAGGAAAATGAACATTTACCTGTTCAATGAAGAAAATGTTTCTTACTCATGTTTCTAAACATAGTTGAGCAGAACACACATTTTCAGAGCTCGTCAAGATTCAGCTTGCTTATTGTTATTAAACTACTAATAATTACTTTCCAAACACTGAATAAAAAATACTAACAATTCAGCAAGGTTGGAGTAGGAAGAATCCTCACTGAGAAATGGTACATTTTCCATAAAGAGCAGAAGGAAATGAGTTAACATGGGTGGAAACAATTGACTGACTTTTCTGTTCTGTTCTGTTCTTTCTCCAGTTTATGTGGCCATGAGATTTCCACCAAGAAAATAATTATTGCTCTGATGGAACAACTTCTCCTTCTTCTGCATTTGATATTTGCTGTGGTTTTGATATATGATTTTTCAGTTTTGTGTTATATCCTGAAAGGAGCATAAAATATAATCATTGCTAGATATTCCGTATTTTAAGTCTCTGCCTACAAATTATTCCTACTGCCACACCAGTATGCATACTGGAATTTCACTTCTTCATCAACGAATGTTGTTTTTCACCCGTTAAGTAGAGTATTCCAGTCAGACTCCATAGTGAATATGGACAACTTCAGAGAAGTGAACAGATAGTGGCAAAGTAGTGCATCCCATCACTGTCATGACTGGTGACCTTGAACCCACTGCCACTGAAGCAGCATTTTCTACTTCAGGATGTCTTCAAGGGGTTGGCCCACTGACTTGCCTTTTGTTTTTTTTCTAAAGGCTTGAGAACTTTGTTTCTCTGGCAGCTACCAAATTTTACTGTTTAAACTCCTCTTGGTTTACCCAGATTGCTTAAAAAATGAATTTTTCCTTAAACTATTCAATGTTTTTCTTATTTTAAGATCAAAACCAAATTTGTTAATACTACTCATATGATCTTGTGGTAGTACTTTGTTTTTGTCTCCAAAGGCACATTGGACCAGGACGGAGGCAGGAGTGCTGTTGACATCTAGTGGCTAGAGCAAGGGATGCTGCTAAACACCCCTCGGCGTTCAGAATAAGTCTGCACAAAATGGGGCTGTTGAAGCAGGTTCAGACACCTTGCCCTTGCAGGCCTTCCCAGATGGAACTTCTTTGGTCACCTCTTATTGCTCTCTCTGCTTCCAGGGACACTGACTTCCTTCCGATTCCTTGTATAGCTTCTATACCTTTTCCTTTAGGGCTTCTGTGCTTATGGTTCTCCATACATAGACCAATAAAAAAATGGGAAGAGGGTCTAATAGAAATTCATTCTGAATTCTTTGGAGCACTATGTATTCCTGAACTTTGGACCTTATTAACACATTTAATTAAATAATGTACTGCATAATTATTTATTTATGCCTTATAACAGCCACTAACTTTTTTTTTAAATTTAATTAATTATTTTGCATTATGTGACAGTTTCATAGGGTCTGGGAATCCCCCCCCACCCCTCCCCAAGCCCTTTTGCCATGGTGGATTCCTCCACCTTGTTGCAGTATTACAGTTCAAATTCAATCAAGATTCTTTCTTTGCAAACAGATACCAAGCATAGAGTACAGCTACTTATTGTCCAGATGGATTGAACAATTTCTTGAGGAGACTATTTAGCTGCGATCAACCCCAAATTGTTTTAATATTTCTCCGGTTATTAATCACTGCCAGTCTCTTCACTCCCAGCTCGATGAGGTCGTTGCAGAGTTCACTGGTTGACACAGTCCATCCTAGAGTCTTCATTCACCCAGTTTTCACTGCCAACATGTATCTGAGGTGGTTGATTGTCCCATTCTGTCCTCTCTCTTTTCTTGGCTAGGTTTCTGAGTCGAGCTGTTCATCACCACAATCAGCTTGTAGTTGCAATTCCTGGGCTGGTTCTGTTTTCAGACCTGACTTACACTGGAACCAGTGGGTGTTGCAGACCAGGTTGGTTCTGCCCAGCACGTACTCGACACTTACATCGGCTAGTGGGAGCTGCAGCCTAGTCAGGGCGACCCACAATGACCCCCACCAGGCCCGCCCCCTATCTTGGTTTACCTGTATGCATAGTAGACTAGTCCAGTCTATCCCACATCCCATTTAGCTAATTTATGCTTGCCCCAGCAGGGGATAAGTTGCTCAACCTGGCTTTTCCCTGGTCTAGTCCCCATGTGGCGCACAGGTGTTGTAGCCCTGCTTAGTGTGGTCTGTCCCCAACCCAGCCCACACTCTCCAGTGGGAGTAGCTGTCCAGAGAGGGGACCAGCCTCTAAATCCCCATGCCAACAGCCACTAGCTTATAACCTTTGGGAGGGTAGCATTATGTGGTATCCCCAGTGGCCAGAATAGTATTTTATACTTGGTACACATTTAAATATTTCTTCTGTGCTGTATCAAGTAACATACCTGACAGTAATTTATAAACTTTTGTTATGCTTAGCACATAAGCATCTTCTCTCTAGATCTATATGACATTTGTATTGAAAGAGATATTTGGTCTTACAACAGTTATAGGCAAGCTAGCAAAACATATGGTGTCTGTTTGAATGTGGTTGATTTGCTATGAGAAATATAAAGTCAGTCTTTTTTGTCGTAATCACTAGTATTTGCTTTCTTCATTCTATCCCTCTCATCTCAATTACAGGTGATTCAACTTCAATTTCATTTTTGCATTGATTTTTAAAAATATTTATTTATTTTTATTGGAAAGTCAGATATATACAGAGGAGGAGAGACAGAGAGGAAGATCTTGTATCCACTAATTCACTCTCCAAATGGCTGCAACAGCCGGAACTGCACTGATCCAAAGCCTGGAGCCCGGAGCCTCTTCCGGGTCTCCCACATGGGTGCAAGGTCCCAAAGCTTTGGGCCATCCTCGACAGCTTTCCCAGGCCACAAGCAGGGAGCTGGATGGGAAAGCGGGACCACTGGAATTAGAAGCAATGCCCACATGCGATCTTAGCATGTGCAAGGCGAGGACTTTAGCCACTAGGTTACAACACTGGGCCCTTTTGCATTGATTTTCTTTTAATTGATGAGTTATGTTTTATTAATTAATAATGATGGTTAAATTTTTGAATTTCTTTTAAAAATGGGCTGAATCCTAATATTATATCATCAATTCCAAGGACTATAGTTTTATAGCAGCTTAGTAGTATTATAACACAGATACTATTGACTATGGAAAAATTTGTGAGGAGTTACATTGAAGATTAATCATACAATTTGGATTTGAGAGTAAGGGATCACATTGTGAGCCAAACATCCTGTTTGGCTCCCTAGCTAATATATACTCAGTCGAATATAGTTAGCATAATTAGGCTGCGTACACAAAGCAGAGGTGTTCATCCTCTAGATTTTTCAAATGGAAAACAGACTGAACATCATTATTAAGTTGATTAACTTATTTGTTATCTGAAACAAATTAGGGTAAGCATTATAGCTAGAGATAGTCATAAGAAAGTCTGAATTGCAGATCATTATTTATGAATCTGTTTGTGGAGAATGAGCTGACATGCTGGCTGGCCCTTCCTGGGTAGGTAAGTCCACCACCTGTTAAACCCCTGGGTTCAGACCATTTTCTGCCAGTTTGTGCTTGTCTTTTGTTCTGTTCCTGTTTCAAGTATGGGGTTGAAAAAGGCAGTTCACCTGTAAGTGAAGATGTTTGCTGGTTATAATGCTTGTTAGTAATAATAATAATACAAAAAGTACATCCTCTGGTTTTAGTTCTTCATGAGAGAGATACAACAGATTTCTGTTCATTATTATGTAATCATTATTTCCATTTATGTGTTAACTGGATATGATGATCTATAAATGTCAGGATTTTATATTACACATTTTTCCCTGAACCTATTTCTAGTGTGTATATATTGTTAAGTAAATACTTTTTAATTGAATAAATCAGGTTGAGCCATAACAAAGTGCTAAGTTTCAGCTTTCTTACAGTTCAGCCTAATATACAGTTTTATATTATTTCCTATAAAAAGTTTTCTAGTTAATAGTGAAACAGATTTGCAATATCATATGATCTATACCTCGCTTATGCACAGAATTGTTCAGCTAGGCAATCTAGCCATAACTGAAATCAATGATTCTTTAGGAAATTATATCTAGGGTTGGATAAATAAATTTATCTAGGAGATGATAAATTTTGTATCAGTAACCTGCTATGAAGATATATATAACTCATTGCCTATTTCCTGATTTCAAAGTTTTCAGAATTCTTCACATTATGGACAGCCGTTTAGACATCCAGGGAAGTCCAAGAGAACTTCAAAAAGAGGAAAAATGCAACTAAAAGATCACCTATTTGGGCACAAACATTGTTTGAAATTCATGCATAGTTTTCACCTTAATTTTCATGAATTTTAATGACTCCTTTATGTGTGCTCATGAAAAATTCCATGATGTGAATGGGCATATGGCAATGTTTCATAGGGCGATGCAGGAAGGGTGGTTTTTCTGCCAAAGAGTGATGTCACTCTTGATAATTCCAGGACTGAAGAGCAAAAGTAACAGCTTGAGCTCAGTTCTGTTCCATGGGCAGGGTGGAGTCATTTTTTAGGTGCCAGTCAAATGTGGCTATCTGAGAGAGGTTGACAGTTCAGGTGTGTGTGTTTCCTTGAAGGGCAGATCCTTATCTGGGGGAGAAGGGATTGAGATTTGACACACAAATTTTTACTTATTGTGTAAACCCCAGAAGGGTAGAATAATAATCATGAAAAGCCTATGAAAGTCATGATGATGATTTCTGAAGGTGAACATGTTCTCAGGTGAGAAAACTGCTTCCTTTTCTCATTTTTTTTCAGATAAAGATAAAAATTTCAGGATTTCCAAACACCGTTCCATATGTGTCTGATTTATACAGAGTAAGAGAAGCTAATGACACTCTCCGGATTGTAAATATAACTAACTCCAAGTAGATTCGCAGTAATGCCTTGTTAGAAAAGGGATCACAAGATTTCCTTAAATTAATGCAACAAGAAGCCTTGCATGAGTGGTTACTTTTTGGGAAACTTATTACTATGTAATTATTAAAAAATCTGTTAGTAGTGTAATGATTACTTATGGTCTTCATGCCAACTTATTTGAGGCTCTGCATACTTCATATTAGTCTGAGTAGAAATAAAACTAAAAGTAGTATTACAAATACAGCTATTACTATAAACATAATGCTTTTTACCCTGGGTAACCTTTTCACGTACATGTGCTATGCAAAATAGCTCTCAGAACTCCTGTGAGAGGTACTGGAAAGGATTAATTAAATCCTAATGCACTTGTAAATCAAGGCCAATAAGTATTTATTGGATTCTAACAGAAATTTTGGGTTAAATGAAATGGAGATGAATCATGTTGTATTACCTCATACATCTCTATTGTGCCCGCCCTCGGATGTTTCCTCTTGATCATGGCTGTAGCCCTCTGTTTTATACTGTGAGCAATTTTTGTTAAAATTTAGCAAGAATGCTTGTAATTTATCATTAACCACTGATCTCTTGGACTAAAATTGGCACAAGTGACCAGGTTAATCTTGTGCACTTTGTAAGTGTACTTTTCAGCCAGATTCTCAATGCTGTTTAAGGCAGGATGCCATTTTTCCAGTCTGATATTAGAAGGCAATTAGGGTCTAGTTATAATAGCTTCCTAGTACAGAAGAATTCACTTTTTGTCTTCCCATGCTATTTCTTATAACGTATTAACTATTTTTCTCATAAGAACGTTTTATCAGAGCCTGGTGTGATGGCTTAGTGGCTAAATCCTCACCTTGCAACTGCCAGGATCCCATTTGGGCACCAGTTTGTGTCCCTGCTGCTCCATTTCCCATGCAGCTCCCTGCTTGTGTGCTGGGAAAGCAGTTGAGGATGGCCCGAAATCTTGGGAACCTGCACCCGTGAGGGAGACCTGGAAGAAGTTCCTCACTCCTGGCTTTGGATCAGCTCAGCTCCAGCCATTGTGGCTACTTGCGGAGTAAATCAGCGGATGGAAGCTGTTTCTGTCTTTCCTTCTCTCTGTGAATCCATCTGTCCAATAAAAAAAATAATCTTTTAAAAAAGACAACATTTTATCAGATAAGAAATTGAATTGGTTTGGAAAAGGCAACTTGAATATTAGGATACACAAAAACTTAAATGAAGCTAACCATAAAGTAGGCCACCACAAATATTCAATTTTCTTCAAATACCACAGAAGACATATCACCAGAAGTGTCAGCATTCTGGAATATGAAAATCTTTTTGTTTTTATTGAAAGAAACATATAGTATTGTTGGCTTCTGAACTTGTATTCTGCAAGTTCTCAAGGTGTTTGCATGTTGGTGAATGTGCATTTTTTGCCATTTCCTGTGGATCTGTTGATTTCAAGATCTCCTTGACAGTCAGCAAAATCTAGACTTCTTTGTGCTGGACCTTTCATTTCCATTCTCCTGCACATCTCTTTCTTCAGCTACAGAACCCTTTTTGCCAAAGGTGACAATTCTTTTACCTTTGAGATTTAAGTACAACATAGAGTTGTCACATAAAAAGAGTGAAATGAGAATAAGAATAATAATAGTATTTGCTGCATAGGGCTGTAGTGAGGAATGAATGTGCAATGAGACTGAATTCATACCTGTCATGTATTTTAAAAATTCCTTTAAAAATTTGTCAAGGATGGGGAGAGAGAGAAATGAATGAGTGAATGAAAAAGATCAGGCAGGGCAGAAGCTGCAAGACAGGATCTCAATCCAGGTTTCCCACATGACTGGAACTCAGTCATTTAAACCATTATTGCTTCCTCCCAGGATCTGAGTACACAGGAAACTAGAGCCAGAGTCAGGTATTTTTCAGGTATTCTAATTGGAGTATTGATTTTATTACCTCATATACCTCTATAATGCCACATGTTCTGTTGGGAATAAAGTTGCACAATAAATGTCAAGTTTCTGTTAACCATTTTAACATGCTGTTTGCATTTTTTTTTTTTACCAATTCATCATGAAAAGCTTCTCTCTCTCTGTATATAGAACTTTTCTCCTGAAGCTAATAAGGCTTTTCACTTATCTCCAATAACAAGGGCATTTTAAACTCTTTCCCCCGGTATCAATGAGGGTGAAGAGGCAGCTCCAGAAACCCATTGCTTCTAGCTCCCACACTCATAGCTTTACCTCTACTTCCTGCTTTGAATTTATTGGGGGAAATTTCATTAACTTCATAGTCGTGTCTAAGTTAGTCATAATGAGAACATTCAGTCTCCCAGATCACACCTCACCTTTTCCCATAACTTAGTTATTTCAGACACTGTGCTTTCCTTATCCTATGGCCTTAATTTTCCATTTTCCCCTCCTCATCACAGCTCATGGACCATTGTAAGAAAAATCTTCTTCCCCCACAAACAAGTTTTATTTACTCTTTTTTGGGGGGACTATTAGTGCTGGGCACCTTACTAAATTTATTCATTGTTAAAGATTGATTCATTTTTATTGGAACGGCAGGTATACAGAAACAAGGAGAGACAGAAAAATCTCTGTCCACTGGTTCACTCCCCAAGTGGCTACAATGGCCAGAGCTAAGCTGATCTGAAGCTAGGAGCCAGGAGCTTCTTCTGGGTCTCTTACAGGGTTGCAGGGTCCTAAGTCCTTGGGCTGTCTTTGACTGCTTTCCCAGGTCATAAGCAGGGAGCTGGATGGGAAAGTGGGTCAGCTGGGACATGAACTGGTGTCATATGTGATGCAGGTGCAAACAAGGGGAGGATTTAGTCATTTGGCTATGGTGCCAGGCTGTATTTATTCACTTTTTAAACATTACTTTTCGTTTTCCATTATACACTTTTGTAGGTATTGAGATCCTCCCCTGTCTTTTCCTTGTCCTTTCCCCTGTGTTTTACACTAGTATAGTCCTTCAGCTACAATCACAACTCCAATGTTCTGCCATTTATATGTGTTGTGACATTGCAGATATAAGCAATGGTAGAAATTCTAGTATCTTTTGTCAGGCTATATTTAACAGTTTTATGGGCGTCCTTCTTTTATTCAGGAGTACAGATGCCTATTGCAGTGCTGCTTTGTTTCCCAGTACTCTAATCTCTATTATATCATTTGTTTATGAGAGTATATGTGCATAGTTATTTACCTATTATCTTTTTATTTTGTATTTTGCATGAAGGTTGCCTTATATCAGAATATATGGAATTTGTACTTTTTTACGATTGGCTTATTTCACTGAGCATAATGGTGTCCAGTTCGGACCACTTTGTTGCAAATGTTGGAATTTCATCCTTTTTAATGGCTGAGTAGTATTCCAGGGAGTGGAAACATGTACCAGATTTTTTATCCATTCTTGTTTTGGTGGGCATCTGGATTGTTGCAATGTCTTTGCTATTGTAGATTGTGGTGCTGTGAATATAGAGATGCAGGTTGCTTTTTCATTTGTGATTCACTTCTTTTGGTTATATTCCCAGGAGTGGGATTGCTGGGTCATATGTTAGATAGATTTTTAGCTGTCTGAGAACTTTCCATACTGACATTCATAGTGGCTGCGCTAGCCTTCAACTCCAGCAGCAGTGCAGTAGGTTTCTGAAGCTCTTTGTAAGTCCTGGATATTAGATCCCTCTTTGTGGTGTAGTATATGAAGATTTTCCTCATTCTGTTGGTTGCTTCTTTGTTTTCACTGATTATTTCCTTTGCTGTGCTTAGAAGCTTCTTAGTTTGATGTGGTCTCATTTATTTACTTTGGTTTGGACTGCATGTGCTTTTAGTAACTTTTCTAGGAAGTCTGCCCAATGCCCTTTGTACGTTTTCTTCTAGAAGTTTGATGACTTCTGGATGTAGATTTAGGTCCTGATCATTTAGAGTTGATTTTTGTATACAATGAGAAGTGGGGGATCTTGATTTGTACTTTTGCAGGCTGCTCTCCAATTGTCCCAATAGCATTTGTTAAAGAAACCGCCTTTTTCCCCTGGAAAAGGCTATACATGTGTTGGCTCACTTCTAGGGTTTCTATTCTATGCCTTTGATCTTTGTTTCTTTACTAGTATCAGACTGTTTTGATAACCACAGCCATGTTAATTTTCCTTGAGGTCTAGAATTGTGCTTCCTCCAGCTTCACTTTTGTTCTTCAGGATATCTTTGGCTTTTCATGGCCTCTTGGGTTCCAGAAGAACTTTTGTATCATCTTTTCTGAGAAAAATGTTCTTGGGATTTTGCTTGAGATTGCATTGAGTCTGCATATTACTTTTGGTAATATGGACATTTTGATTAAGTTGATTCTACCATTTTTCTTTTTCACATTGAAGTGTATATCATCTGATATTAAAATGGCCACATCAACTCATTTTTCCTTTCCATTCCCATGAAATATCACTTTCCATCCTTTCACTTTCAGTTTTTGTGCATCTTTGGTGGTGAGGTGTATCTCTTGAAGGCAACAGGTAGATGGGTCCTGTTTTTGATCCGTTCTGATAATCAGTCTTTTGTTGTTTTTTGATTCATATTGACAGGAAGTGATTTGATATTGTCATTCTTGCATTGGGTTTTTCATTGCTTGATTTAGGTTTCTTTTGTGGTTTCATTGAAATGTTCTCCCTCTTTGCCATCGTTGGGTATAGTTAGCTTCATTTTTCCTTTTTGTCTTCTGCAGACATTTTTGAGTAATGTTTGTAAGGGCTGGTGTGTTGGTGGTAATGTCTCTCAATTTCTGTTTGCTATTTATTTACCAAACAAATGAAAATTTTACTAGCTATGTTGTTCTGGGCTGTTTTGTGTGTGTTTTGTGATCTGGAATGTCACTTCATTCTCTTCTGGCCTGAAATATCTCTGAGAAGTCAGTAGTGAGTCTAATTTGTGTTCCCCTGTAGATTATCTGATCCTTCTTGCATGCCTACTTTGGTATCATTAAATTCCAGTTTTGAAATTCACACAACAGGGTCCTAATGTCTGTCTGTGTATTGATGTTTGGCTTTGTTTTGGCTAACTCACCAGGATCTGTGTAACTGATCCAGATTTACTCTCGGATCCCCTAGGTTCCCACATTCTCTTCTTGGGTGGCTCTGACATCTCTCAGGGAATTTTGTGTGTGGACATCCTGGGTGTGAGCTTTTTCAATGGCTGCCTTGCTCTCGAATGGCGAGACTGCACCAATCCAGGGGCATCAGGTAGCCCATGAAATTCCACTCAGTTTTGCCTCCCCTCATGGGTGTTGGGGAGAGTGCTTTGCTCCTGTGGCATCTAGCTGTACACTCCCTCTCAGGGAACTCCCGCAGGAGTTTGAGCAGTTTCCCTTTACCTCTGCCCTAAATCCCCAAGACTCCAGTTTGCAGGCTGGGCTGCATTCCTGTAGCGCGTCTCCCTTCCCTCACCCTCCTCTCACCCACCTTGCTGTCAGGTTGCAAGCTACAACGTTAGGCATTTTCTGCAGATTTTCCTCTTCCACAGAATGCCACCTTCTCCCCATAGGCCTTCCGTGAACATTGCTCACTTAATATAGCAATTTTTTTTTTCTCCATCTCTGCACAGTACTTGCTTTTCTCCCAACACCCTCTCTGCACTCAGGACTACACTTTTATACTCTGATTGACCATCACGTTTCACTCTAGTTTTAATTTTTTTTCTATGAGTATTTCTTTTACTTTTTTCACTCTGACAGCTGTTCTTCCATGAAGTTGCTGAAATCCTGGCAAAAGATGGCTGTTTCTGTTCTGCAACTGTACTTCATACTGCTAAGCTTGGAGGTAGGGTTTTTTCTTTCTTTTTCTTCAATTGTCTTTTTTTTCTTAAGTTTTTTTTTTTTTTTTTTTTTTTTTTTGGAAAGGCAGACCAGATTTACAGGGAGAAGGAGAGAGAAACCTCTTGCATCTACTGGTTCACTCCCCAGTGGTCTCAACAGCTGGAGCTGAGGCAGATCCAAAGCCAGGAACCAGGAGCTTCTTTCAGGTTACCCATGTGGGTACAGGGTTCCAAGGCTTTAGGCCATCCTTTACTGCTATCCCAGGCCACAAGCCGGGAGCTGCATGGAAAGTGGAGCAGCCAGGACACGATCCTGTGCCCGAATGGGATCTAGGCACTTTCAGTGTGAGGAGTTAGCCACTGAGCCATCCCTATAGTCTTAACTTTTTATTAAACTCCTTAAAACTATTAGTTTCTCTTGCCTGCCCACCCTTAGGTCATCTGTCTTCATTGCTCAGCACTTGATTCTTGTGACTCACTCTCACTTTTCTTCGTACTGCTGCTACCTTTAATTCTTGGGCATTTCAGTGTGTACATACATGATCCTTCTAACAGGCTCTCAGTTCCTAAGATTCTACTCTCTGTGATCTTTGCTCCAGACCCCTTCTTCCTCACTCGTTTCCAGACACTGCTGAGCTTCAGATTCAGGCATCCTGTTCTGACCATCAGAACTGGGTCCCTGAGGATTCCTCTGTGTCCTTGAACTGATATGAATATTTCCTCCAAAGCAGTGGAAATTGAAAAAAGAAGAGTGATAGGAATGGGTATTATGAATTCTTGTAGGTTAAATTGTGTGCCTTTCTATTACTAAAAATATATCAGACTTCATTGTAGATACAATTGTGCTTGTTCTTTGTTTACACTTGGGGCCAGATGAAACCTCAATAGGAGGTAAATGGAGCTCTGAAAGTAGTGACTTTTGCTAGTTCTGAGATCATTTTTAGTCAGACACTGATGTGACTATGTTCATTTTGGTTCGTTAGAAACTTCTCTAGAGTCCTGTGTGTGTGTGTGTGTGTGTGTGTGTGTGAGAGAGAGAGAGAGAGAGAGAGAGAGATAAAGAGATGTAGATGATTGCATTTTCCTTGACTTTGTAGTCTACATGTTCAGCTTTTTTTTTAAATGAACATTTTTTTCCTTTCAATGTAGAATCATCAAGTTGTTTAAGGCTTATTCAGTTCTCATGTGGATTTAATCTCTAAGTGTGAGATATAGAAAACATCATGGGGGCTTCAAAAATGTGCATTGCCATTTCATCTTGTTTTTCTGTAAGCTTCCTGAAGAGCCTTCATGTGGTATGCAGTTTACTAGGATTGGCAGTTTTGCAAGTAGAAGGCCTGTTAACTGTTAGACAAATTTGCTAATGTCTCAGGAATACAATTTTACCTTCTGCAAATCTTATGAGAACACTATCTAACAAGTACCGTATTAGTGTTAAAAAATAGCCATACTTGCCGAGATGTCATGCACACTAGACACTTGTGAGGTCTTCCATAACTGGTGCTTTTTTTCCTTCTGTTCTACTCAAATCTTGCTTTTATGGAATATTTTCCTTGTAGGTTTTTCAATCCTAAATCTTGCTTTTATGGAATATTTTCCTTGTAGGTTTTTCAATCCTAAATGAATGGGTTGAGGTGGCTTCTTTGGTAGAATTAAAACACAAAAATAAATTTATTTGAAATAAATTAGCAGAAGGTAGGTCTTCAGATGCTTCCATCCTGTGTCAGAAGGGAGTGCTGGTTTGAGTCCTGGCTCTTCCCTTTCCAATTCAGCTTCTTGCCAGTGCATTTTAAGAGGCAGCAGATGATGACTGGAGCACATGGGCTGCTCCCATGAATGTGGGAAAACAGGGTGGAATTCTTGGCTTTATGCTTCTGAGCTGTTGAAGGCATATGGGATGTGAGCCAGCAGATGGAAGATTTTTGTCTGTCTCTTTGTCCTTCAAGTAGATGAAAATAAATAAGCCCATGGAAAAAAAATCAGTGAGGTTAAAATGTACTATTTGAAAGTAAATCACCTGGTCCAGTGTAGTGGCCTAGAAACTCAATCCTCACCTTGAAACTGCTGGGATCCCATATTGGCGACAGTTCATGTCCCGGCTACTCTACTCCCTATTGAGCTCTCTGCTTTGGCTTGGGAAAGTAGTAGAGGATGTCCCAAAGCCTTGGGACCCTGTACCTGTGTGGGAGATGCAGAAAAAGCTCCTGGCTTTGGATCAGCTCATCTCTGGCTGTTGTGGCCACTTGGGGAGTGAATCAGTGGACGGGAGATCTTTTTCTTTCTAGCTTCTTTTCTCTGTAAAATCTGCCTTTTCAACAACAAGAAGAAAAGCCGATTATTAAAAAAAACAAAACAGTAAAATCTGAAAAACTCTCAAGTTGTTAAAAAAAAAAATCACCCTGTATCGACTGCATCACAGTTGTGAATGCTTCTATTTGCGTGGATGATGGGAGGAGATTCTTGGTATTGCTACTGTGTGATTTGTGCAAAGAGACCACCTTGCCCACATCCCCAGCCCCCACTTTTACTCACTGTAGCTTCTGACCAAAATCTATAGATCCATAGATAGGAGAGGAACTGTTTTATTCAGCTAGAAACATATTTTTCTCCAGATTGATGATATTCTTATTTCAGTAAAATGTCTTCATAATTTCTAAATATCCAGCCAAAAAAAAAAAAAACCCATCCAGAAAAGGTCACAAATAACCTAACCTTTTAATTAAACATTAAATATAGGATTTTCTGTTTCTAGTATTTACTATTTAGTCTTCTAGAGTGCCTACTTTATGTATTTTCATTACATGTTAAAGCATGTTTTTATGTGTGCTTTAAAAGTGAAAATAATTATGTTCTGGTAGCGTATTATCACAGTGTGGGGCTAGTAGATAGCTCAGACTCTTGTATTGGATGTGTAGGAGGCAGTGAACAGGAGCAAGCAGGAACTGGAAAGTAGTTTGGACGATGGTTTGTCCTTTGGGGTAGTTGCACTGGCTGTTATGGCAGATGTCCCTTTTCCTGTTTTGTAAACAAAGTTGATTTTACTCACATTTGTTCTTGGCTGCCACCTCCTAACAGGTGGCCAGTTAGGCTGTAGTCAACTCTGCAACTTCTCTGTCAGGAGCTCTGAGAGCCTTCTGTTCTGATTAAGACTATAATTTAGAGGAAACTTAAAGCAGTTAACGAAGTTTATTCAGTTTGTGTAAATTTACTCCTAAGTTCAGATGGATTTAGGTGACTCCCATGATGCTTTTCTTTAATGCTGTGGTGACATGTTTGGCCATAGAGGTTTCTAGAATTAGCCATGTAAAAAGCAATTAATGGGTAGTAGCTGATAATTATTTTCTAAATATTTCTGCTTTGAGCCTTAAAGGAGATAGTTCTTTTTTCTAGGATATTCTGGCTTTCTCTTCCTACACGCTCTGAGAGATAAGGTGCAGAAGATAAAGATGAGAGAGAATGGGGTCTCATTGCGAAACAATGACTGCCTTTCAGGGGCTGGTCTAGCTCTCATAGGAAGGTTAGGTCCTTAAATGCAGCCCAGCTTGCTCAAAGGCCAGATAAAATCTGCTGGAGGCAAGCGTAACTTGTTTATCTTCACACATGTTGCTTGAAAAGCTGAGATAGTCATAGGTAAGCAAAGAAATATTTGGGGAATTTTCTCTATAATAACACAACATAAAAAGGATATTGTTTTCCTCCAAAAATAATAGAGACTCTTGTGGGATTTGTTCAACACTAATTTGACGTTGGAGCCTGTCTCTGCAGCAGATGAGTTTAAATGTGAAGAATGAAATTGGAAGTTCAAAGTTTTTCAGCATAGAGAAAGAATGAGTTAACATGGAGGTTGGAGGTTTTTAACCTACCATTCTGGTATTGCAGTTTTCTGAAGGGGTCTAGTGGTAGAGAAATGGTAAAACATTGCAGTGAAGTTGTGGATTCTACAGAGAAATACCTGGAATAGAATATCTGTTTTACCATTTTCTACCTATGACAAATGGCGAAGTAACTCATTCCTACATATTTCTATTTCTGTTAGTGTAAAATGAGAACCGTATCTTCTGCTTAAAGGATTTAAAATGCAGTAATCACACTTTGAATAGGACTGGCCTATGGCAAAGATCCATTTATGAGGTTGTTTTACTGTTGTAGTGACAGCGGAGGGTAGGCAAAATTTACTCTCCATGAAGTAGGGAAATACTAACATTCTGTGCAAGAAAAAAAAAGCATGAGATTGTTTTCGGATTCTTATATGAAGTATATACTAAGCAAACATAAAAGCAACCATTATAGTGCAAAAAGACACACAATTATAATTTACATAGCTTCTCTGAGGTGTAATTTAAGATTTAGTAGCTTTTTCACTGTGATGTTGCACCGTGAGAAACACTCTATCAATTTGTTTGATTGTAAATATTGTACTCTGGTTGCTGTGCCTAATGTGCCTGTGTCTAGTGCCGTGCCAAAGGGCTGTATGCTGCATGCTAATTATTTATCTTGTGATCACACAAATGCTGTTCAGAGTTGTGACTTGTATGCAAATCCTTAGTCCAACCTAGAAAATTTCCATTTACATATTTTAAATTAGTCGGCTTTCAGTTCAATGATTTTGTCTAATTTTTAACTCATAAATATGTGGCAGATGTTGTTTAGCTAAATTTAAAAATTAGGAATAATTATTGTAGAAATAGTGCTTTTATATATGCCATTCTGTGAACCATGGGAGAGTCATTATCTGAAAAGAGAAGAGAATTCCCTGGGGAAAAATATGTGTCTTTGAGCTATTGATTTTTAAAGGAAAGACCCTAAAATTATAAAATCAAATAAGTTAGGACTATAATTTCTAGCTGTGCTCTGATTTCTCTCATGCTGTGTGATATTGCCACATAATTGATGCCAGCAGGGTCAAGCGTTTAAATGCAAATTTATAATTCTAAATAATTTTCTTTGTTGCAGCCATTTTGTTTAAACTTGAAATCCTCAAAAGTTTTATCTTGGTTTTGAGAATCTTTTGAAATAGTAACTTTTGATAAAATAAAGTAAAAAAAAAACCAGGAAATAAAACAATAGTGTAATGCCGCAAATTTGATGCAGACAGACCGTCTCACAGGCTGTGTAACCAAAACAGAGTTGGACAAAATGAGCAGTGTCTGTCAGCCAATGGAGGAATCAAAGCTGTTTGTGAGACAAACAAGGAAGTGTACAACATGAAAGGTCAAGTCCAGCTGGAGCTGGAAAGAGAAAATCGGATCAATAAATAGGTCAGCCTGCTCTCCCGACGAGATGTTTCTAGGCTTTGCCAAGAGATTGGAAATTCACATTAGCAAGAAGGATGCGAACCTATCATGGGCTTACCTGTTGCGTCTTGCTAGGGGCCTGGCAGGGCAGCTTTAATGGCAGATCTCAATGGAGTTCACATTTTTCCTTCTCTCCTTTGTGCACCTTCTTGGACCGGCTAAGTGTGCTTGGTGAGTTCACGTTTCTCTGAAACAAGTGGGCAATGGAAAAAACACAAATGGGATCCTTTAGCAGCCTTTCCATTTCACAAGTACTGTGTGAAAGGATTGGAAAAACACAATAAATGAATTCTAATTAGTTCTTTTCATGGTTAATGTTTATGTTCATCTAAAAAGGACAATGTGAATGTCCCTTTTAATTGTTATATTTCCAGCCTTTTACAAATTAAATTCTTAATGACTCTTATTAATAGTTAGCTTTTGAACTTTTACATGTGAATTGTTAATGATTCCATTGATTGAGTTCCTGCATGTAATGAAATAAAAATGAAACCTGTTTGCATGGTATAAACATACTATGTGAATGTGTATTAGTAGTGAATTTAAAATATTGAGTGAACTACTTATTTGACTCAGATTTCTTTGTAGCACACATATGAAGTATTCAGTGTATTCTATTAGACATTATCTTTCTTTGGGGAAAAAACTCTTATAATTACATTGGAACAATGATTAGGAATAAAAAATAAAATCTGAATTGTCACAATTTTTCCATAAATGTATTTTTAATTATAAGATGTACTGCTTAGTGTTCTTCTGTGATATAAAAAAGTTAAAACAGATCTCTAAAAAAGAGATTTATTTATTTTTATTTGAAAGACAGATTTATAGAGAGGAGGAGATGCTAGTTTACACCCGAAATGGCTGCAGTGGCTAGAGCTGAACTGGTTCAAAGCCAAGAGTCAGGAACTTCTTCCAGGTCTCCCATGTGGGTGCTGGGTCCCAAGATGTTGGGCCATTTTCTGCTGCTTTCCTAAGTCACAAACAGGGAGCTGAATGGGAAATGGAGCACCTAGCACCTGGGACATGAACTGGCACCCATATGGATGCTGATGCTGCAGGCAGATTATTAGCCTATTGAGCCACTGTGCTGGCCTATATATATATATATATATATATATATATATATATATATATATACACACACACACACACACACACACACACATATAGTATATATAGTATCTATACATATATAGTATATGTATTATAATATATTATAATATATACATATATAGTATATGTATTATATATACATATATAGTATATGTATTATAATATATTATATATAATGGCAGTAGCAAAACAATTTCAGTTATTAAATGTTTTAGATAAATATTACCTGCTCTGTTTGAATATAGTTGTTATATTTATAATATATGTTACATATATTATATATAATATAAAATATATATTTATAATACAGTTGAATATAGTTGTAATATAGTTGTGAAGAAGCTGCTTCTTACAAGTAAAAATACTATGTAACAACAATTTTGGCATCTATGTCATGCTGAGAAAACATTATTGAATGTTAGTTTGTCGTTATATAGGAAGCAGAATGGTTTCATCTTTGGGATATTAACTTAATCTAGCTGTTCAATAAAAGCGATATTAGAAAGTTGTGCTCTGAAGAAGCAATAGGCACCCTGGCCAGGCTTATAGTCACACTTTTAGAAGTTATGTGTGGTTAGATCCATGTTTCTGTCTAAGCAATCATTCATTTAACTCTATGAACATTCATTTTCTGTGCAAACAGTACAGTCACTCCACCTAACACTGTGCATTTCAGAGGGCTGTATTTGCAGTAGCCTAGTCAAATCTGTGCAACAGTGTCAGAGGAATGAATGCTGAGATCCTGGAGCTGTTGGCTGACTGTCCTATGTAACCAATGCCAATTACACCAAATTGTGTTGGTGTAAGGGAGGGGAAGATCTGTTGGGTGTGGAAAATGTCTCACCACAGCTAGGGACAAAGGCAAGAGGAGTAGCAAGGTAAGTCGTTTCAGGCAGTAGAGTAAGATTGTGGATTCTGATATGGGAATGCTAATTAAAGCAGACACAAAAAGCCACTTTAGAACTAATAAACACATTTGACTTTTCTCAGTGTTAACAAATATCTATTTATCTCATCTATCAACCCTCTAAGAAGTAAGTGAGGTTAGTTACGCTCTGGTAATGAAGGTGATAATGTGCTGTGAAAAAAGAAAATTAACTGAGAGATAAATGGAGGTGTTAAAGCTTGGGTGATAGGCATTTTAGCTTAGCCATTATTTCTCTTTCCCCCTTTCTCTTTCCTTTTTGGCACTAGGTCAAGTTCAGATTGTAAGCAGTAGATTACTGGTAAAGTTATCCATGTCAGGTGAATTGAGAAAGTATGGATACAAACTGCTGTCATTCCCCGTCTATGTTGTTTCCTTGTGACTTTTAAGGCTTTGTTGCTGCTGTAAGGAAATCCAGATACACCTTGGCATACTTTTACTTATGAAATCATTGGTTTCTAACTCATAGGACATACATCTTGCTTTTTACGTTTTGTAGTATTTGGACAGTGTTCCAGTAAGACAACAAATTTTTTGCCATCTGATTTTAATGTAATTTTCTAATAAAATAATTAAACCTATAAAAGATGATATTTCCTGTATCCTAGATGTATCTAAAATTATCAACTTCAGATATAAAAAAGGAAAATTCACTTCATATAAGCAAAATGTTTAGAGATATGAAACATTTCTGTATCTTTTATGGACTAAATCAAGGCAAATGATGCCCATAACAGAAGGAGGCCTGCCTTTTGTCTATAATAGAGCCATTCATATTCAGGGTCCTTTTCCCCTACTTCTGACTTAGTAACCACAGGTAACAAAAGTTTTGCTGTTGAGAACTAGATCCCAGATGTTTGGTTCTGTATGACATCTTAATTTCTTTCATTTCATTCTTATCATTACTGATCATTGATCCTATTTTCTAGAAGAATTCCTTGCACAGGTTATATGAATGAGGATTAAGTAAGCTAATACATGTAAAGAACTTGGCAAATTCTTGGCCCATAATAACATTTTACAAGTATTAGCTGATGTTGTTATAATTCTATTAAGAGACAAAAAAGGAATAGGGATGATGGCTGCCAGATAAGAATGCTTGTTGGTTCTTCCTAGAGCCTGTCGTCTTTAGATCCCAGCTTGCTTCATAAAAAGATGCTAAGTACAGATACATTTCTTCCAGTATGATAATTTTAAAATCTAGAATGGATTATATTATATCATAGGCCTTCTTAAAGAATAATGTGAAGGGTTATCATTGACTTCAAAACAGAATTTGAAGTCTTTAATGTAATGTGGAAGACTTTTGTCAGTAGAATTCTAAATTTCAGTGAATCCAGTTCCAGAGAGGACTGTCTTTCTTTGAAGATGATTCTTAGTCCATTCCCACAATTGGAGCTGTGTGTCTCAGGTGTGGGCTTCTATCATATTGTAAAATTCTTCTTATTTTTTGTACCTCAGTACTTCTTGTGCTGGGTTGTATAGACGTACTTTGTCCTGAAGAGTTACATCTGTTTGTTTCCCCTCTTTCTGCTGTAGGAATCAGCAACCTGTTTCTGCTTTGGTACATATTTTAGGCTTTTTAAGCCATAGTGTATCTGTTGTAATTACTGTGCTTAATTATGTCACTGCATTGCACAACCATCTGGGGATAGTATAAGAAGGAATGAATGTGATTGCAATTGCATAAAGCAATCTATGGGCACTAAATTTTGAATTTCATATAGTGATAGGTCAGTAAGTACTATTCTTATTTTCATTCTGTTCATTCATTTAAACATGTAAAGATGATTCTTAGTCTATGGTTCATAGAAAGACGTTCTGTTAACAATTTTGTCCTTTCCTTTGTATTGAGTACTCTTTGTTACAGGAGTACCTGATATTTTACATCACATTTCTCCCTATTTCCTTGGGGAAATTTCCTGCATTTTCACAAACTGCAAAGATTTTCAATTGAGATAGTATTCTGGGTAGATTTTTACCACAAATACCTTGGGAAATCTCACTAGTTATTGAAAAGGTATTGCCAGGTCAGATAAATGAGAAGCTTTTCTATTACTGATCCTTTATGTTAGTTTATTTTGATAATTATAAGAGATAGTAGTGACTTTGGAAGGTAGTTTGGGTGGTTTTCAGAACCAGAAAATCTCAATGCTGTCGGCTTGCCTTCTGAAAAGTGAATTGCATACTGTTGATTGGAAATTAATACATATTTAATTGGTACAGGTGTTTATAAAATACATGCCATATTAATGTGAAAACAGGAGTAATCATAGTATTTATTATGTGGAGGTCACATTTTCCAGAGAAAAAGTCATCTTGTAATGAGGAAATAAACACTGAAAATAACAGATTAAGCTCCAGCAGATGGACATTCTATAACATATTCCGCCATAGATCATTGGCTAGACGGCTTAATTCGAATTTATGATTGTTTTCTTTCATTTATTTGAGGTGGAAGAAACAGACAGATAAAACTTGTGTGTGCTAGTTCACCCCCTAAGTACCTATCCCAGCTTGGGTTGGGCAAGGCTGAAGCCAAGGGCTAGGAATTCAATTAGGATTTCCCTCATGGTTGGCAAAGACTCAAGGAATTGACCTGCTGTCTCCCAGGATGTCGTTAGCCAAAAATGAGATTAAAGAGTGGTTCCAAGACTCCAGTTCAGACCTCCAATAAGGGTCTTGGGTGTCTAGTTATTATACCAAATGCTTACTTTTTCTATTTCAAAATAGAATATATTCTCTTATAAATTTTCTGGGTTTAGAAATTCCTTCATATAGGAATTGTTTCATGTTATTTATTTTTTTTGAAAGATTTATTTTTATTGGAAAGGTGGATAGACAGAGAGGAAGAGAGACAGAGAGGAAGATATTCCATCCGTTGATTCATTCCCCAAGCAGCTGCAATGGCTGGAGCTGAGCCAATCCGAAGCCAGTAGCCTCTTCCAGGCCTCCCACACAGGTGCAGGATCCCAAGGCTTTGGGCCATCCTCCACTGCTTTCCCAGGCCACAAGCAGGGAGCTGGATGGGAAGTGGAGCCACCGGGATTAGAACCGGTGCCCATATGGGATCCCTGCGTGTTCAAAATGAGGACTTTATCCACTACGCTATCATGCCGGGCCCTCATGTTATTTTTTATATGTTTTATATGTTATATAATGAGAGCATTTACGTGTATTTTAAAAAATTGTGTTCATATATAACTCAAACAGTTTCTAAAACATGGTGGCCTGTAAAATGCTTCCTTTAGGATAACTTTATGAAAAATGTTCCATTTGTATAAACATGTAATAATTAAATATGAGTATTAGCGTCTACTCACTGAGAACTGATAGTGTCTCAGATACCTTTTTAGACATGAACACATTTAACTTTCAAATTGAAGCTTTAAATTTAATGCTCATTTTCTTTCCTTTGTCATAGAAACTGAGTCTCAGGGAATTACGCTAATATTAGCTTGTGAGTTCAATAACAATAGTGTTTCTAGGGCTCTTAAGGGTTAATGGGGTGAATTGTGGACTGAGCTTCCTGGTGCACTGGTAAACCCTTGGTTTTAGCTGCTATTATTAAGGTCATGCAACTAAAAAGTTGTGGTTGGAGAGTAGATCACTGATGTGTCTCACTCCAGAGCCCATGCTCTTTTCATCATTGCATTCCAATTCCCGTGGCCAAGGTGTGTGGTATGAATCTTTGTCCTTCCTATTCTGAGCTTGTCAAGAGCAAAGGATGAGAATGGTTGTTTGGTACCATCTACTGGCACCTTGTACACACAATGATGAATGTTGTTGACAGCTTGACGCTGCGCTGGTGATGCTCTGTCTGGTTCTGCTACCTCTGAATGGTGGGATGGTGGATTTTGAGGCTTTAAAGCAACATGATAGTATGCCTTTTCTTTTATATTTGAAAAGGAGTTTCTTTTCTGCAGTAGTATGTCAGCTGCTTCCTGATTCTAAAATTTGTTTTGCTGGTACTTAACGTGGAGAAGGAACTGAGGGCAGTCGAAGTATTAAAGCAAAGTTAGCATTTTCAATTAGGTTTGCAGATATTTCCAAATTTTAGTTTGAAATCTTTTCTGGTGGTATTGTCCCAGGATTTTTCAAAGCTGGATTTTTAACTTGAGGAATAGAAATTTATGTATTGGAAGTGAGAGAATTCAAAAAAAAAAACCAAGTCTGGTAGTCCTGGAGAGCTTTTCCAAAACAGAATGTAAGTAAAAAATGAGCTGTCCCTGCCCTTGAGGTTCTTGCTAGTCACATAACGATGTGTCATTTGTCAAATGCAATTGACTTCCTTCACTTGAAGTTTCTACTTTGTGGTGGTGTTTCTCCACATTTGTGTATGAGGACTAGGATTTCTATCACATGTGCATGCCTGTGCTAAGTGACTCCTAAATGTTGGAAAACATAATTGCTGTGTACAATACATGAAAAAAAACACATGTTTAGTCATTTTCATTGTACTTGAAAGGTATTTACAGAGAGAGGAGTGAAATAGGAGAGGGACATCAAAGAGACAGATCAGAAAATATCTTCCATCTGCTGGTACTCTCTCCAAATTGGTACAAGTTGCAAGACAACAGATTGGAACTTCATCCAGGTCTCCTACCTTAGTAATGAGGACCAAAATTCTTGAGCCATATCTGCTGCTGAAGTGGGATTCCCAGGGAAGCAGGAACCAAGTCTTTAGCAGGAAGCAGCTTTTCAATGTTGGCAGTCCTGGAAGATTTATATCCAAAGGCTGGGCCCCCAGCAAAGCAGGGCATTTTCTTATGCATCCTGGCAGAATCAATCATAATAGACCGCACTGTGGTCTTGATCAGAACGCTCCCTTCACTCAGTCCTATTCCCAGAGAAAACCCCTACCACGTCTGCCCCTAACCAGGTGTTTATTTTGTTTACAATTTAACTGTTGGATTTCTGTCCATTGGGAAAGGTCCCCTGTCACCTGTGACACTGCCTACTCAGGTGCACATTAGCATTAAGCTGGATCAGAAGTAGAGTAGCTGGGACACATATGAGGCACTCTGATATGGGAGGCAGCTATCCCAAGTGGTGATTTAAATGCTTTGGCAAGTGCCTGTCCCACACACATTTTTTATTATAAAATACGTACCATATGAAATTTTCTATTAAACTTTTAAATTTTACTTATTGTTAAATATTTAGTCTGCTGTATTCACATTGTCATGTGACCATCACAAACTACTCTATCCAATACTTTGTTTTCTTCCCAAATGGAGATTCTGTACCCACTGAACCTTGATTCCCTATTCTCTAGTCCCTCCAGCCCCTGGCAGTCAACATATTGCTTTTTGTATCTCTGAATTGAACTGCTTGTGTCTCAGTTTTATAACTCTGATTAATTGGCTTAAATTGAGGCCTTGTATCTTCTGTTTTAATCATCCTGTGGTTATCATCTCATTGTTTGGATTGATGTTTCACAGCCAGATTTAAGCAAAGATGCAAAATTAATGCAGTTCTCTTGCAATAGAAATTCTGTTTTCCTTCTCTATGTAATAACCTCTTAAATTTCATTATCACATTGTGAGGACAAAACTATATCCACTCTTCCCAATATTGTATCACCAATGTCTGCTGCATATTTGCACTTTGCAAAAAATCAATGTATATCTCTGTATATGAAACAAATGCTGCTGATTATATTTTTATTGCTGAAAATGTACTTAAACTATTTTAAAATAATTTACTGAGAATTTCTGCTATGAAGAAGACCACATGAATTAGAGATCTTTATTCCTATAACAATCTCTCAAAAATTAAGTTGTGGTGAAATAAATCACATCCAAATCACTCATTTATTCTTCAACTTCTCATCAACTATTGTCTTATATTTTAGGTGCCGTCTGTGCAATGGTGCACCAAATATTTGATTATTGAATTTATGGAGATAATCCTCGTGAGGGGTATAAGCAATAAAAATGAACACACCAATAATATATTAGGCAATTTTAAATTGAAGAAAGTGAATAAGTCCAATTTCCATATTTGTGAGAAGTGTGTTCTCATGTAGGAGACAAGATGGCTTATTCAAAGACACACTTTTGAGAGGGAGAGAGAGCAGACAGGGAAGGGAGAAAAGGGAAAGAGTATGTGCTCATGTGAGAGAGATCTTGCCATCTTTTCATCTGCTGGTTCACTCCACAATTTCCTGCAGAAGCCAGGACTATGCCAGAGGCAGGAAGCTGGAATTTCATCTGTATTTAAGTGATAGAATGAGAATGAAAGCAGATGTAAAGCACCCACCACTGTTTAATTCCTTGCCTTTGTGACTGAGAGCAAAACCCAGCCTGTGCTCCATTGAAGAACTTCTCAACCTCCTGTAATCTTCTTCAACCTGGATACAGCTGTTAATCTTTCTCAACCAGCTCAAGTGCACTTCAGCTGTTAGCACCACCTAACACCCACTGCCCACCCACTGAAGACCCTCAGTTTTCTTTAACTGTGTGTAAGAGAACAGAGTGTTCAACCATCTCCAACAGTGATTCCCTTTCGGATTTGTCACTGAATTAAACCTCTTTTGGCTGGAGTCTGTGGTCTGCCTCTCGTTCTACTTTCACACTGAGTGAGTGGCAGGAAAAGCATCATCTACTGCCTTCCAGCGTGCATGGTAGCAAGAATCTGAATTTGAAGTGGAGGAGGAGGAGTTTGATTCCTGGCACTGGGCTATTGATGCGGCCATCCGAAGTGGCAGCCTAGCCTGTCACCACATTGCTCATCCCAGAGAAGGCTTGTTTGAAAGACTTAAGGAGGTATTAGACAACTTTATTAAGAGACAGATTTGAGTTAATCATGGAAGAAGTTGCTACTTGAATTTTTCAAACACGAAATACATGACTTTATTTTTAATTGTCCTGACCTTGGGGCCAATCGAACTTTGTGGAATTGTGAAACCATGTATTCTAGCATTAGAGGTTGGTTCTCAGTCCGTATTGGTCATCAGAATCATGGATTTATGTGGAAGGGTAGAGCCCTAAACTCTGATGCAAATAGTTTTGTTATTTGTAAATGCTAGCTGAATCTGACTTTGAGTTGCCTCATTGTGTATTTAATAATTACAAAATGAAGTTTCTTAATACCAAACATAATGTTAAATTATTTCTAGCTCACAAACACAAATTACTCAGTAATGTTGGTTAATACCTTGTATGATTGAGCCTAAATGTTAATATCTTGTTGGCAGATTTGGCTCACTAATGTGCTAACTATACACAGAATGCTTTGAAGATATAATGTTCTAATTTTGGCTCTATTAGTATTGAATTAAAGTTTTTTCTTTTTTTCACTTAATGTGTGTTTTGTAACCTAGTGGAGTAATATTTGTTTTTTAATTTGTTTCATAGTATTTGCCAAGATTGTTAGGCTTCAATATTTGGGGATTCAAAGGAGGAGGCTATTTAAGGAAGACTTCATTTTATAGAGGATGAAATAAGGGGATGGAGAGTTGGAGTAGAGCCTGCCTAGACAAAGGGCAGGGGGCTTGAAAATTAGACTGAAAATTAGACTTCACTGCGTTTGAGCAGTAGCAGAGTTTCTTTCTTAAACAGCCTGCTGGGAAGGTGCAGAGTGCCACAGGTCCCCTGAAGAGGTGGGTGGGAGTAGTGGCAAAAGGTTTGTTAGTGAAGTAACAGTGCACTGTGCTAGGGTTTTGGAATGTCATCAGGTGCAGAGTTTTCCAGAGTAATTTCCATTCTACTAGTCTTTAGGTTAACTATCTGTACCCAGTTTCATCAGGCTCAAGAGTTCAGGCTCAATGTTCCAATTAAGATGTCATCAACAATGAAGTGTTCAGTATTAATGGAGAACCTGTTGTGTTCCAGGGACTTATTCATGGAAATGGGTCCAAGATTGTTAAATCTACTCTGTATGTTTTGGTCAAAGCACTTCAAAAGCATAGCTTGTTGATACAGCCTGTTTCCAGTATGTCAATGACTTTAAAAGTATTGTATTTTGGGTTTTGATTGTGCTACATTTGAATATGCTACAGTATTTCTTAACTTAGAACAAATATGTCATATTTACATATTGAATCTCCTACCATGTCTGTTGAAGACTGAGATGTAAAGACTGCATAATCCAGTGAATACAGTAAGTTGTTAAATAGAACAACCTGACTTCAATACATTCCTGTAATTTCATATGATTGCAGTTCATTATGTGATCCTTTATAAGTTACAGTGCAGTTCATTACTCACACTGTGGTATTGGACTAGTAATAAGAGTAATTTCTATAACAGAACAAGTCCAGCAGGAACACCATGCTGTGTGATGATGATGTATGTGGTGTTAAATATCCGGGTGCAGTGTTTACCTGAAGAATTAGATATTGAAATTTTAGAGTTGCTATTAAGTCTCAAATGGTATCCATTAGCAGCAGGAAGTTTTATTTCCCTTTTCTTGTTTTGCGTTTATTAACATGCTTGCTTTTAAAATATGTTAACTGGGAAAATTGTGTTACACTTGATCCTGCATTAGCTCAAACCTCTTATATGCTATGATTAGAGATTTATGGGTAGGTAGTAGCAGACATTCGTTTCCATTGTGCAGTCCTTGTGGTAATACTACAAATTTATATGCTACAAAGCTTGATTCATCAATGTCCATGTAGTAACATTCTACCTCATTTATATACAAGAATCCATTTTTTCTTAAGCAGACTATCTTGCTGAGTTTACTGATTTTTTTTTTTTTGCCATCAATTACAAATGCCTAATCATAGGCTAAGTTCATCTGATAAAACCTGTAGGTACTCTGCCTGTTCCCTTTTTGTGGACCTTTGCGATTTTAAATAGGGGACATGGATGGCTCTTGGGCAATGAATTAGTTTGCAGCATTTTAATAAGTGCAAATTTACATTGAGACTGGAAAATCTTTTGTTAACTGGGCACATTTCAAGGCTATGCTTGTCTGCAGTATGAGTGCAATTATTATTTTCTACAAGCTACATTTCCCTTAAGTATTTAGATTTAAGTGACTTTCTTTTTCTAGCCTTATAATGAATGGGGATTTGAAAGCCTTAATTTTTTGGAGTGTATTTTATTCTGGAATATTTATTTGTAATGATTGGAAGTGTATATAATCTTATCATTATCCAGCTATTAATTCCGGGTTCCTTCTAGGCACTCAAAATGTTTACTGAATGAATTAAGAGAAATATTTAAAGTGTTTAAGCCTTCTCTCCTTCTCTTTGATCCATCCAAGTAAGATGGATATAAGGGAACAGCTATGTCCAAACTTAGTTAATTGATCTTTAAGTAGTTTATTTATTTATTGTTAAATTTTTATTTTGAATTTTAGAATTTTATGGTACAGTTTTGTAGAGACTGGAATTCTCCCTGCCCCCCAAAAATCCCACCCATGACAGATTTTCCCCACATTGCTACAATAGTATAGTCCTTCACAAGGAGTCATGATTATGTTAGTCAATTATTTAAGTGTTCCCTGACATTGCTGGTACAGACAATGTCAGACAGTCCAGCATCACATTGTCTACACATTTCCAACAGTTTCACTGGGATCATTTTACCCAAGAGAATTTTGTGTTTTCTTTTTGTCACCCATGTGTTGATTATTCAGTGGTGCATTTTTTCGACTCCATGGTGCTGAAATTTTGTTGTTGTTGTAATTCATACCAGTTGTTGACCTTATTTTGTGGTTTCTCATTTAGGGGAATGTATAGTGATGGAGTAATAGAGACTACCACATCCAGATGTAGGGATATAATGCAATATGCATCCCTACTTCCAAATCAAAGCTGGACTCCCAATGAAACTGTAGCTTATTTATTTTTAAACTTGCTATGAAGATCCCCAAATATGCATTTAGTATGAGTTTTTATGTATGTCTTTGTATGAAATCCGCATGGCTTGCCACTTTTGCAAAGAGCTAATTATATATATGTGTTATAGATTTTCCACGTGCTATGAGTACTTGGATATGGAGAATTTCATTGAGAAATATTATCAAGTAACAAAATTTATTGGTTAGGAAAGTTGGTCATTTGAGAAGAAGATCAAAATATGATTGCAACAACAGTGTTCTTTCCATCAATTTTTGTCACTTGATTTTTTTTCTTTTTGACCCACAATTTTCTTTCAAAGGTCACATCTCTCATCGTATACAATTTGAGGCCTAAAATGTTAGTGATAAAATGGATAGTGTCAGGCATTTCTCAAAACACAGAATGATTGCAAGATTTTTCTTGTGTATAATTCTGATGGATCCAGACATACAGCAATGCAGGAAAGCCAGCTAGGAATAGTTAGACATGTTAGCAATTTCATTATTTTGTTAATTCCTTAGTGATTACAATCATAGATAAAATGCATTTTTTTCCAAATTCTGGCTTTTGTGTTAGTGATATTTTAAAAATGGGATAACGTATTTCTTTTGATAAATTTTAGATACAGAAATTTTGGATCAGACTTAAGAAGATGTTGAACTGCATAGTGGTATGCTAGAATTCTTTCATTTTAATAGATTTTGTTAGTGTTATAAATGTAGCTACTAGCATGTGCCTACAAAATTGAAATTTGTTTTTACTATCACTCCTTTTCATTTTAGTTCTTTTAAAGCATCGTTCATTTATAAGCTTAATTTTAAAAAGACTAGAAGGTATGTGAAATATTTCACATTTTAAGCACCTATTTCCAGCAATGTTATACTTTGTAGATGATCTTTAGTTGCTTTATTTTATTTTTTCAAATACTTGGTCAAAATGGTAGTAATCAGAAGAAGGAATATTTCACATGGTAGAGTATTAAGTTATTTAACATCCTGTCAAATTTTTTTCATCATGTCCCTGAAGTTAATTTACTTATGATTTTTGCAAAGGAATAAAATATAAGGATTTCCAAAAGTATACTCTCAGAAATCAAAGGAAAGGGGATTGTGTCTATTTTTGAAAGATTATAAAAGTAACAAGGCTCATTTGTTCTTTCAACAAATGCTGACTGATTACCTGCTATGAGCCTGGTACTCTTTTTAGTTGCTGTGAACAGAGCAGTGAACTGAGTAAGTTAACTTTCTGCCTCATAGAGCTTGCCTCTTAGTGGGAAGATAGTATAAACAAATAGAATGACTGCAATAAGAAGTCTGAATACTAGGAAGAGCAAGGTAAAGGAATGTGGTGACTTTATAGAGGGTGATAAGGGAAGATCCTTTGATACGGGGACAGTTTTGCAATGTCCTGAATGAGCTGTAGGGTCAGCTGTGTGGCTGTTGTTGTAAAGTGCGTTACAGTCACATGATAGCAATTGCAAAAGCCCCAGGTGACAGTATGCACAGTGTGCTTTGTGTATAGCTAGGATCATGTGGCTGGGGCAGGGGAGCAAGTCGGGAGGATGATGGGAGAGGCAGCCAGGTCACAGGTCAGAGCAGATCTTGATCACCTATCCCAGAGTTTCCCTCACATGGGTCCTGCTTCATAGGCAAGACCTGTTACTCAGCACCTCCTAATATGGGATATGTATTGTCCATTTAGAATCTTAAGAGATAAGAAATATTTTGCTGAGTTTATTGTTGACTTGAAGTCATTTGCAGGAGTCTGAAGCACACAGGTATGATGGACATTTATGATGAACCAGAAATCTGACTCTGTGTTTGCTCTGCAAGCAGATTAAAACGGACTTATTACAGAACTGTTAGACAAAATGAGTTGGGAAAAATCTATATGAACTTGGTGGCTTTTACTAAATGGCAATCTAAGTGCTTGCTACACACATGTAAATCCACATTTGGGAGTTAGGGAGGAGGGAGGGGTGATAGGGAGAGAGAGGAAAGGACAAATGGAAAGATGGAGAAGGAGTGAGAGGGAGAGAACTTGTATCCATCCAGTGGTTCACTTCCCAAGTGCCCTCAGGGGTTAGGGTAGTGGGGGTATGGAAACCAGAAGGTGGCAACTTAATTCAGGTCTCTTGTGGGCGGCAAGAACCCAGTCATTTGAGCCACTATCTTTTGCTTCCCAGGATCTGCAGTAACAGGAAGTTGGAGTCTGGAGCTGGGCTTGGTAATTGAAGTCAGACCCTTTAATGTGGGAGGAGAACATCTTAATTGGTGTGTTGGGCACTAGGCTAAAATATTTCAAATAGATTGTGATACTTTGCAAATTGATATAATAAAATTGATAAAACACTGACAGTCTGGTAGAATGTTGAAACCTGGGTTGACACCATCTGTATGAGGATTTAATTTTTCTTCCTAGATGTAACCTTTGTAAGACTTTTTATTAGTAGTAAAGTCAAACAACCTGCTAAAGCAAATATGTTACTAAATATGTTAGTGTGCATTATAAGTGTATTTTATTTAAAATTTTAAGTGCCGTAACTTTTATATAATAATTATTTTAAAAATCAACAATTTATAGGATAATCTATTTCAGGTCTCTGAGTATACCAGATATATATGTGAATTTGTAGGTTCTCTGGTTTGTGTAAGTTTTCCCCTTTTGACCAGCAGAGGGCATGCTTTTCAACCCATCAGAAAACATGATTTAGAAAGTAGGGTTAGAAAAATTACAAGTTCAAATTCCACATACATAGTTCATAAAACAAAAACATCATAAACAGTAAAGGGAATGCAATATATAGTAAATATGGCTATCATCAGGCCACATTTTAAATGGTATCAAATCATCAAAGAGAGTGAGAAGTAGCTCTTACGAAAATTGAGAAAAAAATAAATTATCTTTATTGTTTTTACAGTAATAAAAAGGGAGCTTTTGCTTACATCTGTTAGTAGAGATTGACAAGAAAATAGTGAAATGCAAGTTTTAACGACTAGATGACTTGAAGGTAGATTATGCAAGGCGTATTTACTTTGCATTCTTTCTTTCCCAGACATGATTACAACTAGTACATATGAGCATCAGAAAGAATCTCAAACTGGAATTGGGCTACTTGCTATTTGTACAAATTAGGGTGAATGGTCAATTTACACTACATTGTGTTAATTAAACACGTAGTAGTAGTACTTGCCTGATGTGTTTACATGGATTGATGGAGAGACAGAGAGGCAACAAGATGTTAACAGCTGCTCTCAGAAACAATAGTTTGGACTCCATCATATTTCCTGTGGTATGGGCTGTGGTTCCTGAAAGCGCTTTCCTTCTGGAATCTCGTGTTAAAATGGCTAATAAAACAGTGCTATAGAAATGCAGCTGAAGGATATGGCTAATCTCCCTTTATTTTACAATTAAATTGTAATCTGTGTGAATTTCCAGAAGCATTTCTGTGTTTTGAAATCATAATAATATGGTAGGGTCTGATTGGAAAGGGATAAAGTGAGACAAACGTGAGAAAACATTGAATGAAACTAGATCCTTTTTTCCCTTTTAATTCGCTTGTAAACATGAATGTGTATTATGGATATATTTGATTTACAATATGATGTTTTGGTTTACATTTACACAGTGAGTTGGTTACTGCAGTTTTATCAATTAACATATCCATCACCCCACATAGTTTATATGTGTATGTGTGTCTGTATATACATAAAACTATGTCTACATGTATACACACACACATATATGTATATGATTGGTCAGAACACCTCGACTCTACTCTTAGATTTATAGTGTTTAATGCAAAAGTGTTATATGCAACCCTCATGCTGTAGATGAGGTCTCTGGATCATTCATCCTGTTTAACTGTGCCTTTGAACCCTTTGACCTACGTGCTTCTATGTAGGTCATTCTCTCTCCCTTTTAGTCACCAATATTTTATTCTGTGTTATTTTGGTCCTTTAAAATAAATTCACTAATAAGGAAGGTCAGGTTTTCTTTTTTTCTTTGTATGTATGACTAATGATCTCTAGTTTCACTCATTTTTTCTCAAATGACAGGATCTCCTGATTTTTAAGGCCAAATGCTATTGTATATGATAATATGTGTTTTTTCACTCATTTATCAATGAACATTTAGGTTATTTATGTATTTGGGTTATTGTGAATAATACTGAAGTGAATAAAGTATTATGCATGATATATGTGGCATTGATATTGTTTCCTTTGGTTGTATAGCAAGAAGAGGAACTTCTAGATCAAATGGTGAGCTTTTAAATTTTGAAGAACCTTGAAAGTGGCCATTAAAGTTGATTACCAAATGGGCCCGGCGGCGTGGCCTAGCAGCTAAAGTCCTCGCCTTGAAAGCCCCGGGATCCCATATGGGCGCCGGTTCTAATCCCGGCAGCTCCACTTCCCATCCAGCTCCCTGCTTGTGGCCTGGGAAAGCAGTCGAGGACGGCCCAATGCATTGGGACACTGCACCCGCGTGGGAGACCCGGAAGATGTTCCTGGTTCCCGGCTTATGATTGGCACGCATCGGCCCGTTGTGGCTCACTTGGGGAGTGAAACATATCGGATGGAAGATCTTCCTCTCTGTCTCTCCTCCTCTGTGTATATTTGGCTGTAATAAAATGAATAAATCTTTAAAAAAAAAAAGTTGATTACCAAAGCAGAGACTAAAATCTAAAATAATATTTTCCAAACACCTTTCAGTCCAGAGTGAAAACAACTTTTGAGCTATAAATTCACTTACAAATTCATTGGTTCACTAGAACAGCTGCCTCATTCCTACTGCTTGTTTTAGAGAGAGTGTCCACCCCATCACACTCCCCAGTGACTTTGAAATGCAGTTTCTGTCCCCTTTGTTCTGATGTTCTGAGTGAGGAGAGTAAGACGCACCTTTTTTTTTTATAACACAGCATTTTTTTGCTCAAGTTATTTTTTTCTCTCGTTTAAGACCTCTTTACTTACTCTTTTCCAGCTGTTGCCTGGTAATAGCAGAAACACCTGCTCTCTGTCACCCTTCCTCCCTCTCCCTTTATTTCATTTAGATGAGTTGAAAATAACCTGAAGGTGAACCAGGAGTGTAAGAGCAGTGCTGGTGATCCACTTGAAACAGGATAAAGTGAAGGGAAAACAGACATAACAAAGACTTGGAGAACTTTCAAAAGGCCTGAAGTCTCCTGCAGAATTGCCATGAATTCCTTCTTACTTTCTTTAATCAAATATGGTATTCTTTGGTGTTGATACTAAGAAGAATGTTTTTTATTACTATTGTTTCTGCTCAATTAATATCATGATGGCTTTATCCGTCTAAAATATAATGCATATTCAATAAGGGTTAATTAGAAATTTACTCCTGAAGACAAATTTTAACTATCTATAGTTGGGGCATAATTGCAATTCCATCCAATAGAAATCTGAATAGGTTTCATTGTGATTGGAACTGCGAGATTGACAGCAATCCAGAACCGATGAACTATCAAAACTGTTTGAGCAGGACCTTTGGAGCGCGCCTCCTGTTGGGAATCTGGGATGGGTGGGAGGTTGGATGGGGCTTTTCCCTTTGTTTCTCCCCTAACCCCAGATACAGGGAAAAATGATAATATTAGTGTGGAAACAATGGTATTACCCACTTTCACCCTGTAGCCCTTGACCCTTTGTACCCTAATCAACTAAGTGAGATGATTAAAAATTAATCAAAAAATAAAATAAATTTAAAAAAAGAAATCAACTTTTGCAGGATAACATGTGAGACAATTAGGAATTTTCTATTTATTTTGCATCTGTTTCCTATAGAGAGATTACCAGTGACTTATCTGAATGAAGTCTGTGATGTAATGTTGGAGTAGACATGAGTTGTCTAGTCTGAACTTCTGATCAAATGTGTTTTGATGTGTCTCAAAATCATATATTTTGCGTGTAAGTATCTTCAGGAATCAGCCAATGTAAGAAGGAAAACTTATTTTTAAAAATGTGATCTCTGTTAAACAATCTCCTGTGTTGGACAAGAACAGATTGTCCATCATTTGTAATAAATGTGCTGTAGTTCAGCTCTCCACCCTTCTGGTAACAGGTACTCAGCCACTGTGGGGTAGTTCTACAAAGTCTTTCTTTACATCTATTGTGATCTTTTGTTCCAGGCACTGACACTGCTAAATGCTAACATATATTGCCTCATTTAATCTTCTCCATGATTCTGCGATGTAGTATTGGTGTTAGCCTTGTTACAAATGAAAGGAAGCAGGCAGAGAAGGGCTAATTGCCTGCTCGGGAGTTTTCAAGTGATTCTCCATGAAGCCCTATTAATTATCATGGAGCTGAGCATATGATAGGCTTTTAGCTACCGGCTGAATAACTGATTCACCAACAGTGGATGAGTGAACAGCCTGCCTTCCCTTTTAGTCAGATAAGTACGTAGATTTCTCCACATTTCACGTTGTTATGTGAGTCTGTGTGAAACTTTAAACTCTTTGTTCTCTAGCTTCCGTTTCTGACAAATGTAGATACTAGTATCAGATAAATCTTCTTAGCTGGATTTTTATGAGGTTAAATTGATATACTGTTCATTGAAGGGCATTGTTCATTACAGTTACTTAATTGCATTTGTTTGCTAAGGCTATTGCATGAGGTGTCTGGATCTGAGGCCACTGTTGAAAAAAGAACATGGTTTGGTGTGAAGAGTACTTTGAAATTTTCATTTACTTAAGCTGGAGGAAAAAGAAAAGCTTGGAATCAAAAAGAACTGTTTCCTCGCATGTTAATATCCTTTTGTGGCCAGAGTATTTTTCATTCTTAAATGAAATCTCTAGAAGAAGAGATAAGGAAGCTTAGTATTTGGAATAGATCCTGTTCATACAGATGAATAAAACTCAGCTGCTTTGGCACAGTGCCCTGGGGTTATTGACTTCTCCGACTGGAAGAAAACCCCCAGCATAGGAGAGGCTGCCTGCACTCTGGAAGGTGCGTCTCTGCTTCCAGGTGGACTGTCTGACAGCATTAGAAAATGTCACCTGCAACTTTCTCAACATTGGCAGAATCAGCAATCGAGGAGAGATGAATATCCTCTGCTCCTTGTTTTTCCTCAATTCTCCTCTCCAGGCGCTTCTCTAGTTTTTCCTTCACCACTACGCTACCATCTGTGCAGTGTCATAGGAGGGGATATTGACTGTGGTTGCAAATAGTCAGACACTGCTTAGGTTTGATCCTTCGCTTCTAGCTGTGAGATCTTACTCAAGATATTTCCTGTCTTGGGGCCTCGTTTTCCCCATCTGTGAAAGGAACTGAGTAATTGTGCATATCTAATTCGTAGCTGTGAGGATTAAATACTTTCACACTCATAAAGCACTTGGAAAAGTATTGAGCATGCAGTAACAGCCAGGCAATGTTGGTCTTTTCTATCTAAAATTTTTGTTATAGAGAGGAAAAGGTGCTTACTTGTGTTGTAAAAAAACCCTCTCATCTGCATTTTTTTACACTGGGATTCCATCTTCACAAGGCACAGTCTTTTTAAGTTGTGGATAGAATAGGATAGGACACAAATACATAAGAGGTGTCTAAAAATTAGGTTGTTTGGAAATATTTCTAAAATATGATGCTGTATTACATGTCTTCAAGCACAAATTTGGGAATCTGAACTCTTACCATTTCAATTGAAATTTGTTATTACTATTCATGATGATACTTCAAATGGCAGGGAAAGGCAACTGTACTTTTCAAAAATTTTTTTATTGGAAAATCAGATATACAGAGAGAAGGAGAGACAGAGAGGATTGATGATTCACTCCCCATCCGATGATTCACTCCCCAAGCGGCTGCAGTGTCTGGAGCTGTGCTGATCTGAATCCAGGAGCCTGGAGCCTCTTCCAGGTCTCCCACGCGGGTGCAGGGTCCCAAGGCTTTGGGGCATCTTCAACTGCTTTCCCAGGCCACAAGCAGGGAGCTGGATGGGAAAGTGGGGCCAGTGGGATTAGAACTGGAGTCCATATGGGATCCCGGTGCATGCAAGGCGAGGACTTTAGCTGCTAGGCTACCATACTGGGCCCACACTGTACTTTTTAATTTTTTCCTTTAAAAAGAGCTTTTATTTATTTATTTGAAAGAGTTAGGTGGGAGGAGGGAAGAAAAGGAGGAAGAGGGAGAGAGAGACAATGACACAGAGAGAGAATGATCGTGCGTCTGCAGGTTCATTCTCCAGATTGCTGCAAGGTGCAGTGCTCAGGTAGGCCAAAGCCAGGAACCAACATGTTTACACAGCTTTCTCACATGGCTGGCTGGGGCTCATGTCTGTGGGTCGTCTTCTACATCTTTTCCCAGTTCATTAGCATTGAGCTGGATGAGAACTGGTGCAGCTAGGACATGAATTAGTACCCATATGGCAAGCTGTTATTGTAGGAAGATGGTTGGCGTTTCACAACACTGCCTGCTTCCCCCTGCCCCCACCAAGCTGTCCTTTTTACTTGTACTGGTTTATCCCTTAAATCTGTTCACTAGATTTTAATCATTGAAACGATGAGTTTAGAATTTATCTTTTTGTTCATGGTTTGAATAATTTACACCTCACCTGCTCTAGATCATACTGAGGGAACTGAAATAAGCCTTCTCCTTAAAATAATTCTTTAAAGTAATATTCCAGAATAGTATATATACTTATATTTTAAGATTCATTTAAAACTGTCTAATGAACTGTGCACTGCTGGGCTGACATTGTGGCACAACTGGATAAGCCATTGCTTGTGAAGGCAGCATCCCATATTGGAGTGCCAGTTTGAATCCCAGCTGTGCCACTTCCCATCCACCTCCCTGCTAATGCACCCAGGCAGGTAGTTGAAGATGGCCCCAGTACTTGGATCCCTACCACCCACGTGGGAAACTTGGATTGCGTTCCCATCTTGTGGCTTTGGTTAGGTTCAGCCCCGGCTTTAGTGACCATTTGGGGAGAGAACTAAGGAATGGAAGACCTCTCTAAGTCTTTTCCTCTTTCTCTGTAACTCTGACTTGTTTTTTGTTTTTTAAAAACAAAACAAAACTTCCCATTCCAGCTTTTTTGCTAATGAACAACATCTCTCCACACCTGTTACCCACATGGGAGATCTGGATTGCTTCTGGGTTTCTGACCTTAGTCTGGCTCAGCATGCATTTGGAGGGATGATGGTGGGAAAATCAAAAAATGGAAGATATATTCTTTGTCTTGCTCTCTTTAAAATAAAAATATGAAGATGATTAAAAATTTAAAGCAAAGCAAAACATTCCCTTTGGATGAAGGGGATTGACATTAAATAAAAGCTTCTCATTGTTCCCCCTGCTTCTCCTTTTGTCACTCCCACAGGTAATTTGCTATACAACAACCAGAATGGACTCCTTAACATATAAAATCAGTAGGCCACGCCCTTTTCAGATCTGCAACTGCTTCTTTCTTTTAAAATAAAACCTGACTGCTGTCCCTTGGCCCACAGGAGCCACCGTGCTTCTCTTCCATGATCCTCACTGCTCACTCAGTGATGATGCCCCCTTTTTCTTCCTTGACTATACCATTCTCATCACCAACTGTAGGCTTCTTCTCCATGGAATAATTTAGTTCCTGAGGATATTCTTGTTGATCACTTTATTCAGATCTCTGCTCAAATATCTTTTTCAAAGAGTTCTTCTCTGACCAGATTTCTGTCACTTTACACTCTATTTCAGTTTTTGTTACAGCACTTACCATGTGTGACATGTTGTATGTTTGCTTGTTTCTTCTCACTGGAATGTAACCTCCAGGATGTGATTGTGTTTCTAGGATACAGAAGAGAGCTAGGCTTATAGTAGAGGATCAATATTTTATGAAGGAGGAATGAGTTCGATAAATTATCTTGTTAAGTGTATAGACGTAAGCCTTCTTATGATCCTATCTGAGTGGTATATGCCATTTTTCAGATTCAGAATATTTGATTATGAAAGTGATAAGAATGGAGAAATTACCTAAGACCCCATGGGCTTGAAATGAGGGCTCTTACATAAGTAGATTTAAGGAAATGATTCCCAGGTACAAAAGTGAAGCACTGGAAAAGAGAAAGAGGAAAGTGGAAGTCTGCAATGCATTTTGGAGCAGTTGATGGCAGTTGTGACTCAGCACTGCTGGGCAAACATTGGCAAGTGGTGTACAGCACACCTGACACTTGTGTATGTGAGTCATAGGAACATGGAGTATTTTTGTGTCAACATTCAGATTCCAGGATTGCAGGAGTTGTCACTTTCTACCTGTTCCAGGTTTGCATATGCATTGAAAAGGCTGAGAAGTTTATCAACATCCCACATGGCTTCAGTGAAAGCCCTGGGGAGGGACTGATAGGCACCACACTTGACACAGCTGGAGTAAAAAGGGACGGTGGGAGATGGGACATGTGTCATAAGATTCCTGTTACAGTAATCTTCACTGTCTTCTTCTAAACACCTTTCTCTGGATTAAATTGACTCTTCACTCCCCACCCCCTCCCTTTTAATAAAGTCTTTTATTTATTTACTTGTCTTAAAATATTGAGTTTAGACTTACTGTAATTAATAGATAAAATTCTAAGAACATAATACTTCCTTTTCCCCTCCCTCTTCCTTCCTTTTCCTTGTTTTCCCTCACTTCCTTGCTCTGTCTTTTCCTTTCTTTCCCCCCCTTTTAAATTTCTTTTCTTCCTATTTTTGAGGTAACATAGTTTTAATTTACATTATAGTCAAAGGTTTAATACTCCAGTTAATAGAGTCTAACAAGTAAGAAGATCATAATTCAACATGAATATAGGCAAGAGCTATAGCTGACAGTCATGTCAATTTCACTCATATATGGTAAATTTTCAAATAAACACAGCTCATGAGACCTATTGCAATATGTCATTATTAATCATTTGTTTGACTAAGATGTAAAGCAAAGTTTGGCAAGACTATATTTACAGCAATGCTGATACATAGGCATTCTGCTTTTTCTGCTTGTGGACTTAAAATTTTAGCTCCCATGTATATGGGAGAATATGCAATATTTGTATCAGCTTATTTCACTCAATATGTCCTCAAATTGCACCCATTTTGATGAATGCAAATTCTTTTTATAGCCGAATATTCCATATAAATGAAATAATGAACACACAAAATTCACAAATTCATTAACTGCTTATACATGTATTCCTGGAGAACCCATTATGAAATGACACTAAATTAGTGGTGAGGAGATATGGCATTGAAAATGCCCAGTGCAGTCGTAATTTGAGAAGATACAGTAAAAAATGCCAGAATCCTGAATGTTGGCATTCTGAAAGCTCTAAATTCCTAGTTTAAAATTTCAGAATTTAGAGATAGGAAAATAGAAAGAATGAGGGTGAGCAAGAGAGTAAAAGTGAGAGCAAGCGAGCGAGCAAGCTACTATCCACAGGTTACATGTTCACTCTCCAAATGGCCACAATAGGAGCCTGGAACTCCATCAGTGTCTTCCATGTGGATGGCGAGGCCTAAACACTTGTGCCACCTTTGATTTCTTGGGGGAAATTAGCAGGGTGCTGGATCATAAACAGAGCAGTCAGGACTTCAACTGGTATTCCAGTAGGGATTTTTGGCATTCCAAGTGGCTTAACCTACTGCACTACCAATAATGGCCTATTTGGAAAGATGCTTTGTCTATCCATGGCTGTTATATTCATGGAATGATTGTTAATATGCTTGAGTATTTTTGCTTATAAAATATGTATAATTGCCCACCTTGTTGTATAAAGTGGTTCATGAAATGGTCTTTGTTTCTATAGGTTTTTAAAATAAGCCTATTTTAAAATGTGAATAAATATTTTCAAAAGATCTTTTGAAATTATTTTTTACAAAATTATATTTCAAGATATTAATCTTTGGAATTCTAGATTTTAGGGATTTTGATCTTTCAGGTCCTTAACATTTGGTGTTATGGTGTTTGGCATTATTTAGGGATTATGGCACAAATTAGAAAAAGATAGACTTGCTTCTAGGTCTAATAAAGACATAAACGAAAAGGGAAGTTAAATAAACAAATGCAATAATTACTGGTATATGTATGATGACAAAACATAGTGTAAAAACCAGAGAAAACTGGAGGTGAAGAAGACAGCTTAATTAAATTTTGAGATTAAGGAAAAGATGTTTTTTTAAAAAGAGGGCATTTATGCTGATTATATGTTGATGGAACAAGTGTGCTCCATGGTGAGGAAACTGTAAAAGGCTGTCATATGGGAAAAATGTAACTGGAGAGTTTGATTTTGGACCACTATGACTTTAAAAAGTGAGTCAATGGTGATGAAGTAGAAGTTAAAGATGCCTGGTTGGGGTAGAGAGGGGAAGATACCATGCAAAACCTTGGCGATCATTACCATAAGTTTGGGTTTTATTTTCTGTGATTGGGGAGAGTATGACACGGAGAGTGAAGGGAACTGATTCATATTTGTTAGGATTATCTTATGGAGAGGGTAATAGAAAAGACATAAAACTGGATTAAGAGGTAGTTGCAGTGGACCAAGCTCGCAAGGTTGATGGTGTGGAATGGGTGGGTGGTAGTGAAGATACAGAGAGGTAAATTCATTCAGAGTATATTTTAGAGGAAAGAGAAGATGATCCATGACCTAAAGCAACATTATAGTTGAAATGGAAGAGAAAGAACCAGAACGATTGAAAAGAAGTCTTCAGGAGATCAGGATGAAAGTTGTAAACATAAAGATGTGGAAATTAGGAAAGACTGAATTGACAAGAAAGAAGTCCTTGAGTTTGGCAAGGTAGACATCATCAGTGAATGGCATAGTATTGATGGAAATATGATTAGAATGGGGTGAAAGGGAAATGATATGAAAGCTGGTGATGGGTTTTGTAGAAATTCTTGAGTTTGATTATGAGGGTGAATATTGAAGGAACTGGCAATATAAGTGAGATGTATGAATCATTTTTCCCTCTTCCAAGTGTAGTGCATTGCAGTTTATTTGAATGTCATTGAGGATTACTCAGGAGAGGGTGTGAAACTGTAGACAACAAAATGAAGGGAGGTGGCACGTGGCTGGGAATATGACAGTAAGATCATGGTAATTTCTCCATTTTAATGAGAAGAAATAGCAGACATGAATTGATAGCATTGTCTGTCTGAAGTTGTCTAGATAATACATTTGTGGTGTATATTTTTTTCAGTGGAGTTACCAGGCTATTTAAGGATGGTGAGGGTTTTATGCTAATGTGAGTAAAGGATCAAATCAACCTGCCCTCCCAAATGTTCAGAGACAGGAGTGATTACATTAATAAAAATGAACAAGAAGGTTTGTTAGTGGTCCATAATTTGGTAAAAAACACTCTTGTTCATTTTTTATGGACCACTGGTTTGTGCAGAGTTGGGCCCAGTTGTGAGAAGTGCTCACTGTCAGGAGAAATGTAGCTTACATTGTGTAGATTGTAGAGAACTGGGTAAGGTTTAATGGCAAAGGTGGTACACTGAAGTGATATTCAAGCAGCATGAATCTTTCATTGTCTCCAGTGTCAGTTTGAGATAGAGGAACACGGTGAAAGTACTTAAAACGATAAATAAATATCCTAGTACCACATGCCATTTAGTCTCTGTGTTAGAAAATTATTTAGGACCTATTTGAATATCTGTATGCAACAGTGATCATTTGTGAAGTTCCCTTGTGTTACAAATGGGGGAATTGTAGGGATTATGGAAATAGCAGTATAAAAAGGGAATCCTGCTTATGAAACTGTCATTAGTCTGAGCAAGCAGAAATCTTCTCTGTGCTCTTCTGTTTCTGAATGGCAAAACTAAGCTGTGTAGCTTTTGACATCCAACTATCTTGTATTGTTTTATTTATTTGTATATTCCTAAAGTATTGTATCATTTGACCCTTGTTAGAAACATTCTCAATGGTTAACAGATAAGCCAGAAAGGCATTTAAGTGAAATAAGTTCTAAAATAAAGATCTGAATTTTATGTCTTGGACCCCATAAAGACCATACTTATTAATTAAAAACCATGTAAAAATGTGTTGTTGAAATTGCAAGTTTGTACTTCATAAACTTTAAAAGATTTAGTTCTGCAGATACAAACACTGATAAAAATTAGAGTGATTTAAATAAATGGGATGTCAAACAGGGAAATTAATAAGGAAAATCATTGACTTGCGGGCATTCTAAAAAATGAGAGTATCAGCTTATTTTATGGAATAAAAATGAATTTGTGCTGTTTCGTGGATATAGGAGCCCAGTTGATAGAGTGTAGCTCTGGTAAACTTCCATGCTGTCATTTTTCAGTTGTGTTACCTGGGAAATTAAATGTTCTCTTCCTAGGCTTCATCTGCTTCCCTTACACAGTAGGGATAATCATGTATTTGTTCACAGTTTTATGGTAGTCTGAAAGTAGGCATTGAGTTTGACACTCAATGTGTGGGAGTTATGATTTCTGAAACAATGTGGAGAGAGTTAGATAATTCATTCAGCCCGTTATTTTAATGGGTATTTGGAATTGCTAGACACTGTTCTTGGTTCTGAGGATGTAACAGTTTATAGAACACCCAGGTCTATACTGTTACTGAATTTCCTCTTTTGGTGTGGGGGGGGCGTGTTTTAGAAGTAAATGATGAGCAATGTCAGTAGCAGGCAAAGGGATTAGAGGAAGTTTTGTAAGTGTGGATGAGGTCAGAGAGGAAGGAGCAGATCAGGGAGAGTGCTGAGGGAAGAAGGAAAACATTGGGCTTAACTCTGAGCAAAAGGAGAAACCTGTTCAAATATTTTGAAGCAGTAGTGACATGGGTGGAATTATGTCAACACCTTATTCCAGTTGCAGCCTTGGAACAGACTGTAGGGAGACAGGTGTTCTTACAGGAAATACAAGTGAGGAGACAACAGGGCATTTAGGTTGGGTAGTGGTGAAGCTGTGAGAATTTGTTCAATAAATATCTGCCAAGATTTTCTGGTGGAATTTCCATTCATTGAAATTAGGAATGTGGTGATAGGAAGAGAGATTGGAGAAGCAATGTAGAGTTCTGTGGGACATATTAACCTTGAGTATTTTTACACCATCAAATAACACTATAGCAGAAATTGGCAACTTAAAAATAGAAAGTTGAGGGAAATTGACTATGTGCAAGTTTTAAAGCTATGTGATTAGAGGAGATGAGCTGGGAAATAGGTAGAGTTTGACAAGGGGACTGAGGACCGAGTTCTGACCTTTACCGGACTGTAGAGGTCAGGAAGATGAGAAGGAACCTTCAAAGAAGTCTGAGAGGTGATATAAAGAGAAGAATTGAAAGAAGGGTTTCTCCAGACCAAAATGAGGCAGTGTCTCAGAAACAGCAAGTGGTCAGCAGTGTCAAAATCTGCTGAGCAAATGAGTAGTAAGAACCCCAAGGAATGACAGTTGGGTGTGGAATATAAAGATTACTCATGATCTTGACAGGAAATGTTTTAGAAAGATGATTACCAGTGAGCAAAACCCAATTAAAATAGGTTCAAGAGATAATGAAACAGGAAATTTGGACAGCAATTATAGCAAAAGGAGTTTTGCTGCGAAAGAGTGAAATGAAATAAGGAAGACAAAAGAAGGAGATATATTGTCCGTCATAATGGAAGAGGGCCAATAAAAGGAAAAACTGACTTAATCCAAATGTGGAGTTCATGTTAGAAGCTGTGAGAAATGTTTGGATAATGGATGATAATATGGGACTTTGAAAAACAGTGGGTGACAGACTGTTTAAGGTAGGCAACATGAAGTCTTTGGAGATTTTAAAATCCTATATGTTTATAATAAAATTCCAGAATTGATTTATAAACACCAATATCTCTAACAACCATCTTAAGTATAAAAATATAGAAAAAAGTCTCTGTGTTGTGAATAGCTTGGATAGACTTACAATGAGCTATTTTAAACATTTTATATCTGCTTGTTTATTTGTTCCTTCAGAACATGCCTACTATAATGGACTTTATAAATGAAGAAATTGAGGTACATGGAGTAAGCCAACTTTTCTAGGTAGTCAGTAGTTGAATTCATGTGAATTGGGTCCAGTATACGGCCTAAAAGAGTAGGCATTTAACCCAGTGGTTAAGACACCTACATCCCATAGCAGAGTGCCTGGGTTTGATTCCTGGCTTTGCTCCTGACCCCATTATCCTGCTTTTGTGTACTCTGAGAGGCAGTCATCATAGCTCAAGTAAGTGGCACTTGGGAAGCACAGGCAGGAGGGAGGATAGTGTGGGAAGTGTTGCTGTGCTCCTAAATCTGTATTGTGAAACATGTGAAATTTGCTTATGTCACATAAATTAAGATTTTTTTTTAAGTAAATGGGACCCTACCACATCTATTGGGAGACCTGGATTGAGTTTACCAGTCTCTGGCTCCAGTACAACCTGGCACCAGCTCTTTCGGACTTCTGGAGTGTAAGCGAGTAGATGGTAGCTCTCATCTACCATTTTCCCTCTCAAACAAATAAATAAATGTTGGGATAGAGAACAAAGAACTCTATTGTCCCTCCCAATTTATTGTTTTCTAAATTATAATTATTCTTAATTCCATGTGTAGCTGTTTTATGGGTATTTTTAAAAGGTCGCTATTCTGCTTAACTAAATATCATTTCCTCCATTTCCATTCTATAATCATTATTCATGTGTTATAACTCATACAATAGTATATTTGTAATGTACATAATTTATATATGTGTGTATAAATTTGTCCATCAGTCTCTCTGAATGTCCTCCATCTATCTGACATACACACACACACACACACACACACACACACATCTCTCTGGGAAGTTGGGATGTTTTTGGTAATTGTTGCTGCGTGATTGTATAGTACTTTGTTTTCTAAGCACTTCCACATTAAACAGTTTCATTTGATTCTCACAGCAACCCTGTTTGTTAGAATAAACGTCGCCACTTAAACAAATGAAGAATCGGAGACTGATGGAAACCTGTAGAGAGTTTAACTCAGAGTAGATGCTTAATAAACAGTTGAATAAAGGAATAAATGAACAAATGATCTGTAGTCATGGCCTTAGAGTCTGGGAGCACAGAGCAGTAATAGAAAGCAGTGACTCTTGACTGCTAATCCGGAGCTTTTTCCATTTTGCTGCGGCTCTCTTGAAATCTTTCATCCTTATTTTTAAATACAATCCTTTGACTTTCAAGCATTAGCAGTTAACATATAATCAAAGTGATGAGATAGAATTCTTTGCTGCATCTGAAATTTAAAGCTGGTTTTCAATTGAAGAGTTACGGTGATACTATAGGGAGCAGACATTTCTTTGGGTCAATATTCAATTAATGTCTCAGTAGATTGCTAATAGAGACTGAATTGTAGGGAATGCTATTTTGGAGGTAAAATGGATGAAAAAAGATGATTCTCAATTACTGAAATCATTAAAATATCGAAGGTGATTACTTACACATTTAAGTTGCCTTCATTGTTTTGACTTGGGCACACTCCAACCTGCATAATTGGTATCTTTTCCTTGGCGATTCTGCTTTCCATTTCTCTTACCAGGCCAGGAGGACAATGTGCCCCCTATTTGGGAGCACTTCTATACATTTGCTAGTAATGATTAGATACCTGCCAGATGCCACTCATGAACCACATTTATTCTGGAGGTAGATGAAGAAGTTCAGACTTCTGCATCCATCTCCCAGCACAAGCAGAGGGTGGGTCCAAGCTACTTTCTGAGGAAGGAGGCAGGAGACAGGCATGTGTGTGCTGGATGAAGAAGGCTGTGGCAAGGGAGATGCTGTCGGAGTTAGAAAGTACTAAGAGGGTTGGGGGTGAAGCAAATATTTTTATACTCCTTGCTAGGAAGGAGTGATTTTTCACAGACATTTATCTGCTGGAATGATGTCTGCTGAAGTCATGTGCTATGGTCAGTGTTCTGCTTTGCAAAGAGAAAGTTAATAAGGCATAGCTTATTCCATATGCTTGACATGTGCGCTCTTTGGGGCAGAGGAGAGGGCTAATGGTTCACTTTAGCACGTGGTGGATGTTACTATTGTCTCTGTGGCTCTCCAGACCTTCTCTCTCATCTTCAAGCTCTACTCTGTTCTGGAAAATCACGAACATAGTCCCGAGGACTGCTTACTGCCAGCTTATCTCAGATGGGGGACTCTGAACCTGGTCATACTAAAAAGGACTGTATACTGTCATACTAAAAAGGCATGTATTTAACAAATACATGCCTCCGTTTTTTTCTGGTCAGAGTCACCTCAGAGGTGTCATGTGTTGCGTACAAGGCATGTGAGCACCTGGAAACATGAGTGAAAGAGAAATTGATTCCGTTCACACCTGCAGGCTGCCTATAACAAGGATGAAAGTTGTATTCCTAAGTATCAAATTAACGCCTGACAGGGATTTGAGGAGGGGATAAGGGAAATCCCAGGCCTATGGAACTGTATCATTAAGTAATATTAATAAAAAGAAGTAAAATTAGAGAGAATACAAGAATCGACTAACTAGTCAGTAAGGCCTGCATTGTACCTACATTGTTAAGTAGGTCTGTGTCATCTGCATGCAGTGTGCTTTAGTGAACCCTTAGTTTTGTGATAGAATCTATTTGGGGAATGATAGGCACTGCAAAAGGTCATGAAAATGGAATTAAAACTTGAGCTTATTTTGTTTCAAAATTTTTGAAATTCATGTCATATTTTTCATAATAGCATTTTCCTGAAACTTAAAAAAAAAGATTTGTTTATTTTTATTGTAAAGCCAGATATACAGAGAGGAAGATCTTTCGTCCAATCCAGAGCCAGGAGCTTCTTCTGGGTCTCTCACATGTGTTCAGAGTCACAAGTCCTTGGGCTGTCCTCAACTGCTTTCCCAGGCCACAAGCAGGGACGGAAAGCGGGGCTGTCAGGATTAGAACTGATGCCCGTATGGTATCTTGGCGTGGTAAGGTGAGGACTTAAGCTGCTAGGCCACTGCGCTGGGCCGCAGTTGAACTCTTATGTGCCCTTAGCTTTGATCAGAGGTCAAGTTAAGAAATAGCTCATTAGCTGGAATAAATGAAGTGAATTGAAAAAAATATGTATTCTGTTTCATAACTACTAAACCTCCCTCCCCACAACATATATACACAATCACTGGCAAGTAGCATTCAGAAAACTCCTTAAATGGATTCTTGCAACAATGTGTCTTTCCATAAGAATTCACATAAGTATGAAAATATATACTTCTTTGGATTTGTTACTTTCTGCATTCTTCTTGATACATTTTGCATTTTAAAGATTTATTTCATTATTTAAAAGGCAGAATGATGTAGAGGATGCTTGAATCATCTTCCTCTACTTTTTAGGTCTCATTGACATGGGGATGGACTGGATGTACGGCAACCAGGAGTTGACCCTATGCTCTGATATGAGTTATTGGCATTGCAAGGAATTGATTAACCTCCCTTACCACCATGCTGCCCCCACCCTCATTTTAATTTTTAATTTTAATGTATTTTGTCTTTTGACACTCCATTTTCTAGGCTCTAAATCTTTGAATTTTCTGGAGTACATTTCATCTGTTTTCCTAGCTACTACTTCCAATCCTGTTGGGATTTACGAGGGGTATGTATTGTATATGGAAAGGAAATTAGTAGCAAGACAATTTCCCCTCAACAGCTTCCTCTTGAGAGGGAGGTCCACTCATTGAGCCCTGTGAAATTGGGTGCTAAGCTCAGTCTGGAGCTTGCGAAGCTGCCAGGCTTGTACCCCATGACTTGTCCCCCAGTGTGTGGGCACAGCCAGGACAGCCCTTCTCCTAACTCCTGTCCTTTGCCTCCATCAGAAGCTCAAATTTGTCCTCCATGGACACCAATGAAATACTTATTCATTGTGATGACGATGTATAATTCTTGATTTGTTTTATGTGATTTAAACTTTGAGGACATTTACTAGTTTTTAATTTATATCAACAAACATTTGTTGAGATCCTTAACTTAGATTGGGTAATTTAGAAGAACAATTACCTCCCATGCTTTCCATGTATGTTCTGTTGTAGGGCATTGGCATCATTCCTGTGTCTATTCACGTCCTTCCATGGAAGAGACCCTTTGTAAGACATTAGGTGCCTCTTCCATTTACCAGCCTCTGCTAATTTACTTTAGATAGAGGAGCAGCCTGAATCATTTAAGTGTCCTTAGATTAGCCTATTTTTGGTTTAGACATGACTGTTTTCTCAGAAATATGAATTGTAACAGGTCAAACATTGTTTGGGGAGGCCATGTACACGCTTTACTGGATTCTGCAGCTTAGCAGCATCCAGGGACAAATATTTTCTGGGGTTTTTAACAGAGGATCATCATTTTGTAAAAAGCAAGCACAAATTGTGCATGCTCCTCAAGTTGTGCAATAATGCCACCTAGACCCAGGGAGAGATGTGCATTGGTACAACTGACCCAGTGGTGAGCTGACCGGAATTATCTATTTCTTTGCCTTGGACCATGATGGATTTCTGGCTTCGAATATTGGGCAGTGATGTATAGAGACAACACTCATTCTAAAAGAAACCAGCAATACTTTTGCTTATCCCTTATTGCTTTTTTTGGTACTAATTCAGCTGCATGTAAAAAGGATGCTTCAAGGAAGCACATTATGATTTATGAGTTTGGAGCATGCTGCACTAACAAGATTCTTAAGACTATACTGCAAGCTTGTTTGCTTTGAATTTTGGAAAGAAAAAGATGATGTTTATCTTTCCCTGCTACGACATTGGATGCTTAAAATTGCGCTGAAATTTGGGCTTATTTATAGTTGGAGGAGGAAATTCAGCTACATAAGATGAAAGGAAATGATTTGTATGTTCTATTTTAAATAATTTCACAAGATGTGGGTCAGCTGGAGTTCCTTTTTTTTCAGTTGAGAGAATGACTAGCAGATGTTGGCTTCAGTGCTGAAGCCTATGTGAGTTTGACCTAGGTCTTGTCTTCTCCTTGGTTTTGATTCTGTTGAGCCTGTTTCTGTAATATCATGTTTTAAGGTAATTATTCAAAATTTGAATTATTTTATCTGTCAAACATGCAAAATGAAATCTAGACATACAGAACACATTTCTTCATATATTCTAACATGTTTTTATTTTACTTAATGCAATTGATCTTATTACTAAGGCGGGTTTTATTATTGAGGACTTTATAGCCAGAAAGTCATAAACTTTTTCATAGAACTTAGGTCATTTGATGAGTTTCTGTGACTCTTATTACTTAGGAAGTATCCTGACAATGATATAAAAGATGGTATGGCGCAGGGCCATTTAGTGTGTACTGTTAAGTTGGTGGTCACCAGGGGAAGCTATTAGATACCATAAGCAAAATAGTATCCCACGGTGATGGATGTGGGCTGTGTTAGGCAAGGTGAATATACTGAGTGGTCCACTGCTGTGATTGCCAGTTCATGCTCCACTCAAAAACAAAACTCACCTAGGAATCCTGCAAACCTGTATTTCACTTTGAAATACAGTAGTCAGAAAGCCTTTTTATATATAATAATACAACTTCTTAATCTTCAAAGGAGAAAAAAATCCCAACCTCATTTGGTAGTTCTTAAAAGTCAAAATCCAGTGGAAATAAGTGCAATTGTATCTTTTACCCTGATTCCAAAACAGGAACAACAAAGAGAAAGAGAAATATGTTATTAGAAAGCTAGAGAACTCTGGAAAACTTCTGAAGAGAAGGTGGTAACATATTTAATGATTTTTTTATGATTTCTGTTCAATCTTTATATTGTTTCCCTGGACAGGAGACATTTATGACACACAAATAAATATGATAAATTTCAGAAACTGACTTCTGCTTAATAGAGATCATTTCACTTGAGACTTTAAAAACCTTCAGGGAAGGCTTTTGGTCTAACGTTATAGAAGTCCCCATCCCACATCAGCATCCCTGGGTTGGCTACCTGGCTCTGAACCCTGACCCTACTTCCCTGCTGGTGCAAACCATGGAAGTCAGTGGTGTTACTCATATGATTGACTCCTTGCCACACTGTGAGAGACTTGAGCTGAGTTCCTTTTTCCTGTCTTTGGCCTGGCCCAGAGCCTGCTGTTTCAGGCATTTTCTAAATGAATAAGTAGATGGTAGCTGTCATTGTTTGTCTTCCTGCTTCTAAAATAAATACAGCAACTCTTAAAGCCGTGGGCAACCCTTTAACAACTCAGTGCATATCGTGATAAAGGACTGTGTATAAAAATACAACAATCTTGTTTTTCTCTCCCTCTAAAGTTTAAGACTGAAAGACTGCTTCTTAACATTTTGCCCATCATTGTTCCCAGGAACTAAAGTAAAACAGGCAAAAAAAAGTTTTCAGTAACAATTATTAGCAAAAATCTCGATGTTCCTTTCTTTACTCATAAGTAGGCCTTATTATGTAACAAAATAGATACAGTAATTCCCTGATTTTGGGGTGTGACTCCCTGAGCTCTTGATGTGGGAACTCGTCTGTGTGACTGAATTTCTTTTTGTCAGACAGCATTGTCTGTCACCATGAATGAAATGTGGCTTCTAGAAGTAGCGTGCATAGCCATCCCAATGTCATATTCAAAGTGACTCTCACCTCCATCTCTCTCAATTAAATTATAGCATTGTGTTTAAAATCAGTTGCTTTAGTTACCTCCACTCTTGGTGTAGGAGTCTGCGTACAGCATAAAACAAACTGTTTATTTCCATCCAAATGTATATGGAGAGCTTTCTTTTCTATCTTGTGTACTGGTAGAATGTAGATATTGTTTTTATCTGCTATAAAATAAGCAGCAAGACTCAATAAAGAAATATTTCCAAGTCAGTTTCTATGCTCAGCGTTAAACCTCATATGCAGTTATGTATATGAGTATATTAATGTACTTTGATTCTGTCGCTCTCCTGTAGCGATGGACTTGGTGCATGGAGCTGAAAATAACACGCGTGGACTCTGATGGTTGAAAGCCGAAGTTTATTAATAGCACCAGACTTTTAAAGGAAGGTAGTCAGGTAGGCATTGAGGGAGGAGGGGCATGAGCCATTTACATCTCAACAGCAAGGTACAGTTCCCCAAAACACAGCTAGTTCCTCTAGCAGGTTCTTTATCTAAACCTGTGAACCAGGATGTATCCTGTTCATTCATTTCCTTTTCAATTATTCCTGGAGCCTTCAGGGGAGATTCAGCTGGTTATTGACTCCTGCAATAGCAAAGATTCTGAATGTCCTTCTACAGATTCAATCACCAGTGTGAGATAATTTGTTTAAAAATGTAAATATTATCCCATGAGGAAAAAATATAATTAAAAAACTTATTTAGAAAAATCTATGCTTGCAAAGAGTTCTTTTGTGATCTTTAACCTAAGTGCTCTGAAAAACCCAAAGGACTTCAAACATATATGTGATAGAAAAGGGCAACTCACCTAGCCTCATTTCTCACAGCTGCTATCACTAAGTATTTGGTCTTCTCTTCACTGTTCTGAGTGGCACAGTGGACATGGCTGCCTGAGTCAGAGGGTCTGAACTCCACTGCCAGTTCTACGGCTTGCCCACCTGTTTCTCTACAGGGGTGTAGGCTGTGCAAGGGCAGGGGCTGAATTGGCTCCTTTGTTATATCTCAGCATGCATCACAGTTTAAACAAATTCTTCTCACAAGTATTTGGGTTCATTCTTTGTGCTACCCAGTGTTTTGGATGCTTGGGCTGGTGCAATGCCTAATTAAAGTAAATAAAATCCTTGTGTTGCTGATGTCTACATTGCTGAGTGAGGGAAGATGCATGAGTGCTTGAAAGAATATTGTGGCAGAATAAGAGGATGGAGATCAATGGTAAATTTGTGTGTGTGTGCGCTGTGTGCAAGTGTATGATTGTGTAAGTCACACCATGTAGGCCAGAAGGGAGGCCTTTCTGCTAAACTGGATGTTTGAGAAAGACTAAAAATGAGGAAGAGATGAGCCTTGTGTATGTATAGAGGTGTAAGGAGCTCGAGTAGAATGAGTAGTAACAGACTTTAATCTGCTGGGTATGGCCACAGAGCAGAATCATCAACATAGCTTGAGATCGTGGAGCTGTTAGTGTTAGGGCTGGAGGTCATTAGCTTTATTTGCTTAATAGTGCCACTTGGAAGGCTTGTTTTAGGCTTCTGGAATGGATTATTCTGATGAATTCCATTATTCTCTTAATATTTATTTACCTATTTATTACAAAGTCAGTTACAGAAAGAGAAGACAAAAGGGGAGAGAAGAAGAGAGAGAAAGAGAGAGAGAGAGAGCTGCAGATCTGCTGATTCACTCTTTAAATGGCTGAAGCCAGGAGTCAGGAGCTTCATCCAGGTCTCTAATTTGGGTGCAGACGCACGAATACTTGCACCATCCGCATCTGCTTTTCCAAGGCCAGGAAATGGAAGCAGTTCAGGCACGAATTGGCATCTGTAAGGGATGTCGGCATCACAGGCAGTGGCTTTACCCCATATGCAACAACATAATCTCTAAATTCCCTCATTCTTAAATCACAGTGGCTCTCAATTGCTGTGTGTCTCCTTGTACCCCAAGCTAGAATTCCACTTTTTCCCAGGTGTACTCTAGTAATAACAGGGAGTGTTCCTGATGAGTAAGTAGTAGCCTGAATGGAGTTTTTGCTCATATGCTGCCTTTAGAGTATTATTTTGTATTTCACATGGTATACAAGGGAGAGTACATTTGTGGGAGATGTAGCTTACTATAAACAAAGTTTAGAATATTCCTTAGAAAAATGCACCAGATTAGGACATTGTGTAGTTTTTAACTTTTCTGCTAGTCTTTTCGTGGCTATGCCTTTTAGAATCATAGCATGATTTGTCTCCTACTCGATCAAATTAAATCCAAGCTGTTGGCTCATGCTTTGTGCAACTAGCCAGATTCCCTCTCCCTCTGCTTGCTCCCTCACCTCCTCCCCCTCTCCCTTCTTTACTTTCTTCTTTCCCCGAATTAAGTTTGTGTAGTGTTTGACTCCATGGGGTGGGGAAAGAAATTAAAGAATTCATAAATACATGAAAAGCACCTGAGTCAGAATTTTGTTTTAAGTAGTTTCTCTTCATTTTGCTGATGGGAATATAGTTATTTTTGTGTAGCAACCTGGTAGCATTAATATGCTAGTTAAACAGTGTGTAAAAACTGAAGTCAAAACTTGGTATTTATTTTGGTACAAAAAACAATTAGAACTCCATGTATGAGACCTCTTGAAAAAGCTTGTGGAAGGAAGAATTATACAAAAATGATGGGAGGACTTTGAAATTTGGGACATTAAAATAAATCACATTTCAGTTTCTCTTTTTCTCCATAAGCTGATTATAATTTCCTTATGTGCTCCATGACTCCTACCTCTAGAAAATTCTCAGAGGTAAAGACTTATGTCTGAGGACTGTTTCTGGTCTGTGCTAGAGTTAGAAGAGTTACATCAGATTCCAAGGCAGTAGAGATATCCATTAAGAGAGGACTGGGAAAGTGAAATGTGGGAGAACTGTTCTTGACATGAGGCATTGGAAGGCAGCATACTAGATATTCATATGTATAGAGCAACGCTAATAGATAATAAGAACTTTGTTCTTTAGCTCTTTAAAGTTATCTGTTTAGTTCATCTCTGATATCAGAGTTTAAAAGGAGAATAAAAGAAACATGATCCATGATCTAACGTTGCTTATTTAAATGAGACCCATTCATATGATTTTTACCACTTTCATAATGATGGAGATACACTTAAGCATGAGTAGCAAACAATTTAGAACAGGAGGCCTAGCAATAGATTGGATATAAAACCAGAGATGGGCTTTGTAATGATGAAAATATGTTAACTAAGGAATATGAGTGACACATTCAAAGAAAGTCATGCCCTATGTTGGTTGGATGGAAACATTTTTCTGGTTTCCTGGCATTGTGATTCCAGAACTGTGTTCGCATTGGAGAAGGAGCACCTGGATGTCATTTTAAGCACTCTGTGAGCATGAAATGCAGTCTAAAGATAGTTTATGTGAAATGTGTTAACAAACTGCTTTCCAAATAAGCTCTACTAACATTGCTTCCTACCTGGGTGGTATTTAGAGTATACTTCTATGGGATGCAGAGTTGATAATGGGAAATAAACCCAGAGAGCTGTTACTTTTCCTTTATTTCTTGACTCACCGCATGTTTCCTTTGCTGAGCTCCCTTTCCTGTCTAGCTCACTGTAGCTCCATCTTTCAGCAACTGTTCTCCTTCCACGCATCCCTATTGCAGCCATAAAGGTGTCAGGAGAGTGGTATACCCAGGAGTTTGATGCCCTGTTTTCTTAAAAAAAAAATTCTTTCCTCTCCACTTCTTACGAATTTTCCCTCCTTTCTAATTCTGATAACACTTTATCCAAATCAGAGCATTTGTTCCTTTTTAATTTATATGATATAAACTATAACCTATGATCTTTGAGATGTTCTTTAGTGGTTTAATTCTTTTTTTTTATTTTAAAGATTTATTCATTTTATTACAGCCAGATATACACAGAGGAGGAGAGACAGAGAGGAAGAGCTTCCGTCCGATGATTCACTCCCCAAGTGAGCCGCAGCGGGCCGGTGAGCGCCGATCCGAAGCCAGGAACCTGGAACCTCTTCCAGGTCTCCCACGCGGGTGCAGGGTCCCAATGCATTGGGCCGTCCTCGACTGCTTTCCCAGGCCACAAGCAGGGAGCTGGATGGGAAGTGGAGCTGCCGGGATTAGAACCGGCGCCCATATGGGATCCCGGGGCATTCAAGGCGAGGACTTTAGCCGCTAGGCCACGCTGCCGGGCCCAGTGGTTTAATTCTTGAAACCTTCATTGAAGATTTCCTTCCTGTGTTCGTTCAGTAAAGCCATGAGTCACTTTACCATACACCAAATCCACTTAGTTGTTGGTTCCTCAAAGGATAATTACTATTTACCTAATTATATGGTAAGCACTAGATAGTAGCAGAGTAATTAAACAATGTATTGCACGATTACAAAGTAACTATGATATTTGAGGGAATTTGTTCTGCCATAATTCACTTTAATGATAATTCATGGCTAGCATAAAAGAAAGACACCAGATTATCTGTATAAAATGGCAAATGTCATTTAGTCTCACATTATACTCTATTACAGTTTAGTACTGATGAAGCAGAATGTATTGTCCTGTAAAAATGAATTTCACATTCTCTCCTGGTGATGAGGAACTAGGCTCTTGATTTTTCTGATTGGGTAGCAATTGCAATTGTTCATTGAGGAAATATTGCTCATCGCCATGCATGCTTACTTTCAAAAGCAATGCAAACCTAGGTAAGACTTGGCAGGAATAAGCAGGTATAGCTAATACTTGTGTGGAATTTCAGTTCTTGTAGTTTTTTTTTTTTTTTTTTTTAAAATACATTAGTCCCTGGGTTCGTAGTTATAATGTAACTCTGAGTCTGGGGAAGGGTATCTTGTAAAATTTTATATTCTGAGCTCTTGCCTCTCTAGGGGTTCACGTTCAGTTGATTTAGGTGAGAGATTTTGAAATGTGCATTTCATCAGACAGCTTCAGATCCTGCCCAGGTGAAGCCAGGGTATTGTCAAGTTGGTGAGCCGCTGGGTGCCACTGGGGAACTCAGGTCTAATGTGTACAGGTGTGGGCAGACCTGGGGACTGTGGTTTTTTCATTCCCACAAGCCTTCTGTCTGACACAGGTGTATGCCTGAGCTCCATTCTCAGGCACCACACCCTTCCCTTACCAGACGCCTGTATCAGTTTGAAAATACAGTCTGGAAGTCAAGCCCTCTAATGATAGCATTTGTACCAACCCCATTGTGACAGTAGTATGAGTAGGTCCTAGAATGGAGAGCATGATTGAAATGATAAAGATTGAATTCGTTTATGTTACATTGCTCAGAAATATGAATTGCTGAGCCCAGTGCAATAGCCTAATGGCTAAATCCTAGCCTTGCATGTGCCAGGATCCCATTTGGGTGCCGATTTATATCCCAGCTGCTCCACTTGCCATCCAGGTCCCTGCTTGTGGCCTGGGAAAGCAGTAGAGCATAGCTCAAAGCCTTGGGACCCTGAACCCACATGGAAGACCCAGAAAAAACTCCTGGTTCTTGGCTTCGGATTGGCTCAGCTCCAGCTTTGCAGTCACTTGGGGAGTGAACCAGTGGATGGAAGATCTTTCTGTCTGCTTCTTTCTATAGATCTGACTTTCCAATATAAATTAATAAATATATTTTTTTAAAAAAGTATTCATTGCTAAGGAAAACTGGGCAAGGTTGCTTTTCAACATTTTCTTCAAAAACAATAATTGCAGTATATTTTCGTGCTTTTTTTTAGTAGAAGGGAGTCTGAAACTAAAAAAGGCATACCCCTGATTTCCTGAAAACCAGGGGAATTATTTCTGAAACCCCACCTCACACAAAAGTTGTTTAAGTGCTTGCTAGAATAATGGGGGCACCACGATGTTTGCATTGTGAGAGTCTGGCTGTCTTGTGTGATTTCTTTTATGGTGACAGACAAAGTGAGCGAACAAATGATCTCATATTCCAATAGGAAATCGGAAAGACCCGCAGCATTCAGTAAAAGGTCGGCTTTTCAAAAGAGTAACAATTTCACATCGTTGGTCTACCCACTATAAGACCTTACAAGTGCTTTTCTTTTTATAGGTCAAGTATAGGGTTATTGAATGAATTTCACAAAAGAGCCTTAACTTTGCTTGAGAGCAGCTTGTGCAGTGCAGTGCCTTGGCTTAGCAATGAAAACCTTGACATTTGGTGCACACTGGGTGGACACAAATAAGAAAGTTAAGATAATAAGGCATTTTTGTTTCATAATTTGATGGAGTTTTTTATATTTCTAAAAACTTGGTTTTGTTTGGAAGACAGGTTTACAGAGAACTGGGGAGGCAGAAGTAAAGAGACAGAGAGAGATCCTCCATCCACTGGTTCACTCCCCAAATGGCTGCAATGGCTGGGGCTATAGGAGCCAGGAACCTCTGGGTCTTTCACATGGCTGCAGTGGCCTAAGCCCGTGGGCAATTCTTACTGTTTTTCAAGGCCATAATCAAGGGCTTCAATTAGAAGTGGAGCAGCTGGATATGAGCTAGAGCCGCTATGGAATACTGGTGCTGCAGGTGCGAGTGCAGTTAGCACCCTAAGCTAAGGAGCTGATCCTAGAGATTTTTGTATTTCTAGTGTAAATGTGAAAAGCATATGTCATCTTTCAAAGACGAAGATACTTATTGTTGAAAATGATTGTGTAATATTAACAATTTGGAACTAACTAAAAATGTGAGGATGAAATATTTACTTATTGAAAAATTTAGCTAACTAGGGTGTCTCTTCCTCCCTCCTTTTAAGAGGCACCCCACCGCCAAGCTCTCTCTCTACAGGTGATTTCCCCTCCCCTCTTCTTTCCACATTCACCTGGTCCCTTTGTAGGTAAAACTTTGCTGAAAAAAAATTGGCTACGTGGAGAATTGAAAGACCGGCTACATGAACCATTAGTAAAAGTTGAAAGTAGATACGTACACTAGAGTTTTTCATTGGGATGAAGTACATGCGGTTTTTAATGCAATTTCATATGAAAAGTTGCAAATGCTTTGTGCTTAAAAGAACAATTCTTAAATGATCTTATTGTCTTGGTATTTTCTATATATAATCATTGCTGGCCAGATTCAAAGTAAAAGTGAAATCAGATAATTTGTGTGTTTCTTGGCTAAGAAGTGATTCCTTCTTTTTAAAACATTCACAACTTTATTGTGATTTGATTGACAAAAAAATTTGTGCTTTAAGGTGTATAACATGATGATTTGTTTTATGTATACATTGTAAAATGGTCACCACAGAAGCAGAAACAAAGGAGGGGTTGGAGAGAGAAAGACAGAGAGATTTTTCATATGATGATTCATTGACCAAATGATCACAGTGGCTGAGCTGGGCAGATCTGAAGTCAGGAGCCAGGAGCTTCCTTCAGGTCTCCAACACAGGTGGCAGCAGCTTAAGTAGTTGGGCTACCTTCAACTGATCTCCCAGGCACGTGAGCAGGGAACTGGCTCAGAAGCAGAGCAGCCTAGACTCTAAATGGTGCCTATAGGGGTTGCTGGCACTGCAGGAAGATGTTTAACTTGTTACGCCACAGTGTTGATTTCCATGTTATACACTTTAAATATATATGATAAAGAATTATGCAGACTGTAGACAGCTCAGAATTCTGAGCTGGCTTTGACCCAGATATTGGCATTCATACCACCTGTAAGAACTATTATATCCTCCCCAAATGACTGGCTCTGCATATGTTTTCTGCTAACTTTGCCTTAAGCACTCACTGCCAACTGGCAATGCAAGCCTACTCATTACTTGGATGAACTGGTAATAATATCGTCTCTTTACCAGGCAAATTGCAGGAGCTAGAAAGAAAAAAAGATCTTTCTTTTTTTCTATTTGTGTGGCACACAGATTTTTTTCCACAGAAGAACACTGAATTGTTCAATAATTTAAGTACTAGTAACCCTGCAAGCTGCACACTGTGGAGACTAGAATACGTTCTGCCTTGAGCATTGTACAAAGCCCAGCTGTTCCTGGATGCCACTGCTGCTACAACAGTGTGAATTGCACTTTTAATTTGTCTTCCCATCTGACAGCACATCTAATTATAGTTTATAAAACCTGTTTTAAGTGCTACTTAAACCTTCCATTGAAATATATTTACACCAAAGTAAAGATTAAGTAAACATTTAAAAATTATATCATCAAGCCATCAATTTAGCCACCACTTCTGCATGTTAAGCAGTAACATACATGATACTTTCACTGAGCTCATTTTCAACAGAACAGAGAAATGTGTGCCAGAATGGAAGTATAAGGTAAGAGATGATCTTTTCTTGTTTCAGAATTATTTAATCATTTAATCAGCATCTCAGAAAATATGGGAGACTTTTTCGACTACTAAACTTGTGTATCTTAAAATTTTCATGAACTTACACATTTGAATAAAGGAGCAACTAGGACAGGAACACATTTTACACAGAGATGGATTCAAGTATACATTTTTAAATAACAGTAGGTGGTACTTCCCTTAGTTGTCTTCTCTTATTTTTCAGTATTGTAGTGTAGTTAATAACTGTTGTACTTACAAGAGTATCATTATCCTCACATAGCATAATATACTTCCTTTCCTCTTTTTTGGTGAGTTTTAATGAAAATTTTTTTGTAGCAATGAAGTTTTTTTCTCCAGAAATCCAATAGTTTTAATTAGTAAATCTCTCATTTGAAGCATTGTTTCTCAAACCTGGCAATACCTTTACAATTTTAAAGCACAGCGATGCCTATCCTACCCAAAGGTTGCACTTTAATTTTTCTGAGGTCTGAAGAGGATCTGGGGAATTTTGTAACTCCCAAAGTGATTCTGATATGCAGCAACATTTGAGGACTACTATTCTCCTGAGCTAATCCTGTTTTCTTTTCAGGAGTTCTTTGTTGGAACCATTGACACAGTGATTTCCAACATGTCTGCACATTGGGTTTACTTGGAAAGCTTAAAAAATTATTTTCCGTGCTCCTAAGGCGCACTCCAGTCTCCTAGGAGGTTGTGAGATTTATTTGCTTTGGGTGGTAGCTTGAGATTTTAAATTGTGTGGAGACCCCATGTGATTCTAATGTGAAGCCAGTTTGGAAACAATTATGGTAACAATTTTTAAAGCTATTCCAAGGATGTAAGAATTTACACATATTTTGTTAAGGAGATGAACTTGGGAAGGTAAGTTATCAAGTTCTCATGCTTTTTGCCCTTTCCGTTTATCTCTGAGTTCCCCTATCTTTGTGTCTCTATGATAACTGGTGTCATGGTAACTGATAGTTTCACCTGCTTGGACAGCTGTACAAATGTCTATTATGCAACTGTTTGACACAGGGCTGCTATTGTCTGTAAACCCTGGGGTGGCAGGGTGGAGTGGGATGGTTACCTGTGGCTACTGGTAAGTGTGGGTATTAGTCGATGCTGCTGCTTATAGATGCATGTGCACACACAGATGCAGCTGCACGTGGAAGTGTGAGCTCTCTGGCTCTGTGTGAATACATGTAGATGTTTGTATATGTGTTCCTGATCACTGACAAAGGTGGATATTTGCACAATACCATGTGGGCAAATGACTGCTCCTTGTGTATTTCTCACTGCCACTGTGAGTGAAGGAGATCTAAATCCAGATATAGATCTATTTGTCCTGGGCCCTAAAGCTTTGGCATATACATTTGGAACATGTAGTCATCCTTGAGGGATATGTATTTGATTAAAATTCAGTATAAAATATTCTCCCCCTTCCGCTGTTAACATTATACAGGTGAGAGTATTAGAAGCCTTGGAACTCTTACAACATTTTTTAAGTCTGCATTTTACTTACATTCATAGGTATGCTCATAGGTAGAAAAGATAGACCCAAATGTCTATAATCTTTTTTGACAGGTTTATAAAACCATGCACTTATTTTAGTGGAGGTTGTATGTTTGAAAAGGGAAAACAAACTGTTCACAAAATGCAAAAAATTTACGCTATTTTCTGAGAGTAACATTTGCCTAGTGGCCAGGTAGATGAGAAAATAATTTTTTTCTTTCTTTCTTTTTAAGATTTATTTATTTTTATTGGAAAGGCAGCAGAGTGAAAGATCCTCCATCTGCTGACTCCCTCAGTGGCTGCAACAGTCGGAGCTGAGCCGATGAGGAGCCAGGAGCTTCCTCCGGGTCTCCCATATAGGTGCAGGGTCCCAAGGCATTTGACATCCTCCATTGCTTTTCCAGGCTACAAGCTACCAGTGCCCACATGGTATCCCAGTACATGCTTTCTATCACTGAGCTATTGCATCAGGCCCTAGTAAATAATTTATAATGTATGATTTGTTTGATTTGATTGCTAGTTTTTGTGTGAGATGGATCCTCTACTTCTTAGTCATGATTTGAACCATTTATCAGTTGACCTTAGCTTAGTGATTGAATCCCACTTCCTTTCAGATTTTCCTTGGATGCCTCATTCCCTTTGCAGTTGTTTCTGTTAGATGATTTACTGCTTTAAAAAATTTTATTTCCAGTGATCAGTTTTTAGGTCTAAGTCATTTACTCTCTTAAGGAAGGCATTCTACTTGTTTTCCTAACACTAAAAAGTGATCCTGCTGTCAAGTTTTACTGCTCTGTCTTTTCCCCATAACTATCAAGTAAGGTTTGGTCAAGAAAAATGAATGCACTCCAAGTTCCAAATGTGAAGTTTTTAATACTAAGATGTAAGGCTCATACAATTTTGAAAGGGCTGGAAGTGTGTGTGAAGTTATTACCTGTGGGTGCATCTTCTGTGTAAACTAATCAGGGATTTTCTCTTCCTCAACTTTTTTCTTCTGCTATAGTTAATACTGATGCTCTAACCCCAGCTTATACTCTTTTATTAAATTCTCTCATCACGAGAGAAATACATAGACCTTAGGTAGATTCAGTAATATTTTGTAATTTGCCATTTTTCCTGTCTGATCACTACTTATCATTTAATACCCAGAATATATTTCCATCTGGGGGGCTTGAGACCCTTGCCTGAAACCCCTTTCCCGTATGCTTTGCAAATGATACTGTCTACATATGTTGTTTTTGTGTCTTTAATTTCTATTTATTCATTATTCTGCCCTGCTTTCCTTACTTTCCCAAATTATTTTCTGTTTTTTTATCAAGTGACTTTTTCCTTCCTTTACCTGGAATGGATGGGGCATTACCTGTGTGACGTTTCCTCTTCTGTTTCAAATTTCTAGAGTGGAATGTGTGCATGAATATGTCAGAAGGGGTTGTTTAGTCCACTGCTGTAGAGAATGAACACGCTTGAGTATTTTATTCACCTCCTTTTAAAATTTTCTTTAAATTTGCAATGTTATCATCCTAGTCTGGGTGCTGTGATGATTCTTCTAGGAGCTTTCTAACTAGTGACTGCTGTTCTTGCGACAACTTCTTGATGACTCGTCTTGCCAGACTTTCCATGTGTATTTGTTAACCAATCAGTTATCTGCAGACAGTCCTGCTGTGTGATTTTCTTGCAGAAGCGTTTGTTTCTTGTTTACACAGAGTCCTTCAGACTCTGGGCTTGATCTACTGTAATTCTTTTTTTTTCCATTTTTAAAATTATATTTTTGACAATCTTTAGTTAATTAGGGTAAAAAGGTTCAAGGGCTACAGGAAAATGGGTAAGACAATTAGTTCCATATTGTTTCCTTCATATATCTGACATAAAGGGGGATATTAAAGGAGAAGCCCCACCCAGTCTCCCACCCGCCCCAGGTCCCTGATGTGGGGCATGCTCTGAGGGTCTTGCTCAAGTGGTTTTGATAGTTCAACAGTTATGAATTGTTGCCAATCTCACCACTTCAAGCACAATGAGGTCGCTGAAGAATCCACTGATTGACATAGTCTGTCAAAGAGTCTCTGTTTGCCCAGTTTTTTTTTACTGCCACTATATAGCTGAGGTGGTTGATTGACTTGTTCTGTCCTCTGTCTTTTCATGGTTAGGGTTCTGAGTCTGGCAGTTCAACTAGGGGGATCCCCAAAGAAACTTTGTCTGAGGTGTTCCCAGACCAGATTCTTGTATGTACCAGCAAGTACAGGACCCGGTGTAGTCCATCGCCCCGATCGTTGGGTCGGTTCTGTCTTCCACTGGAACCAATGGGTATTGCAGTCCAGCCTAGTTATGCCCAGCACACACTTGGCCCTCACATAAACCAGTGGAAGCTGCAGCCTAGTTGGAGTGACCCACAATAACCCCCACCAGGCCTGACCCCTCCCCTGGTTTGCCAGGTTTTGTAGCAGACTAGTCCAGTCTGTCCCACATCCCATTTGGCTCTCATACATGTCAATGGGTATTAAAGCCTAGTTCTATCTAACCAGCTCAACTATCCAGCCCTCACGGATGTTGAGTGTCTCTCTGTCTAGCCACCCCAGCCCCTGTCCTAGTTTCTGTGCCCTCCCCTAGGAGTGGTAACCCAAGAGGGAGGAGCCCACTATTTCCCTCCCAGGTCATTCCCATTCCCGGATTATGCACTCTCCAGGTGGTTCTGTGGTTTAACTTGACAGAATTAGCCCCCAGTGCCATCTTCTGCCAGCTGATGCTGCAGCTAAGCCCAACCAACCCTCACCCACTCTGATTTATGCTTGCGCCAGTAGGAACAATCAGCCCAGCCTGGCTTTTCCCTGATCTAGTCCACATGAGGCCCGCAGGTGTTGTAGCCCTGCTAGTCTGATCTGCCCCCATCCCAGCTCTCCAGTAGGAGTAGCTGTCTAGCAAGGGAACCCCCCCCCACACACACACATTCCCCCTGCCAGCTCCGCCCACTTCCTGCCTGGTTCTCAAGTGTGCTGTTGGGTGCTGCGATCACATCTGGTACAGGTAACCTCACCTTGGCATTCCGTAATGTGCACTGGTTTTTGTTGCGACCAAACCTGGCTCAACCCACATACTCTTCCAGTGCTCAGATTCGCCAGAGGATGACATGAATTGATTGTAAATCTTAATTATCTCTAGTGTAGAAAAATATTCTTTCAATCACAGTGGTTTCATATATATCAAATATGAAACATCTTTATTTTAGAATTTAAATATTTATAACGAATTTTTCTGTTAACCCATTTCCTACAAATTATTTTTTTTTCTGTTGTGGCCATTATTTCTAATAAATCCAACATCATGGGAACAAAATACGAAACATGTAAATTTTACCAAGGAAATTTATTCCTCCATCAATTTTTAGTTGTTAGTGTTTACCTTGTGCAACTTTAGCCATTATTAGTTCTAACTGTTGGTAGCTACCAGTAATCTCCATTATCAATTAGATAGTTGCCAGATTTTTAGACTTTTTAAAAACGTTTTACTGTCAGAAATAAAAACAAGGACACACACATGAGAAAAGATTCAGGGTTTTTGTGTTCCACTCAGTCAAAATGGCAGTGTGGAAATATACTCAAGTTTGAAGTGTTAGAGTCCAAATTTGTATTGTGAGTCTGTCTCTTAGCATAGCAATTAACATTCATAGTCACCCGATGGGGTTTCTTGATAGGCTCTGAATTTGCTATAACCTACTTTATTTTATTGGAACAATGAAAAAGCTGGAAGAGGAACTGTGTCAAGCTAAAAAAGTAATCAAGAATTAAGGGACAATATTAAAAGCTATTAAAAGGCTGAATGTAAGATTTATGTTCAGAAAGAGAAGCTGGCTTCAAAGATGTATTGAAAGAAGTACTAATTGAGAACTTCCTTAATACGGAGAAAGAGTTGGGGGAAAAAAAAACACAGGAGAGGCACAGAATTCCCAAAAGGGTTGAAAAAAAGTGCATTTTGCCACAAAGCATGATAATCAGGCTCTGTTCAATTGAACACAGGGTAAAGGTCCTTAAATATGCACATGAAAAATTAATTAACATGTAGAGGAACCCCAATTAGACTCACAGCTGACCTCTCAGAGGAAACTCTGTAGGACAGAAGAGAATGGAGTGAAATGTTCCAGATTCTGAAATGGAAAATTGTCAGCTCAGAATAACTTACCCAGAAAAGATTTTAGGTTTGAATATGAAATAAAGTTTTTTTTTCCACAGTGAAGAAAAGCTCAAAGCATTATCCTCTTCTAGACCTGCCCTACAAATGATGCTTAAAGATGTTTTCTTGACAGAGAAAAGGAACAGCACCCATCTAAACCAGAGACAAATGTGGAGACCATCCCAGTAAAACAATTTTAAAGAAGGCTAAATCAGACAATGAAAAACATATTAATAAAATGACAAGATGAAATACTACCTGTCGCTATTAATCCTGAATGTAAATGGTTTAAATTCATCAAACAAGTGACATAGATTAGTATACTAGATTTAAAAACAAAACTAATTTATCTATTGCTTATAGGTGACACATCTCACCAACAAAGATAAGCAGAAACTGAAAGTGAAAGGTGGGAAAAGATATTCTAGGCTAATGGAAAAGAAAAATGTGCTGGTCTAATCATTTGAGTATCAGGTAATATAGAATTTAGCATGAAAAATATTAAGAGATGATGAGGAAGGAAATCACATAGTGATCAAAGGATCCATTCAGCAAGAAGAGATCACATGACTAGAGTTTCCTAAGATGTGTTCTTTTTCATTTCTAATTTTACTTGGTTTTTCTCTCTTGCCTTTCTTCGGTAGTCTGGCTAAAAGTTTGTTTTCCTCATCTGTTTTTAAAAAATGGCTCTTTTCACAATTTGTAGCTTTTTACTTTTAATTCCAGTTATTTTTCTGTGATTTCTATAATTTCTTGCTTCTTGTTCATTTTTTCTTTTTTGATAAGTTTTTGAGATGCATTATGAGATCATTTATTTGAGATATTTCTATTTTTTGTAAGCACCTCATGTTATGAATGTCCCTCTCAATGCTCTTTTTGCTACATCTCATGAGTTTTGATATTTTCCTTTTATTTTCATTTCTTCAGAGATTTCTTAATTTCTTGACTGGTTCATAGGTCACACAGAAGCATCATATTCTTCAAAATTGCTTTTGATTTCCTTTTTCATTTCTTCAGCGACACATTGGTCATTCACTAGCCTGTTATTTAACTTCATATTGTTTTAAATTTTCTCTTTTTGATTGTTGTTGATTTTGTTTCATGGCTTTTAATTGAAGAGAATGTATAGTAACTGTGTAATAGTCTGTCATATCCAGATGTGAAGATACAATGCCATATGCAACTCTGTTTTCCAATACAAATGAAACTGTTAAATATATTTTGACAATAGGGTGTTGAACTCTTTGCCATTGTCCATATCTACATGTCAGGATACACTAAATAGCAGAATGATGGACTTATAACTGTTTGTGAAGGACTATGCTATTGTAATATTTAGGAGAAATCAGTGGGGGAGAGGGATCAGAATATGGAGGGGAACTTCCAGAGCCTATGGAAATGTACCACTAAATAAATAAATAAATAACTTGAAACATAAGAAGCCCCAAATGCTGAATGTGCAGTTTGAAGAAATGATGACGAAATTGAGATTAATGTGTGCTTCATGTTTCTGTATAATGTCTTAGAGGGAGCAAGCAACTTGATGTGCACTGTAAAGTCATGTAGAAGTAGGTTGGGGTGGGTCTGAAGCATAGGTCCATTGTACTACATTTTATGTCTAAAGTACTAATGGAGTGAAAAGGAAATGGTGTTTGGTTTGGGGATGGAGTATGAGGTGGCAGATTGAGAATATTCAGAGAGTTTTACTGCAGGTGCTTGCAGAGAGGTTATAGAAGATATATGCTATACAGGTAAAATAGCAAGATTAAAGGCTTATAATAAGCAAGTTATAAATGGAAGGAGAAGTGAAGACGTGAAATTTTCTTTGCTGACTGTTTTGCCATCTGTGCTGCCACAGTAGCTAATGCAGGGATGGGACACACAACCTATTATCTTTTCTTTTTGTTTTAATTTTTTCTTGAAAAGGCAGATATATGAAGAGAAGGTGATACAGAGAAGAATCTTCCTTCTGCTAGTTCACTCCATAAGTGGTTTCAATGGCTGGAGCTAAGCTGATCCAAAGCCAGGAGCCAGGAACTTCCTCCAGGTCTCCCACACAAGTGCATTGTCCCAAGCCCTGGGCCATGCTGCACTGCCCTCCTGGGCCACAAACAGGGAGCTGGATGGGAAATGGAGTACCCAGAATACAAAACAGCACCTAAATGGGATCCTGTCACATGCAAGTTAAGGATTTAGCCACTAAGCTATAGTACTGGCTGCCATAGAGCCTATTTTTGTTCCAATTTTAGTATATGTGCTGCTGAAGTGAGCACAAGAGAGCCTATTTCAAAAGATTTAAATGATAGCGTGGTATGATAATATCTCTTGAACGTTGAATATATATTGAAATACATGAAGTCCTCATTAAACAAAAATTGACCACTGTGACATTATAAAACCAGGATCAAGATTGTTGTACTGTGGAATTGCAGGTTTTTGGTGCTCATTGCTTATATGTCTACCATATCTGGGATATCTATTATCTCCATTACAGGGGAATGGATGAAGGTGGTGAACAGACATCCTCATCTTTTTTCCTTCATGTAATACTACACAGAAGCAGGAACACCATAAATCCTGGCTGCAAGTGCTTATCTTTTTGTTTTTTTCTGATGTATTTCTTCATTTCTCTTGCCACTAGTTTTGATTGATCGTCAAGCTCTGAACTGAAGTATTTGCTATTCCAAAGGAGAATGCCTCTATGAACATAATTTTGAATGGTTCAAGGAGTTGGCTTAGCTTTCGCTTCAGTTTCTATCACTTCCTATTATTATAGATTGCAGGAATAGTGCCAGCCTGCCAGTACTTCTTGATGGGATGTATGTTGTGTGCTGAACTTGCTTCATTCAAACTGACAGAATGAATGGTGTGAGTGTAGTGTGTTCTTTAGAATTAAACTATTTCTTGGGGGCACAGGAGATCTCTATTGTATTCTTCTTAACTTATTTACATGTAATTTCTTACATTTCAGGTTATTGCGTTTCCCTGGCACAGGATCTCTAAGAAAGTAAGGTGGCATTTTCCAATCTATATGTCACTTCTTGTGAACAAACCAGCTCTTAGATTCTTCTGTGTAAGCCTATTGAGTGTAGCACAGTGTTTATATTTAGCAGTGAATAATTAGTGTCTCTTAATTGAATTAGTTATTGCCTATTTATAGAGAGGCATAGTGTTGCTCTGAATACAGAACACAGTAGAATATACATGTAAAGATATGCACTTAAGTTTTACCTCTTCATAAAAATCTGTGAGTCAAGAACCCTTTTATAATGTCCCTCAATATTTCTCACTTTTATTTTGAAGCAGTTTTAAAATTTGTAGTATGTGTGTTAGATCCAAGATCAACTTGGATTTTATTCTCCTAGGTGTATGCTGTCTATGCAACTTATTTAATTCAGAATATACACATAGAAAAATAGTTGTTTAATTGGGAAAAACTATGAATTTTATATTCATTCTTGACATCTCCCATCCTATTGTAATGAACCCAGATAACTGAAAAACTTCTTGAGAGAGTTGTTTGATAGAAGTTGTGTTAGCCTAGCATTGAATTGGAGCAAAATAACCTTCCCCTTCAAGATCCCTTGGGAGGGAAATTACATTATATAATGTACATCTGCTTCCTTGGATGCTGCTGAGCTTAGCTCTTTTCTAATTTAACTCTGTGAGTATTTATTGAACCTTACTATATGCTCAGCCACAGACTTGATGATGTAGATGATTAAAAGGCAATATTGCCTTACACTTATGAAGTTAAAGCAATACAGTAATACAATAACTAAAAATAAGACATATTGATGAAGATGAGAGGTTATAATTTTTGTGCTCTGTTCATAGGAAAGTTAAATGATACAAACATTGAAGAAAACAATATGGATGTTTCTCAAAAATTGAAAATTACCATCTGTCTTAATAATTCTGCTCATGGGTAGATATCTAGAAGAGTTAAAAACAGGGATTTGTATACACTTGTCTATAAAACCATTATTTGCAAAGCTCAAGAGGTAGAAATAGCTCAAATGTTCACTAAAAGATGAATGGACAAGTAAAATATACTATCTATATGCAATTCAGTATTATTTGGACTTAAAAAGGAAAGAAATTCAGGTATATTCTGTGAAATGGGTGAAGCTTAAAGACATCATGCTTGGAGAAGTAAGCCAACCATAAAAACATAATACTGTATGATTCTATGTATCTGCTACTAGTAGAGTGGGTAAATTAATATAGGTTAAGAAGAAGGCTAGTTTTCAGAAACAAAGTGGAAGAAGAGACTGGGTAGGTACTATGTAATGGTTATAGAGTTTCAATTTGAAAAACCAAGAGTTCTGGAGATTGAGTGCACAAAATTGTAGCAGAATTTACACTATTGAGTCCCAAGTTTGATGATTTTTAAGATTGTAAATTTTGTGATTACACATTTTAGCATACTTTCCAAAAACAATTAACACAGGGTTCACATGCTCGAGTGCTTTATAGTCTAAGGGTGAATGAATGAGATATCATTTGAGCAGTAACAGAGAGAGAAGAGATCTTCCCTTCTGCTGGTTCACTGCCCAAATGACCTCAGTGTCCACGGTTGAGCCAGACCAAAGCCTGGAGCCTCATTCTGAGTCTGGGTCTCCTGTGTGGATGAGGGGGATCCATGTACTTGAGCTGTTTTCAAACGCCCAGATGCATTAGCTGGAAGCTGGGATTGGAAGTGGAGCAGCTAAGCACTCCCATATGGGATACTGGCATTGCAAGAGGTAACTTTATTTGCTAAGCCTCATGATATGATTTTCCACTGAGAAAAAATTTCTGTGAAGATAAAATCTGAAAAGAATGAAACCTTAACATAGAATGCATATAATGGTTACAAAAATCAAATGAAAAACACAAAGTGTGAACAACAAAAATCCTTATGATTCAGATCTGCCCATAACTGCATGTTTTGGTGTTAGGCTCTTTAATTATACACTTTGAATGCTGTGAAGTGTGGAGCTAGAACACTACTGTGAGGTAAAGATGATCATACCCAGCCTCCCAGGTATAAAATAAGAGCCCTTTTGGGGAAATAGTTTATTTTAGTTAAATTCTGCTTGAAATTGAAGCTGTGAATCAGACACTTCGATTGCATTTCACGAGGTTTAGTTAAAATATGAGGACAAGTAGGAATTCCTGGAGCTTTATGTTAGCTATACAGTACATATCTTTAACAATAAACAATGAAGAAATGTGGTTGTGTAGTTGGTTTTGGTATAAATTAGTATAAATAAAGTATTACAGTTAAAGTGTTATCAGTAAGTTTCAAATTATTGAATCCCAGTGAATGGAAAACCAGTGAGGAACTATGCTCTTTGCTAATTAGAAGAGTTAAGTAGTCTATAATCAAATGGAATGAGCTATTTCCTGTTTGTGGAAAAAGCAGTGGACCTGTCTATGTGAAGCAGATTTAAAAAAAAATGATAAAAGCAATACATTTGAGGACTATTTCTAAGGCAGTGTTTGAAGACACAGAAGAGCTGAAAACAAATGTGGAAAGCTGCTCATAACAAAACAGCTAATCCCATGGAGGCTGTGAAATACTGCCTTTTGTTACATGGAAGAGTAAATGGCACAGTTCTGTAGATTAATAGGTGGGACATGCATGCATCCCTGCTCTTCTATTCAGCTTCTTTGTAACCTTTGCCCAAATGCTTATACTCTTTAGGCTATTACTTCTTAATATGTTAAATAAGGCTATAATGATGGTCTGTCCATTGGTATAATATTTATATGTAAGTGCTGTGGAATAGGCAGCATTAGTTCAGGCTAGAAGCCCCTAGGTAGCAGAAATGAAGTTTTAACTCTAGAATAGCCTTTTTATGTATGATCCTGTGGATAGACTTGGAGGCCATCATTTTAAGTAAAATAAGTGTACTTTTACTTGTAAGTGGTAGCTAAACCATGATTTTCTAGAAGTGTAGGGTCTTGAGAAGGATAGCATAGAGAAGGATAGCATGGGGGTTGAATAACTGGTACTAACGTACACTTGTTGCAGGGAATTAAACACACAAGACAAAGGCAACCTCAGTTCTTTTCTAACAGGAAAGAAGAATTTTCATGTGGACAAGTTGAGTGAGCAAACAAGAGGGGGTTCCAAGATAGGATTACTTGAATGTTTATTTTTAAATGCAATTCTGGAAAGGGGGGGGGAAATGGTCCTTTATAGAGTGGGAATGAAACTCAACAAAAGGCCAGAATCTGTAATCTTGTCTAGCTTGCTCAAAACAAAGTCATTAACGGAGTGTGATGGGTAACTTTTTCTTTTCATTCTCTTAGGTCACTACTTGCTTGGCATTTTCAGGGGAGTAGGATTCACATTTTCAATAGGGATTGCATCTAACTGCCCAACAGTTATGTTTTGATAAAACCAGAATCAGGTGAGACTTGATATTTTGCCTTTCCAAATGGCAAAAATGAAGGAGAAGCAAAATCTTATGTATTTTAAATAGACAAACAACAAAAAGTAGAGCTTTGAATCTGACAGGAAAGAGCTGGCATGGATTGGCTCATGCCTCGCTGGATGGGACACAAAGATTAGTCACTCCTCACCATGGTGTTGGGGATTTTCCTGCACCCCCCCCCAAAAAAAAATGTTCTGCACCTTAATTGTCGACAAATGTCTTGTTAGAATTACAAACCAGTCTAGATTATCCTAAAATCTGCCAAGAACAGCAAAATTGTACTTCAACACAACAAATGGCTAAATACTAAAATGAAATAGACACGAGACAGCTGAATGGTACCTTATAGCCATTTTAAGGTATATAGCAGCCGGTCCTGTATATAAACTAAAATTGAAATGTCAATGAGCTAATCATAGGTTGTGGTTAAGAACTTGCTTCTTTTTTTTTTTTTTTTAACATACTGGTTACTCAAAACCATGTCAATTCCATAATGTTGCAAATTGCCTGGGATGATATTCTACCAGCTCTAACTTCGGACCAGAAATGGTCTCCCCAAGAAACTGTTCAACCCATCTGGACAATAAGTAGCTGGACTCTATGCTTGGTATACGATTGCAAGGAAAGAATCTTGATTGAATTTGAAATTTAATACTGCATCAAGGTGGAGGAATCCACCAGGGGGGGAGGGTCGTCGGGAAGGTTGGGGGGATTCCCAGAGCCTATGAAACTGTCACAAAATGCGAAATAATTAATAAAAAAAATCTTATGTATTTTGAAAGGAACCCCCTTTTGCTCATTTCACCAGGGAAGTGACCCTAACTGTTTGTTAGCCCACCTAAACATCTTACATAGTTACATACTGGTGTTCTATAGCACGGTCAGATGACTGTAGCTTACAGCAGTTTACATGTTTTTTAAAGAACTAGAAAAGAGCAGTTGCTATGTTTTTGACACAAAGAACTGATTTATGTTTGAGATGGAAATGCTAACCATGATTTGATCATTACATATTGTATCATGATCATACGGTGCTTCTAAACACATATAAGTGTTATGTCTCATCTAAAAGTTTTTAAAATTTTGATTGGAAATCATTAAATCTCATCATCAAAAAAGACTTGGACAGTTTATATGTCAGTAAAAATTATGGACTTAAGTTCATAGCAAGTACAGCAAAGAGAAAAAGAAAAATTTCATATTCTTTGTTTTCATTAGGTTGAATATATGTAGGTGTCATAAATATTTAGTTAATGGTTTAAATAAGACATGTTTGAAGACTGATTTTTTTTTGGGTGAAGTAGTACTAAATGGTTCCAATAGAACATAGGCAAAAGAATAATAAAACAAGGTGAGAAGGCAGTATGACTGACTGCGTAAATGTCTAAACACCGATTTGTAATGTGCACGGGCCGTTTATAGTGATGTGTGTATCAGCAAAAAAGTAAAGGAACTGGGGACCAAAATACCACATCACACTGCTTGTATTTCCACTGCCTGAGCTGTGCAGTCTGTTTCTTCATCTGAGAAACAAGAACAAAAAGAAAGCATTTCTTACAAGGTAGCTTTGAAGATTAATCAATATAGATTTAATGAGCATTAAAAGTCTACACAGCAAGCACATTTAGCACAAAACATATGCCCACAGCAGTGTGTTAGATATTAAACATACCACGATAATTACAAATAGCTCATTTTCTTAAAGAGTACATAATATAATGCATAGGCACGTCATTCTGATGTCTTGATGCTACTTAAAAAATACGCATGTAGAGTGAACTTGGTACACACATATTGTGGTCTAGGTTTGGGCCAAATATTTATTTCCTAGGTTCTTTGCTTTTAATTAATAAGAATTTTAAGCTCAGGCACTGCCATGCCGTAAGTAAATGGTAAAGTTTATTCAGAGGGTAAGGAATAGAGAGACACATGGGCCATGTTCAGAGACAGTGCGCCAGGAAGCGAAAAGTAACCGAGAGAGATTGCTACCTCTGTCTCAGAGTCCATCCACAGGAAGCAACACAGGCTTTAAGGGACCTGGGAAGGAAGTGGTTATGTAATAACACAACACCAGCCCCTTAGGTATCAGGTTGTGATAGGTGAGAATCACTTGACTCATAGGTAAGCAGAAAGGATTACATAGCCGGGGGTGGTGTGGCTTCCACACCAGTGTCTTTGAACTGACTCCCTGCCTAAACCACAAAGGAAAGGGACCAGAGAAATTTCTAGAGGAAGATTTTACAGATTCATAGTATAAAACATACAGATTTTAGTTATTAAGTTTTATACTCAGACTGAAAGTGATTAACAGAGTAATACAGTTATTTGAATAAGAAATTCCAGATGTGAACTTTTTTATGGTGAAAAACATATATTTAGAATTAGAAAGCTGGATGCAGTTTAGATGATCCCAATTTTGTTGGCAGCATCCAGAGCATCATCATTAGGAGTCAGCCACACATATGCCCTTTTTCTCCATATGGTCCGATCAATGTCCTAGTTTCTTCATGGCTTGTTTGATCGAATCCACAATGAACATGAGTGCGTTGTTGTCTTCTATCTTCTTCATAATGGACTCTGTGGTCAGGGGGAGCTTGATGATGGCATAGTGGTCAAGCTTGTTTCTTCTGGGGATGCTCTTTTGAGGGTATTTGGGCTCCCACCGCAGGCACTGCATCTTGGGCTGCCAGAAGTTGGGTAAGGTGTGGATCTTCTTGTGGCTGTGGACACTTCTCAAAACCTCCTTTTTGCCCTTCAGAGCCTTTGCTGTGGCTTCAGTTTTGGGAGGGGCAGGAGTTTCCTTCTTTGCTTGTGGTGCCAGTCTTCTAAATGGGAAATTTTAACTGAAAATATGAAATTAAAAATGAAATTAGACTCCAGTATGCAAGTCAGTCATGTTATCATATGACTTAAAAGATGATGCAATGGAACATCTGTTAAACTGTAATGTGTAGAATAGAATCATTATAAATGTTTAAGTCAATGTTAGAAGTTTTCATTCTTGCCTGAAGAAAAATGTGGAAAGTAATATAATAGGAGCAATTATTTAATCAATCCTCATATTCATTAGGTATTTCAAAGTAGACATTCCTTCTATTGTTATGCCTCTATACAGAGTCAAAATGGTGGATGTTAATATGTTGGGTCAATTCTGACGACACACACATACAGGGCTCAGATGTTTGATGATTAAAATGCTGATTACAATGTCCTTGTTCTATGCTGGAGTTTCAGAGTTTCATGTGCTGTTCTGGCTCCCGACTTCAGCTTCCTGGAAATGCAGATGGTGGGAGAAAGCAGTGATGCCCCCAGTAATTGCATTTTTGCTACCTACATGGGATACCTGCATTAGGTTCTTGGCTTCCTGACTCCTGGCCCAGGCACAGCCCAGTCAAGGATAGCCCCAGTTGTGCATATTTGAAAAATGAAATAGGGACTTGGGGCTCTCTTATTCTGTCATCTGTTTGTATCTGTGTTCCAGTCAAAGTTTTAAAAATTAAAAGAGGCGTTTTCCATATCAGAGCATTCTGTAAATTCCCCATAATCAAGTCATACAGTAGCAGCTAACTAGGTAAATGAACAGGATATAGAATAAACACTATGATAAACAAGAGAAGAATAGACGTCCTAAAAATGTATAAATCCTGTCATTTGAGATGATATAGATGGAACCAGAGGTCAATCCTGGCATCGCGTGTGTATTGGGTGAAGGTTGGGCTACCAAGGCCTTCAGGAGCTAAGCTACATGTCCTTGCTGAGCTCAGGACCTGCTTTAGCACTGTTTGGAAACAACCAACTGTTCTTTCTTCCACAAAGAAGATTACATACAGCGCATTCATTTTGTCCATAGGTATTTCAGAATGGCGTGTCCTGATGGTATTTCTGGAGTCTCAGTGACATTCCCACTCCTACAGCTTCATTAAGCATTGCCACAAAAGGGACCTCCATGTGACAGCTCTGTCTTGGACTCCCACTCTTTCCTTTGAAATCTCAGTGGAAGCTGTAACAACCCTAGTCTCACTTCCAAATATAGTGCCAGAATTAGTACCATGTGGACAACCAGGTCTGCCACTTGCTCCTGTTAGGATGATGAGCTTTATCTGGGCCTTCTGGAACCATGGCTAGAGCTGCCACACAGTATTTTGGGGGATGGCAAGGAGCAGAGCCCTGAGATGGTGTTGGACATCAGGACTGTGTTGAGTTCCCTGAGCCTGTTCCTTTAAACTGTTGTATATTTCTGGGCATCTGGACCTGTGCTGAAAGGAGCACCCTTACAGGTTTCTGAGAGGTCCTACGTGCCCTTTTACTCACTGTTCTGATGCTTGGAACATGGCTTCTTTTCAACATATCAAACTCTTCAGTCAGTGATTGCTGGGCTGGACTTTTACATACATTCCTGCTTACTCCTTCCCTGATTCTGTTGCAAATTTTTCAGATGCTTCCATTTGTTTTCCCCTTTAATTATAGTGTATCTTTAAGTTTTCTAATTGTGTGCAAATCCTACTTAATGTAGTTAAAAATAATTAAGAAGTAGCAAGAATGTTTTTTTAAGTTTTATTTTTCTATTGCAAAATTAGATATATAGAGAAAGAAGGAGAGACAGAGAGGAACATCTTCCGTCCAATGATTCGCTTCCCAAGTGACCACAGTGGCCGGTGTTGCTCCAATCCAAAGCCAGGAGCTCTTCTGGATCTCCCAGGCAGGTGCAGGGTCCCGAGGCTTTGGGCTGTCCTTGACTGCTTTCCCAGGCCACAAGCAGGGAGCTGGATGGGAAGTGGAGCTGCTGGGATTAGAACCAATGCTCATATGGGATCCTGGTGCGTTCAAGGCAAGGACTTTAGCTGCTAGGCCACTGCGCCGGCCCCAGAATGTTTTGCTTTCCAAATATTTCCTCCACCAGGTGTTATAGTTTATTACTTTAAAATCTGACCTTCCATGAGAATTCTTTCAGGTTAGTTTAGCAAAAGTTTGCTCTTGGTGATTTTTAGTCACTTTCTGTGTACTCCCTTACTTGATAATTTGGCTATAAATTCTCAGGTGTCTTTGCAGTATTTGGAAGTGAGAGTAATTGGTCTCCAATATTGAAATGGTATTGAATAATATTTTGCCTACTGTTTTAACTTGTGTGGGATTAATTTGCAACCATGATCACACTGCACTGAAATAAGATACTATACTAAGAAGACAAGCGTAAAATACATAGAAGCAATAAACTACATCTGTGGCAATAAAGATCTCTGACCTCAAAGCTTGTCATTTTCATTAGAAAAGCACTTGAAAACAAGTATCTGAGTTTGGGATCTATAGTTTATTTCCATTGTTGTCAGTTTTATGTTTGGAATTCAATGATAGCAAAGTGTGTAAACACTGTCTACATTTGTATTTTGCAGAAATATTGTGAAATTTTAATTAGCTAGTGGTTATCAATTGATGTGAAGAGAGTTGCTTCAAGTACAGAGTGCATTGAAAGATAATATGCAAGCAATTTCACAAAATCTGAGTAACAGTGAGGTAATTAAAGGCAAGAGCACCATAAATGCCACTATGTGACTTCCATTAGTGTTCATCAGAAGTTGACACTTTAACTGAGAAAAGACCAAATGTTATCCTGTTCTGAAATGGTTTCTGAAAAATTTTTACTCCTCCTTTAAAGGCACTTTCACCATCTGTTGGTAGAGGAATTGAGATATCTGCCTGTTAACTTAGCAATTAAATGTGCTAATATAGTCACAAAAAAAATGATTGTCACACCTGTTTTTTATTTTTTTTATTATTATTTTTAAAGATTTTATTATTATTGGAAAGCCGGATATACAGAGAGGAGGAGAGACAGAGAGGAAGATCTTCCATCCGATATGTTTCACTCCCCAAGTGAGCCGCAACTGGCTGGTGCGCGCCAATCCGATGCCGGGGAACCAGGAACCTCTTCCAGGTCTCCAATGCGGGTGCAGGGTCCCAACGCATTGGGCCGTCCTCGACTGCTTTCCCAGGCCACAAGCAGGGAGGTGGATGGGAAGTGGAGCTGCCGGGATTAGAACCAGCGCCCATATGGGATCCTGGGGCATTCAAGGCGAGGACTTTAGCTGCTAGCCCACGCTGCCGGGCCCGTCACACCTGTTTTTTAAAACAATAACAGCAAACCAAATTCTTCTACCACTCTGAAACTGAAAAAAAGAAAAAAAAACAAAAAATACATCATCTGGTTATCTATGTAAACAACACTTCAATTACGAAAAAACCCTACACTCTGAAATGTTATTTATGTATACTGAAAATGTAGAATTTTTACAAAACTCTTAATTATTATCAAAGTCAGTGACTGGCTATGCTCTGAATATGATTTCCCTATCTCTAAAGTCATAGTTAATGGAGCCTAAACTCCAACTCCAAAGTCACACTTATTAGTGATAAAAGGATGGAAACGTAATCTGGTGATGGTGTTTAGGTGTGACTTTAGTAAGTCACTGGATTAGGTTAGTTCCTTGGTGTGGGCCCAGGGATTAAATCATGGTGGCTTTGTAACTAAGGAGAAAAATCACATAGACACACATGTACTCCAGCCATAATGTGGTACACATCTTCAGGCAAGAAGTCACTGAACCAATGTATATTCTTTTTTCTCATTTTGGATTTTGAAAAGATAAAGAAGGGGAAGAAGGATGACTGTGATTTTGGGCAGTTGGTGTCTTCCTAATCCTGGGTACTGCTCCAATCAGGAGTTGGAGAAAGGCTGTGCAGGCAATGGTGTGGGCACAAGACAGGCTCACAGGACATTGAGAGTGATGATCCAGGATTGGGCTTTGGAGACTGTAGTGAAAGCCTAGCACAAGAGCCCCAGACTGAAACTTGCTATTGGGAATGGTGTTAGTGACTACAAATGAAGAACTGGTATTGAACAGGATCAATGAAGTTGACGTGTAGACCTGTGGGTAACACAGCTGAAAACCAACCTTAAGGAGAAGAATCCATTAATCACAATTGCAGTGGCCAACAGCAAAAGAAGAGACAGAGGCACATGAATATTACTGATGCCTCCTTCATGAAGGAGCAAAAACCTTTGTCAGCCTCAGAGTTAACCAAAGAAGACATTGAGGAACAGGGCAAAGAATTTTTAAAATCATTACAATGTTCATTAAAAACAGTAAGAAGCATCTACAGGAGTTCAAGTAATTTAAGAAATATGTAGGAGGAAATAACAGCATTGAAACAAAATCAAGGTGATTTATTAGAAATTAAGAACACAAGGGAACAAATTAAAAATTCAGTGGAAAGCCTCAAATAGAATGAGCAACGCAAAAGAAAAAATCTCAGAATTGGAAGAATTTTCTTCAACAAGCTGGAACAATAAAAAAATTGGAAGAGGAACTTAGTCAAGCTAAGAAAAGTAATCAAGAATTAAGGGACAATATTAAAAGGCTGAATGTAAGAGTTATGGAAGTCCAAGAGGCTGCAGAAAGAGAAGCTGGCTTCAAAGATGTATTGAAAGAAATACTAATTGAGAACTTCCCTAATACGGAGAAAGAGTCGGGGGAAAAAAAAAACACAGGAGAGGCACAGAATTCCCAAAAGGGTTGAAAAAAAGTGCATTTTGCCACAAAGCATGATAATCAGGCTCTGTTCAATTGAACACAGGGTAAAGGACCTTAAATATGCACGTGAAAAATTAATTAACATATAGAGGAACCCCAATTAGACTCACAGCTGACCTCTCAGAGGAAACTCTGTAGGACAGAAGAGAATGGAGTGAAATGTTCCAGATTCTGAAATGGAAAATTGTCAGCTCAGAATAACTTACCCAGAAAAGATTTTAGCTGTTTGTTTGAAAGAGCTAGAAAGACAACAGCAAAGCAATCTCAAGACTAGCAGGAAAGAACAAATAGCCAAAATAAGGAAGGAAATAAACTAGAGACTAAAGAAAAATACATAAGATCAGTGAATCAAAGAGCTGGTTATTTGATAAAATCAACAAAATAGATTCTCAACTAGCCCAACTAATCAAAAAAAAAAAGGGCGGATGGGGAAGGGAGAAGATACAAATCAATAGAATCAGAGATGAGAAAGGAAATATAGTAGCCATAGAATTATTTGGAACTATTACAAGCAACTATATGTCAAAAAATCAGAAGACCTAAAAGAAATGGATATATTCCTGACACATACAATCTGCCAAAATTGAATCATGAGGTAATTAAAAATCTAAATATACCCATAACAAGAACTGAGATTGAGTCAGTAATTAAATCCCCTCCAACCAAGGAAAGCCTTGGATCAGATGACTTCACTGCAGAATTCTACACAGGTAGATTGTTTCAAGATGTACTTGCCCCAGTTTCCCACAAGCTCTTCCAAACAATAGAAAGGGAGGCAATCCTTCCACATCCTTTCTATGATGATAAATAGAGATACAACAGAAAAAAATACAGGTTAATATCCCTGATGAACATAGATGCAAAAATCCCCAACAAGATACTAGACAACAGCATCTTACAGTACATCAGGCAGATCATTCTCCTGAGCCAGGTGGGATTTATCCCTGGCATGCAGCGATGGTTTAACATGCAAATCAGTAAATGTCATATACCACATCAACGAAATTGAAAGGCAAAAACCATATGATCATCTCAATAGATGCAGAGAAGGCCTTTGATAAAATACAAAAGACAAAATAGAAGGATCATTCTACAAGACAAAGCAATTTATGAAAAGCTAAATGCCAGCATCATGTGAAGTGGAGAAAGACTCGAAGCATTTCCACTAAGATCCGGAACTAGACAAGGATTTCCACTTTTGCCACTGCTATTCAACATGGTATTGGAAGTCCTTGCTAGAGCCATTAGGCAATAAGAATAAATAAGAGGAATTTGAATTGGAAAAGAGGAATTAAAATCATCTCTGTATGCAGATGATATGATTCTCTACATAGGGAAACCAAAAGACTCAATAAAGAGTCTGTTAGTACTCATCAGATAGTTTGGCAGGGTAGCAGAATACAAAATTAGTGAACATAAATCACTTAATACACAGACAACTCAATGGCTGAGAGAGAACTTGTGTATACAGTCCTTTTTAAAATAGTGCAAAAGAATCCATATACCTTGGATCTAACCTAACTAAAGATATGGAAGACCACTATGATGAAAATTATATACATTTAAAAAAGAAATAGAAGACATTAAATATGGAGAAATTTACCACGGCCTTGGATTGGCAGGATCAACATCATGAAAATGTCTGTATCACCAAAAGATTCAATGTGATCTCAATCAAAATCCCAGCAACATTCTTCTCAGAAGTAGAATATGTGATACAAAAGTTCCTCTCATGAAGAGCCAAAGATATCCTAAAGAATAAAAGTGAAGCTGGAGGAAGCACAATTCCAGACTTCAAGGAATACTAGAGGGCAATGGTAATAAAAAAAGTCTGGTACTGGTACAGAAACAGAGCTAAGTGAACAGAATAGAAACTCCAGAAGTGAGCCCACATAGGTACAGTCAATTAATCTCTGTAAAGAAACTTGAAAATAAAGAATAAAGAAACAGGGAAAAATGGTAGTATTTTTTAACAAATGCTGTTGGGACAATTAGATAGCAGCCAATCATTAAGAATCAAGAATCAATAGAAGAATCAATACCCCCACCTTTAACCTTATCTAAAAAAAAATCTCTAAAGAGATCATGGCCCTAAACATGCATCCAGAAACCATCAAAGTATTGGAGGAAAACATAGGGAATCCTCTATAAGATATTGGCATTGGCAAAGTCTTCCTAGAAAAGTTATTAAAAGCACAGGCAGTCAAAGCCAAAATATCAAATGGGTCTACGTAAAACTAAGATGCTTCTGTACAGCAAAGAAAATGATCAACAAACTGAAGAAACAACCAACAGAATGGGTTAAAATCTTTGCACATACACAACAAACAACTGTGTGAAGAAATGGATGAAGGAAATGAATATTTTTCAAAAGAAGGACCTCGAATGACTAATAGAATATGATAAGTCTACTATGACAAAATCCTCAGGCTGTCTAGCTATCAGGGATATAGAAATAAAAGTCACACTGAGATTGCACCTAACTCCTTTGAGGCTGGCCTACTCAGAACTCTACCTGCCGGAGTTGATGTGGGAAGGAAGGTACCCTACTTTACTGTTGTTGAGAGTGTAGTCTAGTACAGCCACTATTGGAGGTCAGTATGGAAAATACTAAGACAACTAGACAACTGAAAATGCATATACCATATGACCGAGTTGTGCCACTTCATATCCAAATGAAATGAAATCTACATATGAGAAAGTTACCTGTAATCCTAAAATTACAGCTGCACAATCTACAATAGCAAAGACATGGAAACAGCCCAGATGCTTATCGAAGGAGGAATGGATCAAGAAACCATGGTATATGTACTCTATGGAATGCTACTCTGTCATTAAAAAGAAAGAAAGCCTATGATTTGCAATAAAATGATCCCAATTGGAGACCATTATACTCAGTGAAATATATCCCAAGAGGAGAAATATCATCTGTTCTCTGTGATGCAAGCAACATTGATGCAAACTACAAGATCATATATAGGCAAACATGTATGCTTATATATTCATCTAGAGGAGCTGTATAATGGTTACTAATACCAAGACATGAAGATACATTGCAGTAAACAACTCTACACCCCCCCAAAAAAGGTGGGCTGTCAATCAAACTGTTAAAAATATATTGACAATAGGATGCTGGACTTTCTTCCACTATCTATACCTATAATGTCAGGATATACTTTAATCACAGAATGATGGACTTGTGACTGGTGGTGGAGGAGTATATTATTGTAATAATATAGGGGATCAGCATTGGGGGGAAGACAGTATGACGAGGATGGAAAGGGGAAATCTCTGAGCCTATGGGGAAGAAAAAGAAAGTAAATGTTAAAAGGTTTAAAAAAGCATCAAAGAATTCAGTGAAACAGAACGAAATACAACATACTTTTGTAGACCTTGGGATAGTTAAATTATGGGAAAAAACTATCACATATAAGTCATCAGTATTTAACATATATATATAAAAATGTAAATTTGTAGGCAGCTAGAAACTAGATTTCTGATCACTGCTCACACATTATTTTTAGCCTCTTAAAACTCATGATCTTGTCTTACAGAGCAATTATAATTGGGAAAATGCTAAATTTTGCTTATGTTATCAAAGTTTGTTTTAGTGTTAGTCATTTTAAACTATATCGTGACATTTGAGTATTATGAGCGCTTCCAAATATCTTGAAAATTCCTATAAATAAAGTTACCATGTGTACTTAAGTCGTGGTTGAACTGAGTATAACCACTCTGCTATCCAGAGAACCACATACCCTTGTAAATTAAATATGTGATGTAGTGAGTGTTTGACACAGTAGCTAAACTGCTGTGTAGGACATTTATATTTTATAGAGGGGTACCCAAATTTGAGTCCTGGCTGTGCTAATGCACATCTTAGGAAACAGCAGATGATGACTCAAATACTTGGTTCATGTAACTAATCCCTTTGGGAGACTTAGACTGAGTTCCTGGCTCCTGTCTTCGTTGTGGACCAAACCCACTTGTTTCAGGGATTTAGACAGTGAACTTTGTAGATGACTTGTTATCTTTCTCTGTTTCAATGTCTCTTATTCCTCTCCTATCCCTTCTTCTTTCGCCTTCCTTCTCTTTTTCCCTTCTCCTCCCATCTTTCCCTCCCCTCTTCTCTCCTCTCCTCTTCTTTTCACAAATAATTAAGCCTAATAAAAATGTGATATCCATGAAGCTCCAATTTTATACTTAGTTCAGGAAAAGCTTAACTATGGGGTTCTTACCCAGATTTAATACTTAACATCAATTTGATATACCATGTTTTGATTAAACTTAATTTTTCCAAGAGCTTCTTATTTTATAAGGGTAATGTATTCTAGTTTTTTTTTCTCAAAACTGTAAATTAATATTACATGCCTTAGCCCAACTATGTTAACATTTTCTCTTAAAATTAAGCAGTAAATAACAGTGAGTTTATAATCCAGACACTATTTTATTACTTTAATTATATATGGAACTTAAGGCTCACTGTTTCTTCTAAAACTAATATTATCTCCACATCTGTGTCTGGAAATAATATTATTTCAAAGTCCTCAATATATACTCTCCTGGGTTGATGATATGAAAGTATTTACATCGTTAGTACCAGCTAAGCTTCTAACCATTGTAAGATAAATGAAGACTTTAGGTTAATACATCTTTTCTGTGTTTAATGATTTTGTGTAGGTCAGTGAACTCAGAGCTTTCTATGACAAAAAAGGCCCTGAAGTAGAAATGCCTGTGTTACCAATATTAACAGAGATCTTTTTGTCTGAGTTTCAAATACTGAAGTTGCTTGTTTCATTCATACGTATGAGTTATTAATTTTGTATCAAATTGAGATTGCACATAATGCTGTAAATAAATAGTTCACACAAACTGGATTAATTAGCATATGGACAAAGTTCTGTCAAGGGTACTGACTATTGGCTTTGTGCATTTTGTGGATCAAACTCATATTATCTTCTCAGCTCAAGTGCACCCCACGAATATACTCTAATAGTGCCAAATGTTATCTGTTTTTATTTGTTTTAAAGTAGGAGCCTTTTCATACATACATGGACAAGATTGAGAATGACTGAATCTGTGCTATGAATAAGTTCTGTTTCCTCAGCAATTGTCTTAAACTTGTGTATTATAAACTCCAAACTGCTACACAGTAGTGTCCCATATCCCCTGCCACCCCTAGAGAAAAATTACTTTTTTCTTAAATTCTGTGTGGACTTTAAGGAAACCACTATAATTTTCTTATAGCCTATTCATAACTCATCCATGGCTTAAAGTCCCTACTTTAATATAAGCATCTCCCTTAAGTCATTTCTAAACCCTTATTTTTGTGTGAGTACAAGTAATGGAAAGTTTATAAAAAAGTATTCCCACTCTTAATAGGCTTTCCAAAAAAAGTGTTATGTAGCATAACAAGTTGTTTTCAGTGCAGTCTTGTGTTTCTGCTTTGTTTTGTCATTGACAGCTGTCTTCTGCCCACTGTGTAATGCCAATTTTGAGGGAGCAAATTTTTCTGTGGTCTTGTCCTGGTGGTGTAGGGAAAGACCTATCTCCAGGTAGGGGAAAATGATAAAACAGTTTCCCCCAATCTTACAGAAATGAAGGAACTCTTGGATATGTAAGGTGTATTAATAGCAGATATTGTATGTAAGGTGTATTAATAGCAGGTATTGTCCTTGCAGAAGACATAGAATAATCATATTATGCATTTATTTGGATAGGCTAAAGGCTCATGAAAACATAGTGACTAAGTTATAATGCATGCTGTAAGAAATGTGAATGCCTTAGTAAGGGATGACAATAGTTATTAGTTTCAAAGAAAACTTGAATCAAATCCACATTTCATTTATTTTTCATTTATTATATGTTTAGTATAATATATACTTTTTGAGTTATGTTTACTCAGTTAGTTTCTTGGCTTGAAAGTTGATGCTGACTTATACCTATTTTGCTTTGGATTAGTTCCTTCTATAGTTAAGGCCTTGTTACAGAGACTAGTAATTGAAGTAAAAAAAATCTTTACCATAGAGGCAAGGTGAATGGTGGCGATACAAAATTGACATGTGTGGGAAGTATGCTGAGGGGAACATTTTATTTTTCTTTGTAAAGTGAAAACGGTCTTTGCATAGTGTTCTCAGGAGGAGGCAAAATGTTTTCAGGACACCATACTGGTGCAAACTGCATTGTTTATGTCTTCTCAGGAAAAGTTAGAGCTTCATCAAGGAGATGTTAAACACTAAGAGAAAATGGAATGGAGACTTTGAGGTCTTGTTTTGGATACATTTTTATGGTTACTTACTACTAAATCAGAGCAAGACTGAGCTCTATGCTAGTTGCATCTTACCCAGTCTGTCAATACTGAGCATGCCAGAAAATCTACTCCCCTCCAGGCCCTGCTCTGCTGAGTTCTTCTAACTCAGTTTTTTTTTTTAAATACATGGAGCTCTGCTTTGCTTTTGTTAATATGATGCCTTTACTGCAAGTCTCCTTTCTTGCATACTTTTCTTACCTCCTGCATCCTTCTCATTTAAACTCCTCCTAAAATAATTTGTACATGTATTCTTCCTTATTGACTGCTTGTGTGTCCATCTTATTGCTTCTTATGAACTACTGTAGAGTTCCTGAAATCAGAGCCTATAAAAATTTATTTAAAGCAAGATTATCTTTGGCAAAGAGAAGATTGTATTCTACTATAATCCATAAAAACTCCGACAGGAAAATACTACAAGTGAAGTGGTCATTGTATGTGGCTGATCATTTTCAGCTATATTTTTAAAAATAATATAGTATCCTAAATACTAAATACAGTACTAACATTCAGTCACATTAAATAATTTTGTGGCCTTATTTTTATTTACACAAAAGGACACAATTTCATGTATCATATATGTACAGTTTTAAGAACAGATTGATACTCCCATTCTATCCTCCATTCTCCCTTCATTCCCACCCACCTTCCTTTTTCCTTTCTTACTTTTAACACTGTGTAAACACCTTATAGGTGTTAACATATTTTGTATTTATTTCACAAGTAGATAAAACTTTGTGCTCAGGATTTTTCAAGGATTTATTTATTTATTTGAAAGTAAGGGTTATACAGAAAGATGGACATAGAGATGGAGAATGAGAGAGAAAGGAGAGAGAGAGAGAGAGAGAGCGCGAGCAAGAGCTCTTCTACTCACTGGTTCCCTCTGCAGAGGGCCACAATGACGGGCACTGGGCCAGGTCAAAGGCAGAAGTTAGCAGTTTCCTCTGAGACTTTAAGTACTTGGGCCATCTTCTGTTGCTTTTCCTGGCCATAATCAAGGAGCTGAATCGGAAGCAGTGCAGCAGGGACAGGAACTGCTGCTCAAATGGGATGTGAATGTCTCAGGTACAGGTGGCAGCTTTATCCACTGTTCCACAAAGCTGGCCTCAGTCAATGCATTTTATACATGACATATTCACCAGTGTTCCTGATATACCATATATATATAGATACATCTAATATAAATATAAATTATATGGAGGATTATATATATAATTGTGACTTACATGTATAATGTAATTTTATGGAAAGCTATTTGGTTTAAGAAAAATTTTAATATAATATGCATTGACACAGCTACATGCCTGTGCCAAGTTTCAGCAACTCCTTTCAGCGGGCATCTGCGTTTCATGAGCCTGAAGAGGTAAATTTTTGTGGATCATTTTCAGAGAAGGCCAAAGCTGTCACGATTGACAGTCCTTCCATAACTTATGTATGAAATTATAGCTTATTAGCTCCATGTTCTTCATTTGTTATTTTAAGTATATGAGTGTTTTCGGGTTATATGTGATGCTGACATTTCTTCCTTTTTTAAAGATTTTTATTTATTTAATGGCATAGAGACAACCCCCCCACACACATTCACAAGACATACACTGAAAGAAAGAAAAAGAGAAGGAGGGAAATGAGTGTGAATACTCCTATCTGCTGCTTCATTCCCTGAATGCCTTCAGGGGCTGGAGTGAGGCCAGGCTAAAGCTGGGAGCTGTGAACTCAATCCAGATACCTCACATGGATGGTCAGGGAACAGTTACTTTAGTCATCACTGTTGCACCCCAGGGTCTGCATTATCAGAAAGCTGTAATAAGGAACCAGAACTGAGTATCCAACTCAGAGAGCAGGCTTCCCACAGGTAGTTTCTTGTTGTTTGAGGGAAAGTTGGCATTTTTGTTTGGTTGATTTCTTCAAAGTATTGGTTGAGTCCTGCTCACATTAGAAATGACCATCTGTTTTACTTGTCAACTTATTAAAATATGAATCATGTCTAAAGACACACCCAGAATCATATTTGACCAAATAGCTGAAGAACTCCATGGGGTTTTGACATGTAAAATCAATTCTCACATGGAGTAAGCACAGATGAATGTTTTCAAAGATGGGAAGTATGCACATATGTACAAAAGTTAGGAGATTTAAATGTGGAGATGATGCTGAAGGAGAGTTAGAATTGAATGCAGGAACTGGTGATTTGGAGTACTGACTCAACATCTACTCTGCTCAGTCGTTGAGGGCAGTGTTGTCACCACAGCTCAGATTGCTGAGCTGTCACCATTGTTGCTGCATGGTTCAAATACAAAGCAGTTTAAAAAGTTCGTGGAACATGGAATTAAAAGGCATTTTTAAATTTTTATACCCAAATCCCTGAAATTTATACATCTAAGGACTTTTCAAAAAGTTCATGAAAAATGCATGATATGAAAAAATCATGAATTTCAAAATTATTTTGCACATAATAGACTTAACTTTTAGTTTCATTTTCACATAAATGTTTGAAATACCATCTTTTATAGTTTAAGAATTACAATATAAACGCACATAAATCTACCACTTAGGCCCATGAATAATTTATAACAACCACCAAACTCACATGATTGCAGTTCTTTCTTCCCAATGGGAAATGACTGTTCTATCATTTGTGACAATTGTTTTCTTACTTTTTATATTTTTACAACTTGCACATTGACAGTTAAACAGTTCAATTTTTTCTTCCAGATTTTGTACTTCATGCAGATGAAACCAACATGAATATATTAGTCAATTGTCAATAAATTTGGGTGCTTCTGATAACCTTATTTTCTATATCTTTAGGGCACCTTAGAATGTTTTGATAGTACCTCCTTATGAGTTGCAGTTACCTTAAGTTGATTTCTCTTGGTTTCTATATGTGTAAATGTTTATGCTAGAAGTACTTTGCTTTGAAGTCAATTATTTCATATATTAGGGATCTTTGTGTTTTTATCTTGGTTTTTGACATATATTTGATGTATGATCTTATACAAAGCACTTAACCCGTTTGCTCCACGCAATGAGAATAATAATAGATTAATGAAGGAAGTTTGTGAAAGTGCCTACTGGCACCCAGTGAGTACTCCATCATTCTTAGTGTAATTTCTCTGTCTCCTTTTGACTTTCAGATTATGGGGCTGCTTTCCAGATGTTTGAGGTCTCTATGAGTCTGACAGCTGCATAAATGAAGATTTCCTTAAAGTATGCCTACCTATATTTTCCTGTATCTGTACTCCCATTGTACCAATGCATAGCTCTTTATTCGACAAGTGTTAAATATTATCATGTGTGGCACATTATTGTTTCAAAGTGGGGAAGACTTACAGGGCGTACCCGTATGTTAAGCATAATGCACTGATAGAGTGTCATTTATATACCAAGAAATTGAGAGTACCCTGACTCTAAGGGGCCAGAGAATTCACTTCTTACATAAAAATAACATTGTAGCAGAACCTTCAAAGTGTGGGTAGGAACTGGCTTAATGTGTGGCTTTCCAACAAGTGGACAGAAAGACTGTATATAAATTCCTAAGAGGAAACATTGTATAGTCTCAGCACATAATTGTTTTTCAGTTGTTTTATAGAAGCTTGTGATGAAATGCAAGATAAAGTTCTTAATTTCCACAACACCTGATTTTGCCTGCTGTATATTAATCCATTAGACTTGTATAAAATACTATTTGTAGGGGTCTGGTGTGGTATCCTAGTGCCTAAGTTCTTTTCTTGCATGCTCTGGGATCCCATATGGGTGCCAGTTCATTTCCCAGCTGTTCTACTTGCTTTCCAGCTTCCTGCTTATGACCTGGGAAAGCAGTAGAGGACAGCCCAAGGCCTTGGGATCCTGCACCCATGTGTCCTGGTTTCAGATTGAGTCAGCTCTGGCCACTGAGGCCACTTGAGGAGTGAATGATTGGGTGGAAGATCTTTCTGTCTCTCCTTTTCTCTGTAAATCTTTCCAATAAAAAATGAATAAATCTTAAAAATTTCTAATAGCTACATGAAAAAGTAAAAATCAGAGGCTAGTATGGTGAAATAGCAGGCTAATTCTTTTCCTGTGACTCTGGCATCCCATATGGGAACCAGTTTTAGTACTGCTTGCTCCACTTTAGATCAGCTCCATGCTAATGGCCTGGGAAAGCAGTGGAAGATTGCCCAATGCCATGGGCCTCTGCATCCATGAAAAAATTGATTTTGTTTTTCAACGTGATAATTCTTATTGAATTTGTATAAATCCTATAATGAAGTAAGTATATATGAAGAGTTAGTGTCGCTTTTACTGGATTGACTTTGAAATCGGTGTGACATAGCACATCAAGCATTTTGTAAGGTGATTATAAATAGGTAGATAAATTATTTTCTTGATTGAAGGATTAAGTGGTAATTTGGTCTGGTGGTTCTTGATGAATTAGAGACATGGTAGAATTATCTGAAACTGTGGTAGAGGCAGTTGTTTCTGATGAATTTCTATCAATTGAGAAATAGATTGTATTTCTGAGAAAGGTAGCTTAAACATTGCTTATTTTGGTACTTGGGTTCTTGACATTTGCTATTGAAAAATTATTTCTGGATAGTATTTTCAGAAGCAGACACGTTAAAAATAAAGTGTACTGTCATAGAATTAGCATTTCTCAGGGTAAAGATGTATTAGTAGAACCTAGCATTTTGCATATAGCACTTTGCAGTTCTGCTTCTCATCCAGCTTCAGTTGACGGTGCTGTAGAATCAATCAAGTTAGTTATATCACATACTCATGCATGGGTTAGTTTAATGCTTATAAATTCATCCAAGATTACCTTTTTTTTGTAAATCATTTTTTAAGGATTTATTTATTTTTATTGCGAAGTCAGATATACAGAGAGGAGGAGAGACAGGAAGATCCTGCATCCAATGATTTACTCCCCAAACAGCCGCCAAGGGCTGGTGCTGCACTGATCTGAATCCAGGAGCCAGGAGCCTCTTTCAGTCTCTCACACATGTACAGGGTCCCAAGGCTTTGGGCCATCCTCGACTGCTTTCCCAGGCCACAAGCAGGGAGCTGGAAGAGAAGTGGGTCCTCCGGGATTAGAACGGGTGCCCGTAAGAGATCCTGGTGTGTTCAAGGTGAGGACTTAAGCTGCTAGGCTACTGTGCCAGGTCCTTTTTTGTGTGTGTGTATGTTTAAATATGATTTGATCTGAGACATGTAAGTGTTCTTCATGTCATACTTTAAATATATTTCCTTAAAAGCACTAACTTGGTAAATAGAACTCTGTATTAAGTGTGGTAAGGAGGCGGTTGTTTGAATACATCCTTTCAACAAATGGAAACTCTTATGAAATCAATCTGTACTTATATTTTGGTCCAGGTATTTTTCTTTATTTCTCCCTAGAGTTAGCCATGGAATCTACTCTCTGAGAAATGCAGTAACAGAATGGAAGATTGTGGAGAGCCTCTTTGCTCCAATTTGGAATAAACACAGCTTTGGAACTCTAGGAATTATGTCTGCCAAGTCACAAAGGGCATGGAGAAACATTTGCAGAAGCTGAAGTCAGATTATTCTTCAACTTTAAGGCAGAGTTTTCCTAGGCATTTGATCACCTGGTTAGCAAATGGGAGTACATAAACATATTCATGAAATTAAAGTATAACATGATTCTGGATCATCAGAAAGATTTTGAATAATGCTTATTGTGGAAAATCTGCTTGGTTTCTTCCTTCTTTCCTTCCTTCCTCCCTCCCTCTTTCTTTTCTTTTTTTCCTTTCCTTTCTTTCTTTCTTTTTTTCTTTCATACCAACATACACTTATCTTCTTTCATTTCTCACTAACCTTTTCAGGTATCCATTTGTGTTTGATTGCCATGTCATGTCTCATGTTTCACTTTAGCATGCTAAACACATAGAAGAGGGCAGGCATTTCATGCATTGTTTAAGACACCTCTTGGATTGCCTGCTTCCCATGTTGAAGCATCTATGTTCCTGCTGTGCTTCTGATTGCAGCTTCCTGCTAAGCACACTCTCAGAAGCAGCAGGTGCTGGTTCAAGCAATGGAGTCCTTGCCATGCATATGAGAGACTTTAGAGGAGATTCCTGGCATTAACTCTTCCCAGCCCAGACATTGACTCAACCAGCTGTGGCACTATGCTTCCCTTTCTTCTCCAAAAATCGCCTTTACTTTGGTCATTATAAATATTTCTCACTGTGTAGAAGCAGTTCTGAGAACTTGTTAAAATCTTCATCTAGGTAAATTTGATCCTTTACTAATGTGCATGGTTGCCTTAAATCCAACTTGACTCTCATAGCTCCTCAGTGTCAGGAGACAACAGTCTATGACCCAGGTAAGCAAGCCAATCTCTTACTTGGTACTGTATAATTTATCAAAGACACTTCCAATGAAGCTTTTTTTTAAGGTATTAAGAAACTGGTTCTTTAACGGGAAGAAGGCAATTCTGGAAGGTGTTATTTGGGTGTGGGAAGTGGGACACATTGAATAGAAGTGCTTTGGGGGTCTGTTCTGAGGCATTGTATCATTTCTTTCCTTGTTACAGCTGCATCCCTATTTAGCTTTTCATCTCTAATCACTTCTTCCCCAGCCTTGGAAAGCATCTATTATTATCACAGTCACTGAAGGGTGAATACTTTTAATGTTCAGATCTTGAAAAGGATCTTTATAGAAAAGGAGTGTGTTACCACAGCTTGTTATGTTTGTCATAAACAGCACTAACCCATTAGAATCAGTGGACCTTATTTGGCATAGCCCTTTAGAGTCCATTCTCCAATTTGAAAATTTCCAAAATGTTTCTCGTCTTTTAAATTACGATTTCAGTACATTTCATGCATGCATATTAATAACATATGTTGTTATAGTAACTGGGATAAAGAAATTAGTTTTCTGGTACAAAATTTAATTTGAAGAAAGTCAATGATTTATAATGCTGTTTGATGTAACAGCTAAAATGATATGAGGTAAAGTAAGAAAATTAGGCTCAGGCATAAAATATGTAAGGAATGAAAACATGGATGAAGCTGAATAATCTTCAGATGCATTTTCTTTGGTGGGCAGGCGGAGCATTCTACACAGAATTTTGATGATATATAGAAATTTCTTGGCACATACCTTATATAAAATTGTTATGCTAGAAGTTCTAAAGAAAATAATTTATCTGATATATAAGCCCACTGTGCATTTTCAACCAAACCAAAACAAGAAAAAAAAGCCTTTGCAATGTTACCAAATGTCAGTGGCCACCAGGAATACTTGGCGCTCAAATTAAACTTCATCTTCGCAGTGGGAGATTAAAATAAGTTTTCTCTCTTTAGTTTATTAAACTAAGAGCAGATCCAAGGTTTTATATATTGTGCAAGGTTTCACGGAAGACCACATGTAAGCTAGAGTAGCAGCTGCATAGTTGGCGTGTGGCTTGTTCATTCATAAATTTTACACAATGAGTGCTTTACAAAGATATTAAAATTTCACAGCAGCTGGACGGTGCTAAGTACTCATGTAGCATAAGATCAGACACTGTGTCCTAATTATTACATTAATTTCAACTATAGCATTAAACATTTGCGCTTAAAATTATTTACATATACCAAATGAACCAAAGTATTTTAGGTTTTCAATCTAAGGTATGCTTACTACATAAAAATTAATTTTGTTACACTCATAGGAATAGTTAATTATGAGTGCTGAAAGACATCACATGGAACAGAGCAGTTTCTAGTAATCCTAAAATCAAAATGAATTACAATGCACTTTAATAACAGAATACCTTAGGAAAAGCTGTAATTTTATGATTAAATTGATGGTGCTGTGAGGAGCTTGAACATCATTTCTCTTACTATTTTGACATAGAATAAGAGGGAAGAAATCTTAAATCTGTTCACTTAGTCGCATTTTATGAACCAATTGTCTATATGCTTAAGTAAGGACAGTTCCTCAGTGTGTTTTTAAAGCTGTTGGTACCAAATTACTTCTGCTATGGCTTCTTTTAGTGTTTAATGTCAAGGCTATCAAAGGAAGCGCTGCTCCCACATTGACTATTGTGATTCATGGCACCTGACAAATTGGCTTACAGACATGGCTGTCCACAGGAATTAGCTACTCCTTCTGTTGTGCAGAGTGTCACGTAAGGATACCAGAAAGTCAGAAAGTATATTTGAAGGTCTTGAGTAATCTAACTCTGGTGGGAAAGTAAATTTGTTGGGGATGTTGATTGAACCCGGTGTCTGAAAGCACTATCCATGAAGTAATGCCTTAAATACTGAGTGTATAGGAGGTTGCTTTACAAGGTGGAGGCAGTGTAGAGGATGATGTTTAGGGCCAGGCATTTTGTATATGGCTGTTGAAATCTTCATTTTGCCTTTGAGTAGATATGACATTTCACCTTTCTTGTAAAGCAGGGTAAAGAATAATGGCTACGCAGTGTTGCTGTACAGAGGAAAGTGATAATACGTGTAAACTGTTTAAGCTTAGAGCCTACCAGAACAAAGCATAACTAAGTGCTCAGTGTATGTTTTCTGCTATTGTTGAAGTGATTTCTTAACATTGAGGTATGAACATGTAAGATTCTTTATGATTCTTTGTTTGAACTTAGTAATTCTCAAGGCTTCATTTTCATTCCAGGATAGGAGACTTAATCTTACTAATTTAAAGGTTGTAGAATCACTTCTAGGTTTAGTTCTAGTCTAAAACCTAAATGTGTGTCATGTAAATTAAGGTTTCTTTATTGCCTGTTTTCCTCTGTTTGTCACCAAGGCTGATCCTAAGTTCCAGAGGGCTTGTTTGGATTCAAAGGACTGTCAGATGGTTTGTGTTGCTTTCATTTGCCATCTGCCACTATTATATTGATACACTGTCAGTTTCCTCGATGTTGAACTTTCATGGCTTCCTCTGGTTAACCCACTCTGACTTTAACTCTTGATACTGATTATTCATCCAGTTTTGTTATTCTTCTTACCTTGTGGTCCTTACAATCTGTGTTGTGTGACATTGTAGATATCATTATTATTGCCAATGACTCAGACCTTTCACAAGAATGCCAGGGATTAGGCTAACAAACTGAATAGGGCACTGGGCAACAGCTTCATAGCCATACATGTGTTTGGGGCCATGATTGGCAATGGGTAGCTGGTGATGAAGCATGTGAAACCAGCTGATTTGATTACTGATTGTTATAACTGAGACTTCAACTCAAGCTATATACCTGCAAATTCTGTGTTGTCAACACATTGTTTGATTTTCTAAAAAGATAAAATCTTTTTATATTACTTTATTTCAAATTTATTTTTATTTAAAATTTTACATGTATTTAGAGTATAAATGTATTATATATATGCATATATCTAATGTGTGTTAATAATCAAATAAGTATAGTTAACATCCTCACCTCCTCAAATATTACCATACCTAACTTTCAAACTCTTCTAGTTATTTTTAAATGTGTAACACATTATAGCTATTATTGCCTTAACATGCTAGAGAACATTATAATTCACTTTTTTTTAAAGATTTATTCATTTTATTACAGCCAGATATACACAGAGGAGGAGAGACAGAGAGGAAGATCTTCTGTCCGATGATTCACTCCCCAAGTGAGCCGCAACGGGCTGATGCGCGCTGATCCAATGCTGGGAACCAGGAACCTCTTCCGGGTCTCCCATGCGGGTGCAGTGTCCCAATGCATTGGGCCGTCCTCGACTGCTTTCCCAGGCCACAAGCAGGGAGGTGGATGGGAAGTGGAGCTGCCGGGATTAGAACTGGCGCCATATGAGATCCCGGGGCTTTCAAGGCGAGGACTATAGCCGCTAGGCCATGCCGCCGGGCCCTATAATTCACTCTTATCTAGCTGTATTGTGGTACCCCTTATCCAGCCTCTCACTTTTCCCCCTTCATCTTGAACTTTTTATCCTCTAGTGACCATTATTGTTCTATTCTCTACTTATGTGTGATCATGTTTTTCTAGCTTCCAAAGCTGAGGGAGACTTCATTGAATTTGCCGTTCTGCGCTTTGTTTCATTTAATGTAGGTCTTCCAGTTATGGAAATGACAGGATTTAATCCCTTTTTTTTATGTCTCAATAGTATTCGGCTGTTCACATATACTGCATGTTTAAATCTATTCATCCAGTAATGAATATCTCAGTTCATTTCATCTGTTTGTGAATAGCACTGCAATAGGCATGAATATGCAGGTTAAACCACAATTTAATTTTGTCAGTATATTTGCCAGTAAAGAGGTTGCTGGATTGTAATGTATAGATTACATAGTAGCTCCATGTTTGGTTTTTGGAATAACTTCCACACTATTGTCCATAATAGCTCTACCAATTTATACTCTCACAGTGTATGAGTTATTTTTTCTCTACATCTTCATAGAATTTATTTTTTATTTTTGTTTTGATAATAGCCATTCTAGGTGTGGTGAGATATTTCATTGCAATTTTGATTTTCATTTCCCTGATGATTGATAATGTTCAACAGTTTTTCATATACTTAGTCATTTGTATTATCCTTTTGAAGATATATTTTAAGGTTTTGGGACATTTTTTAAAGATTTATTTGGTTTTATACTGGAAAGGCAGATCTAAAGAGAGGAAAGACAGAAAGATCTTTCATCTACTACTTCACTCCCCAAATGGCCCCAACGACCACAGCTGAGCTGATCTGAAGCCAGGAGCTTTTTTGGGGTCTCTCATGTATGTGTGGGGTCCCAAGCCTTTGAACCTTCCTCCACTACTTTCCAAAGCAACAAGCAGGGAACAGCATGGAAAGTGGAGCAGTCAAGGCACAAGCTGGTGTTCATGTAGATGCTGACCTTGGAAATGGAATATTAGCCAGTTGAGTCTGTGCACTGAGTTCATTTTGGTCACGTTTTTCAAACTTTACTTTTTTGATGATGATTACATGGTTGACCCAGGTGGGAAGGACTGAGGGTCAGGAAAAAGTCGGTGAAATCATTGTTTCCAAATTCTCTATTTTTTTCTTGTCTCTGGGGGAAGGGAAGAACCCACATCCAGCCTCCCAAATGCCTAGGGTCCCAATGTAGTTTATATTCTGAGGGTTCTGACCAAGTGGTTTGGATAATTTTGAAATGCTATAGATTTCGCCCATCCAGGAGTGAGGCAACCGTTCCAGTGTTCATTGGCTGATGTAGTCGACCTCAATTCTCCATTCACTCACATTTTTGCTGTCATCATTTGCTGGGATAGTTGTCCAATTTGCTTTGTTCTCCTTCTGTAACCATGCTAAAGGAGCTGCCATATTCTCCATGTGTATTGGGGTCTGTGTCTACTGCTCTTTTTCGCTTGCAGGCTGGTCCAAAGACCAGGGCCAGGCATCCTGAGCCCTATAGATCCTCTGCCCCCAGGGCTCATGAACCTGGTACCCACCTCACATGTGGGCCCAAAGACCAGAGCCAAGCGACCCGAGCTCTACCAGATCCCCCACCCCTGGGGCTCACAAACCTGGCACCCACCTCACAGGCAGACCCCAGGACCCGGGTGCCTTTAATCAGACTTTTTCCTGCTGTTTATTTGCTTACTTTTCTGTAGATCCTGGATACTCACCTTACGTCAAATAAGTAACTTACAAATATTTTCTCCCATTCTGCATGCTATTTCTGCTCTGTTGATTGTTTTCCTTGCTGTACAAAAGCTTTGTATCAAGATATAATACCATTTGTCTAATTTTACTTTTGTTTTCTAGAATTTTGCATCTTTTCCAGAAAATCTTTGACTATACCCATGATTTACATCTTTGATTCCCAGGCCACAAGCAAGGAGCTAGAAGGGAAATGGAGCAGCTGGGACACAAGCTAGCACCCATTATGGGATCCTAGGCATTCAAAGCAAGGATTTAGCCACTAAGCTATTGCTTTGGGTCCTCCCATCTATGTGCTTATATATCCTGGTATCCATCTGATATCCAAATCCTGCAGCATCTGCTGGATCTTTGGTCTATCTTCTTATTTTAATCTCACTCTTATTATTTATTCAAGATTCCTTACTTAGCTTCAATCCTGTTGCCTTTCATTAGTCTCAACACCTGTACATCCTCTGGACTTCTTTGACTCTCCTTTGTTTTCACACTTGATAGGATCATCATAACCTTCTTTAAATAGAGCACCTTTGTTTCTGTGTACTGTGCATATGAGGCCTCCAGAAAAACTGGCTATGTTTCACATTTGTAATTGTATTTCTTATATGGACCTTGAGTGCTTTTTGACAATCTTACTGTTCTTTGCTAGTGTTAACTCCCACTTACTGTGTGTCTTTGCCACCATTTCTCTCAAAGCCCAATACCTCTTCCTCAGCCTCATTCCTTCATAATCATCTTGTTTCCTGCTTTTTGAGCAAAGTAGAGGTTAAACAGAAAAGTTCTACAGATTCCACCACTACACTAGCCACCCTCCAATATCTTCCTTTCATTCTTCTATGGCAAATACAGCAGTGGCTCTCAAGTGTGCAGTTCAAGTACACTTGGACTGTCTGGGAGCTTTCTATCATTATCGGTCCCTCTGCTCCTGAACCTGTTCCAGAGCCTGCATGCTGTAAAGACTCCCAAGTAGTTCTACTGGTCAGTATTCCTAACTATTGTCACAGAAGAATGTGTTAGTAATTGTATCTAAAGCCAATCCTTCCACTCATTCAGTATTTTCAGTTTCTTCTCATCTCTTGGAGACTTAAGTCCAGTGAATCTTTTTTTGTTTCAAGAGTTAGTTACCACCCTGGTGGATCATTTTTGGCATCCTATTAACATTCATTATGTCTCAAGTATCTCTGAAAATTTTTTGACCTCTCTTTTGTACCAACTTCATTATTTTGCATTTGTTCCTGTTAAAACTTTCTGTCATTCCAGCATCTCATAAACCAAATCTAATCTAATCTTTGTGTTACTAAGCCCTTTAAATCAACTCTCATCAAACTAATTAAAAAAAAAAGCTGTCACAGGTCTAAATCTAATACCCTCGTTTCTTCTTTCATTTCACTAAATCTTCTAACAGTACTTGACACAGTTGACCAGTTTTTTCTTCTGAATAAACTTTATTTATTTGACTGATGATATATGAACTCTGTTTCCCGTCTATTTCATTATTTCCTCAGTTTTGTTTACTTGTTCTTTTCTTTTCCCTGACCTTATAATATTGGTGAGGCCCTGGATTCAGATTTTATTCCTGTTTTCTGTTTTGTATACATTGAAGTGACAAAATGTATTTCTTTAAATGACATCGATATGCTAGTTGCTTTTGCATTCAAATCTTTCTCAATTCTATGTTTATATGTTCAGTTACTTAATTCAAAAATTTATTTAGAGAACTAACAAACAGTCCATATCTGACATGTTCAAAATGCAAATCTTGACACATACTCTCCAAGATAAAACCCAGATCAAATCAAAGGAAATAATTTCAAACAATCTTCTGTTTTATCCACAGGAGTTTTATTTCTCAGTGGCAATTCTGTTTTCTTTCATCTCTTAGCCCTGACAGCTTTGAAGTGATCTTCAGGTCTTCTTTTTCCATGCCCACATTCAACCTATTATCAAGTCTTCTTGATCATCCTTCCATTTATATTCAGCTTCCTCCAATTACCTTTACTCTGGCCTATATTACCCATATTTTCCATATCATTCTTATTCGATGGCCCTTAACCATAGCATCATTACTTCACAAAGAGCACTAGACATGTTATTACGGTGACTCTTGGACACTAAGAATTTTAGAATCTCCAAGGATGTACTACCTTAGCTTGCCTTTTAACCAGTATGATTATTACGTAAAACACAGTTTGAGATTCTCTGAACTAATCAGTATTGCCTCTATAGAACTGTACATAGTCAAGATATTCACAAAGTTCCTGCAAAACATTTTCTCCTTTGTCTCCCAAGCTTAAACTATGTCTCCAAGATTTGTATATTTTCACTGGAAAGGCAAATTTACAAAGAGAAGAAAAGACAGGGAGAAAGAACTTCCATCCATTGGATCACTCACCAAATGGTCACAGTAGCTGGAGATGAGCTGATCCAAAGCCAGAAGCTAATAGCCTCTTCCTTACTTCACGTGGGTGCAGAATCCACTGCTTTCCCAACTCACAAGTAGGGAGCTGGAAGAGAAGTGGAGCAGACACAAACCTTAGCCCGTATGAGAGCCAAGGACTTGCTTGGCAAGGATTTATCCACTGAGCCATTTTGTTGGGCCCTGATATATTCTTTTCCAAGTACTGTCTAGCTGCAGGTTCATACAGGCATTTTATGTTTTTTTTTCTTACTATTTTATTGTTTCATTTTCTTTGTTTTTCCAAATGGTGTTTTCTTTTGACCCAGAACTTCAGTCTTCTGCTGTTGGGCAACTGTGCCCAGTGTTCCTGAGAGATATCCTTGTTGATCTGGCATACACATCTTAATTTTCTTGTCCTATTCTTGTATCTCCAAGTTAGTAAACTGGGGCTAGGAGATCCATAAGACTCACTCTTCTTGCCTCCTGCAAGTTCTTACTGCTCCCAGATGGGCATTTAGGTTAATTAGACATGAATGACAATGATGTGAGTGAACTTATCATAGTTATTGTGCCTGTTAAGAATACATTTCCATGTAGCATCTGTGTATAATTTGTATAAAGAAACATAAAACCTGAAATACATCCTTCCTTAACTATTTTTCAAGCAGAGATTGAGCTTGTTTGATGAATTTGAAGATCTCACTGTGCTTCTGTCCATTGGAAATATGGCATTTTTCTTGAATTAGCACTCTAGACTTTAATTCATGGATCAGCTAACCACATTCAGAATGCTTTCTGAACAAAAGTGGAATGAAAGCAAAAGTCAGACAGAGGTGATTTATTGAGTCAAGAAATCGGAGAATAAAAAAGCTAAACTTTGGAATTACAATCAAAATATAAAAAATAGAAATAGTCAATAGTGTTCAATAGATTTCAAAGAACATTATTTGAGAGGCAAAAATATTGGCAGAGGGGAGAGACAGAGGCAGTACTCATCTGCTGGTTCATTGCCCAGATGGCCACAACATCTGGAGTTGCCAGATCAAAGCCTGAAGTGGTAGACAGCCAGCTACTTGAGCTGCTACTGTCTGAAAGGGTGAAAAGAAAGTTGGATATAGCAGCAGAACCATAACTCAAAACACAGGGACTCCAACATAGGATGCAGATGTATTATAAGGCCAAACATGTCCCATAAAGAAAATTTTAGGCCATTTTAGAGATGACTTATTGGCCATGCCTTACTTTGAACTAGTCAGATTTCAGCTGATGAGTGTAAACAATAGTAAGTACCATTTATTAAACCTTTGCCATGAGTCAAAAACTGTACTGAATATATTAATACTCCATCACATTCAGTCATAATACAGTGTTGGGGACTATATTGACGTACATTGATCCCTATTACATGAATGTTTGCCTAAGTAAACCTAGTCTCAGGTTAATGAACTTGATAGAAGATGAACAGTCAACAGTTGTGGAGCTGAGATTCTAACACAGACCTTACAGATCCCAAGCATGTTTTTAAAGTATTTGTGTATACATTCCCTTTATTATGTTTAATTTTATAGCATATATTTCAAGATGGACACAGATGCAGTAGTGACCTCCACGGTAAAAGATTTTGTGTCATTTCACATGAAGAAGGACTAAAGATACCAAGAATGGTTTTGATATGCTAAGGAGGTGAGGATTGCCCTTTAGTAGTTGAAAATATCTTTCAGGAATGGGGACTGACTTGATTTTCATGGTGATGATTTTAGTGTCAGCTTGGCCAGGCAAAGGGACATCCAGATGGCAGGTTGAACATTTCTTTTGGGTATGCCTGTGAGTGTGTATTTGCAAAAAGTCTAATCATGACTTTGCTGTGGTCCCTAGAATTTGCTTGATATGGGAATAATAGGAATCAGAAAAATGATAGGGTTGTGGATTGGAATAGTCAGAATTGGGCCAGTCCCAATTCCTGTTTGTTTGAAGTGTTATCCACAGTGTGAAACTAGATGGGTGAAGGAAAAGTGGGAGTGTGGTGTAGAGAAGCAGAGAACGGATTTTCCTGCTGCTGTGTGATTATGAGAGTGCTAATTATGGTAAATTGCTTCTCTTTGGTAAAATGCAAAGTCTTAAGCCCAAAGAAGCTTTCCAATGTGATTGTAAATGATTGGCCTAGAAAACACAAGGTAAAGCAACATGACTATTTCCTTCTGAAAATTGTGAAGGCAAAATACCAGGAAAGCAACCTTTGAGAGCATCTGTACATGATGTAACTCTTCAGTCACTCAGGGAACAAACAGGGAAATTACTTGCCTTAGTTTTGCAAGTCCTAAAGACAAAGGAACAGTCAAACATCTGATCTTGGAAACAAATGCCTCCTAAAATAGAGTTGCCCAAATCACTGGCAGAATTAGGGCTTTGTAGAAACACAGATGGTTCAGAATTGCACAGGGTGAATTTATCAGCAGCAATGGCAAAGGGGATGCTAATTAATGATGATAGAATGGTCTGATCGTTGGCCTGCTGTATGGAGCCTGGACTTTTGTCTAGTTTTCAAGATCCAGCACAATTTCTGCCTCTTTCATAGACCTTCTCTGTGTACTTCTCTGAATAACAAGTGTATTTTTTCCATCTTTTTGTCGGTTTTAGTCTCTAGCATGAATTTGGTACGAAACCAGGGACTAACTCAGGTTTAGTTAACTTGAGCCTACAAGCATTAGGATTATTTAAAATTTCATGTGATTACATTCTATTTCCTGATTAAGTTGATAACTTGTTGATGACAAGAGCTATCAATTATAACAAGCCTACCCACAGCCCTGCCATGTAGGTATTTAATCACATCCTAGAGTCAACCTCTTGTTAGAATGTTTTCCATGAGGTGAGACTCATTGGCCACTGTGTCATAACGATTCAGTTACTCCTACCTTGTCAGTTATAGATTTTACCCAGCTAACTGTATTCTTGGTGTGTAATGTCTTTTCCCAGTAGTTTTTAGTTAGTCTTAAAAGTTGCATTCTGAACACGCAGATTATAATAATATAGAAGTATATCTTTTTCCACATGATGAATTGAACCATTAAATTCCATGCATCATCTTATTAGTTATGTCTTGTGTCTTGAGAAGCTGAAAGGGACAGTGTGATTGGGTCAAAATGCTTCCCTCTCTCCACCTCCCAACACACACACACACACACACACACACACACACACACACACACACACACGTTACCGGTTCTCTTCTAAAGCTTTGTTTTAAAGGGAGTTACTTACACAATTGAATTAATATGGCTGGGAAATTTTCCTTTCTCATAGCCTCGTTTAATGATTACTTATTTAAATGAATGCCACACCCCTATATGTTCAAAAGATTCCATTCTGCATTGCAGAGACTTAGAAAATGTTCCTTGAAGCTGATACCTCTCAGAAAGTGTTTGGACTTTTACCGTTCTATGTAAAGACCCCACTCACTTTTTCCACAGGTCTAGTACCTCTGAATTTGTAAGTTCTGTAAGTATGCCCCTACTCAGCACTCCCTGATGCCCTGTTTCGTATACATTCAGTGAGTCGTTTTCTTCCCCTTTCTTATTATTTCCTGCTACATGATCATACCAGTTGGGTGCCTGCTCCTACTTTCCTTCTACATTTCACGATTCCCTGCTTTGGTGGACATCTTTCTTTCGTTCTCCTTAAGCATTGCTATTTCTATAGGGGTTTATCCTTTCTCATAGCTCTGTTCACACTAGACTCTCTTCTTGCTGCTATGTCCCTGTGACCTAACACTCTCAGATGACCTATAAATCTCGTTCCTCTTCCCCACTAGATCTAGAGTATTGCATAAAACATCCTGCTAGGCATCTCTAAGCACTAGCAGATTGTTGAATTGGAAACTGTATTCCTCCTGCTTTGATACCTCACCTCCAGTTTACAGATAGGAAAATAGAACCTTGAGAATGTTGTGACTTCAAGGTCAAAATGTTTGTTACAGTTTACAAATGTGTGACTGACTACTCCTCCTGTTCAGGGACGTGGATGCCTTTCTCTGCTGATGTGTGAGCATCCCTCACTGTGTCCATGGGATTGCAAACTGTCATCTTGTATAACCCCTGACAATGAAATACAGGCTCATTCACGCAAAACTGGCTGCCTGAAATTGTATTATCGGATCACTCTAGGATCAAAAATTACATATCACACCAGAGAACAAACTGACTTTGGGGGAAAACCAATGTGTCTTTAGGTTTGCTAAGAATATAACTGACTGGTCATCAAATGAAAGATAGAATGGGAAATATGAGACGGTATATTGTTCACTCCTTATTTCTTAGAAGTTTGCCAAAATTCACACTGAATATGATTCTTTAATGATTTTATATTTAGTGGATCATAATTTGGTGTCCCATTTTTGATGTCAGAGTCTATAGTTGCTGGTACCATTTAAATTCTAGGACCTGTTATTGCCATGTATTTCTGGATTTGACAATTTCAAAATCTTTGTGCTTTGTGCTTCGCAGAGCCCACCTGAAAGCATTATCTTTGTCATAGGGTCTAAGACTTCATCCTCATAACTCGCCATGGGTTATTCTGTTGTGGGACAATTGCTCTCTTTTGTATTTATAAGGTGAAATTCAATTTTTAGAACAGTTATCTCTTTTGTTGACAACCTATTAGGGATCAGTTGCATATCTCTGCAGTTATTTTTGTTAAAATGAAATTAAAAGTTGTAAACTCATATGTTAACATCATGCTGGCTGAACTTAGATTTTCTGCATGTGTGCTCAGATGAACTGATAAAATATTGGAAAAGACAGAGCCTGCAGCCTGTGTGAGAGCATCTCTGCTGGCAGTAAGGAGTTGTCAAAGGCATTTTGCAAGGGACGTAACAAAATGAGTATTTTCTTTTTAGTAATTTTCAAAAGCTATTTTTTTCTGTGTTTGAGGAAGAAATTATGTATTGTACTTTGTTTTCATAAATGAAGAGAACTAGAGTTTCTGTTCTAATTAAAACCTCCTTTCATGGTAATTTGAGATGAGGATGTTTTTCCTGGAACCCCCCTCTGCCCTAGGTTTTGATATATGTAATAGTGAATTGATAATGTTGAGAATATCTTGTGATGCTAATTCTGAAAATTTACTTGGTGCTTTGTTGTTCACATGTTCATTCACATAGACTATCAAATTGGATTCTCAGTGCTAATGAAATAATATCAAGAGCATCTTGACTGTGGAAAAGTTAAGCTAATGATTTGTTTTCTTTAAGATCATCATTATTATAGTTATTTATAGTTCTCTAATTTAGAATCTTGATGTTAAGGTAATAGTAATATTGGGTTTTTGAACTATAGTTTCAAAAGAACTGACAATTTATTGCTAAAATTTTGTGGTACTTATCATGTCATTTCATGTAATCATTACACTTATCAGTGGGCCTGGCAATAGTTTAGGCTTTAAATAGTAATTTTTTTTATTGAATGAGAAGATAACAAACTATTTTTTAAAGATAGTCTTAAGATAGTTCTGGTTCTCCAGAGGCGTTCCATGAGTTATTGAAATGTCTACAGTTGATTCTCTGCAAAACAGAATCATACCATTTGGTTGTATTCCTGAATAGTCTCAACTAATATTGGAGATCCAGAAATTAAAAGTAAACAAAAAGTCTCTGGAATCTCCAATGAATATGGATGTATATGCTCCCCTTAATGCTTTTCATCATTTATTTCTTAATGACAACATGCTGGAGATGTTACGTTAAAAACAACGAAGACGGGGAAGTTGTGAGGACTCTTGGAATATTGGTAATTGGTTGAAGTGTGATCAGAGGGAAAAAGCTCATTTATCTATACACTTATTTATTTATGCATTTCTTGTGTATGTATATAATAAAACATTAAATTGTGTAGATATGTGTACAATGTCATAGAAAACATGGTTGGTAAATACAATCAGTATAATGTATTTTTGTATCTTTATATTGAAATTTGAGATCAGTGAAACATGTATTAAATAAACTTTTCGCATGCTGCAACACTTTTAAAAATGCAATTCATTTTATGTTCAGGCCAATAACTATAATACTACATGATTATTTATAGGGGACTTGAATGATCCAAATTTTTGTTGCAGATATTATATTGTTAGAGGAAATCACATAATCCACAAGTTAGTGTGTAACTTGGGGGAAAATTATAGATTACTTTTCTTCTTACTTATTTACCTTTGTTTTTTTGTAATGAAAAGTTTATTTAGCTTAAAGTTCTGAAAATCTAAGGGCATGACACCAATATAAGCCCAACTTTTATGAAAACCCTCCTGACTACGTCACATTGTGATGGTTCACATCGAGGTGACAGCATGTTGGAAATCCAGAGATCATGTTGCAAAGCAGGAAACTATAGGGGATTCAGGGGTCACAGTCATTCTTATAGAAGTTCACTTTGGTGAGAGCTCATATTCCCTTTTGAGAGCTGCTTCCTCAAAAGGCCCACTACTAGACCTTACCTAAAAGTTCCCATACCATATCTTAATGCTGCCTTACTTTTTTTTTTAAAGATTTATTCATTTGATTACAGCCAGATATACAGAGAGGAGGAGAGACAGAGAGGAAGATCTTCCATCCGATATGTTTCACTCCCCAAGTGAGCCGCAACTGGCCGGTTCTGTGCCGATCCTGAGCCGGGAACCTGGAACCTCTTCCGGGTCTCCCACGCGGGTGCAGTGTCCCAATGCATTGGGCCGTCCTCAACTGCTTTCCCAGGCCACAAGCAGGGAGCTGGATGGGAAGTGGAGTTGCCGGGATTAGAACCGGCGCCCATATGGGATCCCGGAGCTTTCAAGGCAAGGACTTTAGCCGCTAGGCCACGCCACCGGGCCCAATGCTGCCTTACTTTTAAGAGCTGTTAATTGGTTTATTTTCTGAAAGGCAGAGTGGCAGAGAAAGAAAGGAGAGAGAGAGAAAAGGAAGAAGAATGAGGAGGAATAGGAGAGGCAAGACGAGGTGAGGAGAAGAGACTAGACTAGAAGAGGAAGAGGAGAGGAAAAGAGAAGGGGGAGCAGAAAAGAGGAGAGGAAAGAAAAGGAGAAATTGATTTTCCATCTGCTAGTTCATTATTAATATGCCCACAAGGGCATAATGTCAGCTAGGATTGGTCTGGGCCAGGCCAACACCAGGAGCCCCGAACTCTGTATCTCTCACATGGGTAGTAGGAGTCTGAGGACTCCAGCCGTTCCCACTGTCTGGAAGAAATTGGGAGATCATTTGGGAAGAAATTGTAAACAGAAAATGGCTCCAATGCAGCCTGAGGCACTGCAGTAACCATTCAGTAACAGGTCGGAAGGGCAAGCAAAGTTAAGAGGGTAGCAAGGCAGCAGGAAACCTGAGAGTATAGAGGTGCCCATGTCTCACTTCCAGAGAAAGTGTTTTGAAAGGAAAGCAAGTAAAAATGCTAACTAATGTGTTGTGATCCAAATATATTGTATACATACATCAAATCAACACACTGTGTGTCATTAATTTGTACAATCAAATATAGTAAGAATGCAAAATAAGGGTACGCTCAAAATAAAGGTATGCTTGATGCTGAGAGGTCAGCAAAGTTAACTCTAGCGCAGAAAGAAGTTTTTGATCTTTTTTTGAAAAAAACATAGTTTTATGTATGTGTTTAATTAATTTTTATTGTGAAATATAACAAAAAAGAGCTGGGGGAAGGAAGAGAAACAGATCTCATCCCCAAATGTCTGCCAATACTGGGATTGGCTGAAGCAAGACTTCTTTCTAGGTCTTTCACATCAGTGGGAGGAACCAGTCAGATAAAGCATTACCTGCTGCTGTTTGGAGCCTGAATTAACATGAAGAGCAAATCAGGAGCTTGAAGCAAACATTAAAACACGGACAGTCTGACATGAGATGTGTGTGATTTGACTTTTAGGTCCAATGCTGGCTCATGTATTTTTTTCTTTAGAGCCTCTGACTCCACTTTCACCCCTTTGTCCTCTAATTTGAGCATTGATACTATTCTATCTCTGGCTTTAAATTGGGTGAAAGTATAGAAAGCAGGGAAGGTTACTGACATCTTATTTTAAAGATATTGATAATTGATCATTTTTCAAATATAAAGGTTTTATTTAGATAATATATATTTCCTTGATTACACAGTTTGACTAGAGTTCTTATTGTGTTTTTTTGTAGACAACGTAGATTGAGAAGGTTTCTAAGAAGTTATAGTATTAGAGCAGAAACTTGCAGGCTCTTTAATGTTAATGCCCCTTAGTTGGGTCAATAGATTGCAATGAGAGTTTAAGTGGTATAAACTCAGAGATGCAAGCCCTACCCATATTCATAACTAGATGCTACAAAGTCATAAAACTGTTTACATGTACCACCATTTTAATCTTGTGCAATAAAGAGAAATTTATATGCCCAGGTATGAAAATACTCAAAGAAACAAAATCTTGTCTCAGAAATGTTATCTTGACAGCTTGACAGCAGGGCATGCACCTGTATTATGATAGTCATTAATTTACATGGTTTTAACAGTTGAAATTACCTCCTGTTGCTATTTGACAGATAATTAATTAACAAACCTGTATATATTCAAAGACTTGATCCATATAGTTCCCCCATTCAACTTAAAATCCTGTTTTATTTCTTCTCATTGCATGTGAAAAAATAATTTGTGCAGGCTTTTGTAAAGCTATAGAACAGAACTGAAAGTTGTTTCAAAAAGTAAACCTGAACAGTTAAAACTCAGGAAATAAATTAAGGATGGCAACATCATAATTTTACTTAGAAAATATACAAAACATTGTAGGAAAAATAGTCATGGTCAAGTAGACATATTTTAGATGCATATGTTACAAAGATTGTACAAAGGAGGATAACAGTTCCTCAGGAGATCCTAACATTTTTGTAATAAAGTAGACCAAAAAAAAATACTAATCACATCCACAACTTTACACTGCATGGCTAACTTCATGAAAAGTTTGACATGCTCTAGGAGGCAAGTGTTTTTTAAAAAAAGGACTGATACTGACTTGAAAATGCACTCATTGTTTAGAAATTAATGGTTATCAATTAAAGTCACAAAGTTATAGAACAAGCATTAAAAAATCACTGATCTTTAGTAAAAACCAGAGAAATGCAAATTAAGACCACAAGTGGATAGCATTTTACAACAGTTAGAAAGTCAAGACAATAGCAACCATTCTATTAATTCAAGTGTTGACAATATATTGAGCCCTGGAAGCTTTAACTGTACCTCTGATGGGGATGTAAATTAGGACATTCACTTTGGAAAACAATTTAGTATTATCTTATAAAGCTATCCATGCATTCCTTCTGACAAGTGATTTCTTTCTTGTGTATAAATCTTGAGCAAACTCCTGTAAATCAAGAGACATGTGCATGGCTACTTCAAAAACTCATGGTAAGTGGGATTAAAAGTTTTTTATTTTGGGTTCTAAATGTTTTCAAATCACATATAGTGTGGAAATAGTTTAAAATCATATATAGTTCTCTATAACATACATTTTCTATGACTTTTAAAAAAGATCTCTTGAATAAGCATGTTTCCAGTTGTATATTGTTCATGTTAAAACCCTAGGAAAAACACTAAAATTCGTTGACAAGAAATGGATAAGTATACTTGTTAATATTCACAGAATGGATGATACAACCACAACTAAATGTAACAATGCAAATACACCTTTGAAATATGTTGTATGAAAAAGAGAGTTTTGGGGGCCTGGAATGATGGCTCAATTGGCTAAATTCTTGCCTTGCACACGCCAGGATCCCAAGTGGACACTAGTTCGTATCCCACCTGCTCTACTTTCCCTCCAGTTTCGTGCTTGTGACCTGGGAAAACAGAAGAGGACAGCCCAAAGCCTTGGGTCCCTGCACCTATGTGGAAGACCTGGAAGAAGTTGCTGGCTCCTGGCTTCAGTTCAGCTGAGCTCTGGCCATTGCAGCCATTTGGGGAGTGAACCAGCAGACAGATCTTTGTCTCTGTTTCCTTCTTTCTGCAAACAAAAATAAAATAAACATAAATCTTTATTTTTGAAATTTATTTTTTAATAAATAAAATTTAAATAGAATAGTCGCAAGAGAGTAAATACAATATAATACCATATTTATTAGGCTTAAACCAAATAAACTGAAAGAATAGATTGTTTAAAAATGTGTGTGTGTGTGCATGTGTGTGCATGTGTGTTTGTAACAGAGAGAAAGAGAATTCAAATGCCAAGTTTGTTTTATAAAAAAAGGTTAGATATAAAAATATTTTGTACAAGTAGAAGCAGGAGGAGGGCAGGAGCAGAAAATAGATACATCCAGTAACAGTAGTAATGATCTAAAATAAATGATGGGTTTCATAGGTGGTGATCCACCTTTATTTTATGATTATCCTTCCAAACTGTACCTATGCTACCTATTTTTATATGTATCAAATAGTATAGAGATGTAACATCATGACATAAGTTACTATTGGGATCATTTTGTCTGACATTATAGATAAGCTAATTCCTCGGTTACCATGCTATAACATAGCTCTGTATAGCCTCAATTTGCTTTCTGTACCAAAAGATACAGAGGCAAAAGAAAGGAAACCTCACAGATAATACAAAGAGTTACATCTCGTTTTAAAAGCTATCTCAGGATTGATGCCTTTCAGACATCAGAATACTTATTTAGCATTTTGGTTGACAATGTGACATGTTATTCAGTGCCTACTCAGCTCTATCGCCTTTTCACTTCATTCAATTTAAGAAGCACTGCAGGATGAGTATAAAGAAAATCAAATAAATCATCTGCCAAAAGGCCCATGTGTAAGGGATCTAGGCAAATAGTGCAGAAATACTGATTAAAACAAGCAGATCGAAACCCTGATAACCTAAGTCTCTCAGTGGGGAGATTGACAGGGATGAGCATGCGTTTGAAGTGGCCCAGTAATATTAGGAATGATGGCATGAATGTGAATCCAAGCACTTGTGAAGTGCTGTCTGTTTAACTGAAGAGGTAATTGCATAAAGTCTATGGAATCCCTGGGCAGATGAAAAATATGGTGTTTGGTAGATTATTAAGTGTTTTGAAATGTTTTTTTTAGATTCATGAAAGTATAATATGATTAGATCTTGGCTTAGTTTGTGCTTTTGATTGCCATTATTAATACTTTCCATTTCAGAATTTTATGAACTCTCACTCTAGAGTCATGGCTTTTCATATGCACTTCATAGTTATCTGACTAATTTTAAGGCTTTCTCTCTCTCTCTCTTCTCAGAAACTGAAAAGAAAAAGACTGTCATCCTTTACCTCATCTATTATTACATAGTTTTAGTACCATATTGCTGAATCACTAACTTTTAAATTTTTTTATTTAGTCATTATTTGAAAGAGAGGATGCATGATGAGGAAGTAGACATTTCCCATCCATGGACTCACTTCCCAAGGCCCTCTATGGTAGCCAGGAACAGGAAATTCATTCTGGCTTTCCCACCTGGGTAGCAGGGATCCAACTGCGTGAGACATCAAATGCTGACTTCCAGGGCATACCTTATTAGCAGGAAGGCAGGCAGGAGTGGAATCAAGACTTGAAGCCAGGTAATCAAAGATGGCCTGTGGACATTCCAAACAATGTTCATTTTCAACCAAATGCCCACCCATGACACCAACAATTGATTGTTGTGTTTTTATCTTCTCCCTTTGTGTGTTCTCTCTTTTCTCTCTTATTCTCCTTTCTCCTTTATGTCTCCCTCTCTCACACCCCTCTCTCATGCTTTTCTATCTTCCGGAAGTGCAGAATGGCTTTGTGACCTTATGAAATCCTTGTTTATAAATCCAAACCGTTGATCAAAGTGCATTTTCTGTGTCTGAGCACATCAGACTAAGTCACTGCATTACCAAGCTGTATTTATTAATCTGCTAGTTGGTACTCCTTACTAAGCTGCATGGTATGCACGCCTTTCATTCTTTGATTCTTCCACTAAGCATGTGTTGAGAAACTACTGAATGCTGTGCTGAACTCCTGGGATATAAAGATGAGACTGTCACAGCCCCAGCCTTCAAAATACTCAATATCTGAAGGAATTTCCCAATTTGTAATTTAGTGGTATGAGTTGCCAAATGCTTTCACTGTTAAGGTGGCTTAAATATAGTATAGAAGTTAATGTCAGGAATTAACTTTGTGAGATTTTCTCCCAAACTGTCCAATTCCTTGTATTTGTGTTTGATTTTGTATCTTTGGATGATTTCAGGTCTGGAATCTAGCCACAAGAGCTAGGACATTTTGAGTTTGTGAAAACACATCCTTCTGCAATGCTTTCGTATATACTTGTATTAAAAATTATCCATTGTGTCCAAAATTCCTCTTCTGTGTGAACTTATTTGCATATGTAGTGTTAAACGGTGTATATATGCTCCAGAATTAGTCTGTCTCTAAGTTCCATATTTATGCTTCCATTTCACTGATAACATCCTGGACATCTGTATTCTCTTTTTTTAAAAATTATTTTTTATTGGAAAGTCAGACTTACAGAGAGAATGATATACAGAGAGGAAGATCTTCCTTCTGCTGGTTCAGTCCCCAAGTGGCCACAACAGCTGGAACTGAATTGATCTGAAGCCAGAAGCCTGGAGCTTCTTCCGGGTCTCCTATGGCGGTGCAGGGTCCCAAGGCTTTGGGCCATCCTTGACTGCTTTCCCAGGCCACAAGCAGGGAGCTAGAAGGGAAGTGGAGCAGCTGGGATACAAACCGGTGCCCATATGGGATCCTGGTGCATGCAAGGTGAGGACTTCAGTCACTAGGCTATGGCACTGGGCCCAGACATCTGTATTCTTAAAGTTAACATGTCCAGTTATATTTTTCTACCTCATCTCCATCTTACTAACAACACTAGAATTTATCTAAATCCTTAAACCAAAAACAGACTATACATGCAATTTCTCTCTTCTTTAGTATCCTTTCATCAAATCCTTGAACAAGTCCTGAGGTCAACATACACAAATATGTCATACAAATGCCTGTTTTTCTTCACTTACCTGGATACTTCTATAAGTCAATCCATTGTGCTAACTTGCCTGTATTATGCCTCCAGGTTCCTAATTGCCTGCTGTTCTTCTGGATCCACTCTCTAACATTACTTATTCATTAATTAGTATTTACTGTTTTTAATTTTTTAAAAATGTATTTACTGGAAAGAAGAGAGAGAGAAGGTTCCCAGCTGTTGGTCACTTTCCAAATGCTGCAAATTGGTGCAACTAATTGAAGTGGGAAATCAGGTGCCCAAATCAGCGACAGGGGTCCAGCTACTTAAGCCATTGTTGCTTGCTTTCTCCAAAGGTCTACATTAACAGGAGACTGGAATGAAGTGGTAGCACTTGGATTCAAACTCTGGTACTATGATATAGGTATAGATATCTTATTAAGTTATATGTCCACATCTACAGCATACTTTGATTATGATCTTCAGGAAATCTGATCAGATTAGGCCAATTTTTCTGACATTTCAAAGCTTCCTCCACTTCCATTTTGTCCTGGCTTCTTGCTGGACTTCAAATAAATCTGAATGTTTTATTATGGTCAACAAGGTCTTTATGGACTAATCTCACCAGTGCCTTCTAACACATGCCTGATGCTGTAGTTACAATGCCTTCTTTCTGTTTCACTATTTCTCTACTTCTTTTTCTTATTTACCTAGAATAGGCTTTGTTATTTATTTATTCATTTGTTTATTTCACAGCTACTTGTTTTGGTTCAATCTTCCTGACTATTCCTCAAATATACCTTTAGTCCTCCAATCTTCTCTGTAACATGATTTTTAGAATTCTTTCCATTCATTAACACTTGGATTTACTATATTTGTTTATTTGAGTCTTCATTTATTTTCTCACTCCTGTGACATAAATCCTAGAATGGGAGAATTAGGTTTGTTTCTTCTATTAATTACTTCACATCCATTCCCAGAATAAAACAAAGCATGTACTCAACTAAAATTTGCTGATACATGAATTGAGACTTTAAAAAAATGGACTTGTCTCATAATATAGAATGAAAACTGTAGTTTATTATCCTTTATATTTGAAAATATATGTAGAATGAAACATTTTCTAGTCTCCTCCCCTCTGGCATTTATATATTTATGATGTTAGGTGGATGCAATGGTGAAAAACAGCAGTCACCAGTAATGAAAACACTGAAAATGCCTTCATCAGCTGGTGTGAGTTGGTTCTGCTCTTGGGAAGATGATTGGCATCTGATACACAGTCAGGATCCTGAAATGGATTGTCTTTTTAGGTCAAAATTCAACCTGTCAAGAGGTTGGAGAAAATGATTTATGGCCTCAAGTGATGGTAGAATAATGTTTCTGAGACACTGCAGTAAGCTCTCTAGAGCTACTTGTTTGTTCCACTCAGAAGACCTCTCTCCCTCTGGTATAGCAAATGCTTTGTATGAAATAGTGTCATTGCTTCATCTTTGTAGACATTTCCCCTGACACAAGATGGGATTTCCCAGTGAGGTGTAACATTCATTAGTTCCTTTCAACAGGGCAACTTGCTAAAACAGACACATGTCTTCATTTCTCAGCTTCATTACAGAATCAGAACACACTAGGTGACCGGTGGGGAAGAGCTGTGATGTATGAAGCAGAAAAGAGATGTATTTTTCACATGGTGCCTTGTACCTGGAGTAATGAGAGCAGCTGTCGACTTGTTCACTGAGCAAACACGACGGGAGTGTCACAGCACAAATTTATATTTATGCAAACACACTGGGGTCACACTGGAAGGAACTTTACAAAATGACCTTATTTTTGGGAGATTTACATCTAAATCACCAGCATCCAGTAGGAAGCCCACACTTAGCAAAAACCCTGTAATAGCTACCCCCAAAATGCATACTTCTAATGAATAATGTAATGCTTGTGGCATGCTAGGACATAGGATAAATTGTGCTGCCAGTTTAAAATGAGAGTCGTCAACTCACAGGCTATTTCTGGTATTCATCTTGGATTTTGTGGCAGTGGAACATAAAATATCTACTTTAAAAGAAATAGAGTGATTTATCTGCATCATCATGGGCCTTTAGAATCTCTCTTTTGGTAATGGGGAAAAAAGTGGATGATAGGGAAGCAGATAATTTTTCTATGTGTAGGCAGCCAAATGCATAGAGAGCACACATTTCTCAGAATATCTGGGGCAGACACGTGTAAAATGTCTCTGTATGACAATGGTATGGTGATACTATTGAGGATTTTCTACTACGATGGTTAATAAATAAATTAAAAAAAAAAACCCTGCTGATGCTTTCAGCCATGATCTATCAAAAGAACATTCAGGTAATAATTTTTTTTTTCACTAATGATTTCACAAGTTTACTGACTTCAGAAAGCAGTCTGGATATGGAACTTTTTTTCAGATTGGATACTTGCTTTTTGATTATTCATCGCTCGTTTTTTGAGACCTTGATTTGTGCCTGGAGCTAGGTAAAATGCAAGGAGCATGAGGGTGAAAGGAACTAGCAAGGTCCTCAAGCTTCTCACTCCTGGGAAATCACACTGGGATGTAGTGAAGCTCATGAAACCTTTGCGGCTTACTGCCTGCATCAGAGTACTTATGTGTGAAGCGCAGAATATAATGCTTCCAATAAAATAGAGTTGTCATTATTAAATTAGTTAAGACAAATAAAATAGTTATTTTATGCACCTCAGGCATAATTCTATATAACATGGCTAATTGTTATGTATTGTAGCTCACATAACAGGTGAATGAAATGATAAACTCAGATGTCTAAGCATCTCAGATGTCTCTAAGACAGAAGGCATCCAGATTTCTAGCAGTTTGGAAGCCCTTCATTAAATCTTCCAATCCATAAACATGGAATATATTTCCATTTTATGCCTTTCGTTTCTTTCTTTAATGTTTTGTAGTTTTCATTATAGAGATCTCTTGCCTAGTTGATGAAATGTCCTTCAAGGTATTTAAGTCTTTTGTAGCTATTGTGAATGGTGCTATCCTGCATGTTGTGTCTTTGATTAGTTCCTCTGTGCCACCTTGGAACCTACTACAGTGAAGAAACTGCTTCCATTTGACCATGAGCCTTCTCAGTATTCTGAGACTGAATCACTGCTCCAGATTTGCCTCTAATTATTTTGTTTCATAGACTTCAGATTGTTGCCAAATGAGTCTCCTCATTCATACTCCTGGCATGTTCCTGGCTAGTTCCAAGTGTTTCCACATGTCCCTTGATTTGACATGCCTTTCTCATCATCTCTGGCGTTGAAAACTTACCCATGCTTCAAGCTTTATTTTAGCTATTTTCTCCTTCAGTCCAGAGTCAGCATTTATTAAAAAGACTCTTAATGTGTGCAGTCGTGAGGGTTTTTCACATCCATTATTTGTGATAATGGATAATGTGATTGCCAAGACTTTGGAAGTAACTAATATTATGATGCATCAGTTCATTCTATTATAAGTTTTATTAAGAATAATTCAGGTCAGAAGATTGGTAGTGTTTTGGTTTTTTGTAGGTAAAAATACTGAGTGTGAAGTACTTTGACAGACTTGTGTGAAGGCAGAATTAGAATTAGACATGGTGCTTTGTCCTATTGGGCAAAATTTTGTAAAACTACCTGTGGCTTTCTGCGTTAGGTCTCTCTTTCTGAACCACTACAACCCTTTATTTAATAGCCCCTTCATCATGTTTTCACACATGTCATCTATATAGCAGATATTCTCCCTGATATGAGTCCTTTAAGGGCCGGATGAAACTGCATGCTGACATTAATTCCCCTTAGAATTCTCATAAAAGGGTCTTGTGCAAAAAAGCAGTAAATGATAGCTATGAGGATGAATGTGTGATATTTCCCTAGGTAAAACAAGTATGTATACTGTTATTGTTTAATAATTACTGTGTTCTGATGAGACATGTATGGCAACTAATACTTCGACTGTGATTTCAGGCTAAGTGTCTTTCTGTATTTTATTCTTTCCTTATGGAAATTAGTGGAAAAGAATTTTATTATCACAAATCTATATTATCTTAAAGATGAGATCTTATTGGGGGGTCAGCATCATGGCATAGTAGGCTAAGCTGCCCCCTATGGTGCCGGCATCCCATAGGAGCATGGTTTGTGTTCTGGCTGCCTCTCTTCTGATCCAGTTCCCTGCTTATGGTCTGTGAAGGCAGTGGAGGATGTCTTAAGTCCTTATGACCCTGTACCCATGTGGGAAACCCAGAAGAGGCTTCTGATCAGCTCAGCTCCGACCGTTGCAGTGATTTGGGATGTGAACCAGCAGATAGAAGATTTTTGTCTCTCCTCCTCTCTGCAAATCTGACTTTCCGATAAAAATAAATAAATATTGAAGAAAATTATAGTAAGAGAAAGGCTAAGCACGGCCACTTTCTTTTTCTCCATTTACTTCTTTTATATATACTCCCCAGCTAATCTGAAAGACAAGCTATTTAAAGCTTTAAAATTTAGCTGAAGCCTTTAAATACCCTTTTGTCGTTAGTTTTTGTTTTACCAGCTGAGAAACACAAGTTTCTTTAGTATTTTTATACCTTGGGCCTTGTTGTTTTCCTCCAGTGTTTTCCATTCGGTACCAAAGTGAAGACACTGATTGCTAGTTCTAACTCAAGGTATCTGTATTTCAGTAGTTTCTTTTCTTCGTTTCATTCTTGATTGTAGTTTAGCAGTGGCATATAAAGATTATAGAGTGGAAACATAGTAGATCTTGTCCTTGTAAGAAGGAGTATTCTGTATTTAGCTTTCAGATTCTCCCATGCAGGGTGATCTTAGTTTTCAATTTTAAAACTAAGTAGTTCTTTGATCGCATAGCATTAATGTGAAGCCCATATGTTTTTGGCATAGTTTTCAGTGGAGGGAATAAATGACCACTAGGAAAATTACAAATTCGTTGAACTCCATTATGATCTTAGCATGCTGTCTTCCCTACTTTCTATCTTTTCTGATATAGTCAGAGTTCGCATGGCCCATGATTAGGAAATACTGTCCATTCTCAAAATTCACACAGAAAATGTGATGGCTTGGATTTGAGACCACACACTGTTTGTACATATGCTGTATTTGATATACATATACTTTCAAATGGGATTAGCTGATGATTTTCATAAGCTGAGGCATATTAAGATGTGCTTCAGTACTGTGGTTCATTATGGAAAACAGGGAGCTGTTGCTCCACAAAGCTTCGCTGCTCTTGTCCTCCAAGGGTTGGGTTGAATAATGTGTGGAGGTGATTGGAGGATGGGTTTGGGTCCTCCTGGCTCTTGGCTATATGCTGGATCTTGCACGTCACCTATTGCTATATACACTTTTCTCACAATTTATATATTGTGAATATAACGTGGTAATATGTTACATTAATTGTATTGGCAAGTAATTAGCAATGTTAATTATATTAGCCAATAAATAAATAGATATATGTGTAGCTGTGTATAATTTGCATTATAAAAAAGGTACCATGATCAAGATCCCTTTATTTTTATAAGCCCAGAAAAGAATTCAGAAGGAGTTATTTTAGGCAAATACAACATATGCGTTACTTTCGATATCAGAGTATCAGAGGAAACAACCTTAGACCTGGAAATAGAGACCTGGTTTTGAGTTCTGGCTCTGCGTCTTCCTGATGTTAACCTTGAGCATATCACTTACCTTCTTTGAGCCCAGTTGTTTGTCTCTACAAGGACTATAATTATATCTGCCAGCTTCATGGTCTTGTGTCATAAATGTGATCATGGATGTGAAAGTTATGGTACTGTGCAAGGATAAGACGCTTTCTAGAAAATGCAGCTTACGGTTTCCCCAGGTACATGGAAACTGGTTACAGTCACATGACTTACATATAACATAAATAATGGTTGAAAGTCTGTGTCCTACTGTCTACACCTTTTGTAGGCATCAAACATTATCAGACAGAAAGAAAATATGTGTGAATCTGTAGTGCAAGAAAAATAAAATCTTAAAGACACATACTTATTTCATTTTAATTTACTTATTCCATCATTATTTATTTGTGCCTACTCTGCATTTTTATAACATTAACAGTGTGGATAAAGTAATAAAATAGAAGACTGTTTCCTATTCTTAATGTAGTTAGCATTCTAGTATGGTAAGAGAGAGACAATGATCACACAAACATATAAAAGAGTTTCAAATATTGCTAAGTGTCATGAAGAAAGCATTTTATGATCGGGTCAATGGGCTGAACTATTCCTGTTATGGTTCTTGTTGTTTTATCATTTATTTTTATTTTGGTAAGGTATGCATAATATAGAATTTGCCATTTAAGCAATTTTCAGTGTAAAATTTTGGGGAACTATAACTACAACATTATGCAACCATTACTACTATCCATTTCCAGAACAATTTTTATCCCTTATAGGCATTCTGCACTCATTAAATCATAACTCTTCATTTCTTCCTCCCTTTGGTTTCTGCTAAATTCTAATGAACTTCTTCCTTCAATATATTTGCCTGTTGCAAATAAGTCATATAAACGGAGTCATGCACTAATTGGACTTTTGTAATTGGCTTATATTACTATGTTTTCAGGAATTATTTGTGTTGTAATATGTAAAGGAATTTCATTTCCTTTTATTGCTGAGTATTCTAACATATGTGGATGTCACAATTTGTTTATCAATTCACTGTATTACTTACTTTAACTTGATTTGGCAGTAAGTCTAATTTGTATAATTGCAAAGCACTTCCATATTCATTGTACATGACAAGAGGAGAAATAACACAGAGATTCACAGCTAAATTATTGTTAAACTGTAGTAGTATCTGATGTGGTTGTTTTGTGTAACATTCTACCTGATGTATCTTAGATTCTTGTTTGCAACAATTGAAGTAAGAAGTTACAAGCTAGAATTACACAATCGCAGTGGTCTTTTAGCAACAGTGAAATGACACCGGCTATAGTTTGTACAATCCTACCTGCCTATGTAATGTGGGACTTTATTCAAGACTTTTTTTGATGACATTTCCTGAAATAGATTTATGGCTTCCACCACCAACTTAAAACATTATTTCACATTCTAATAAATCCCACCATTGGGGAAATTTTGCAAGATTGTGCTTTTAACCACTTGACTTACGCTTTGCAATATGATTGTATAGTATTTGAACATGCCTGCTTCATGAATGATAATGAAAAATTCATTGGAAATAGTGGGGTGGGAAGAACAAAGCTGATGATAAGGTCAAGAGAAGACAGTTATTTCATTGTTATGTTACTGATTTTACTCAGAAAGGGAAATCTCAAGTTTGGAAAGAATATTTAAATGACATTTCAAAAGGATCTGAAGGAGCAGATGTTTGGTTATCCCAGTGGAAGATGCTCATGTCTCATATCAGGGTACCTACCTCGGTTTTATTTCGGACTCCAACTCCTGACTCTCCTCTGACATCTGCTGGAAATGAAGCAAGTAGGAAAGCTGTGTTTCACAGGCTGATTGTAGACTCAGGTTTATAGCACCTCGTGGCTGCCGCTCTAATATTCAGTTGATTGAGCTATTCATTTAATGCTGTGTGTAATACTTTGTTATGTTAAAATCTGGTAATGTTCCACTCTTCCCTTAAATACAAATACTGAACATGTTAAGCAATGTGCATAAGATGCCATTATAAAGTGTGTGTTTTGAGGAGGATGTGTGTGGGTCCCAACATCACCACCTGTTTCATAGTGCATGAAGAAGGAATTGTTGTGTTTGGACTTTAATGCTGGTGCACATGGTTGTCTAGAAATTCTTAATCTGTTACACTTGGAATGGATTGTGGACTCCATAGACTGTTTTGAATTCCTTTCTGCTGATCTTTTGAAGACAGAATTGCATACATTTCCAGATACAGCTGCAACTACCCTTCTCCTGTTTTTTTTTTTTCCTTCTGGATTTGCTTTCATAATTTTTGATGGTAAAATTGGAATGTACTAATGGATGCCTGTTGGAGGTTGTTTATGTGAGGGGGGCCTTCGTATTTCCAATCTACCATTTCATTTCACTGATCTCAGAGATAGTTTTGTGTTCACAGGGGATTCTGTGTTCCAATAGTTTCCTCATAAAGGAGTATTTCCCCTTGAATATGTGCTGTTAGCTGTCTCATACTTGATGTCTTGTTGGTCAAGAACAGGTATACCAGAAAAAATAAGCTTAAAGTATTCTACTAGTCCCAGTGATAACAGTGTTGAGGAATATTTAGAGCTGATTTCATTACCATAACATTTTGTTTGAATACCTGCATGCATTTTATTCATAAAAGAATTTGTTTTGAATCCCATAATTCAAAAGTCATCTGTAACAGCGTACGTACCATTGGAAGATGGTTTGTTGTTGTTATTCCCTTCAGGGATGGTGTACCCAATAGTGATAGAATGCAATCATCTCTGTGCATTCAGGAGTGGATACTTTGTGGATTTCTCTAAATTCAAAGGCATCTGCCGTTCTCCTGTCACATGCTTCTAGCCAGGTTGTGGCATAGCATCATTCATTTAGGAGGGTGGAAGGAAGTAAATTGTTTTTTTTTCTAATAGCATTTTTGCTTGAACTTTCTATAGGAGAGAAGATCAAATATAAAATCAGGTTTTTGTGGTGTCTATACTTCATTTTTTCAGTCCTCTTTTACAAGCATTGTCAAGATTAGGGTAATAGGTATACATCATATAAACTAGTTTTATTTCCAGTAAGCTTCAGTGTATTTTAAACTTCAGCATATTTTGGTTGAAATTTGCTAAAGCCTTGTTGCATAATATCATTTCCTTCATGTTATAGTGGCTCAGTATGAAATTTCATTTTCTATCACTATAGAATTATCATGTTGCCTTTTAGTAGTTTTGTCTTTCATTTTGAAAGAATAGATTTGGGAATGACAGTTCATAGCGAAAAAGCAAAATTGTGGGCCCGGCGGTGTGGCCTCGCAGCTAAAGTCCTCGCCTTGAACGTGCCGGGATCCCATATGGTCGCCGGTTCTAATCCCGGCAACTCCACTTCCCATCCAGCCCCCTGTTTGTGGCCTGGGAAAGCAGTCGAGGACGGCCCAAGGCTTTCAGACCCTGCACCCGCTTGGGAGACCCAGAAGACATTCCTGGTTCCCGGCTTCGAATCAGCGCAGCACCGGCCGTTGAGGTCACTTGGGGAGTGAATCATCGGATGAAAGATCTTCCTGTCTCTCCTCCTCTCTGTATATCTGACTTTGTAATAAAATAAATCTTTTTTAAAAAAAGTAAAATTGTAAACACATATTAAGGATAAGGACAAAAAGATACATGAATTTACAGAAGGAGAATAGGATAGTGCTAATCTGTATTGTACAATAACATTCAAATCTTCAGTCATATTGTACTCAAACTATCTATAGTTATAGGGTTAAGAGTAAGCTATCTCAAAGGATCAGCAAAGAATGAAGGACATACATTTGGTGATGTTTTCTTGATGCTTTGTGGATATGGCTTTGTGAGGCAGATCAGAAAATATATTCTTCATTGAATACTGAACTTATCATAGGGAATTTTTATTTTTTTATTTTTTTAAAAGATTTATTCATTTTATTACAGCCAGATATACAGAGAGGAGGAGAGACAGAGAGGAAGATCTTCCATCCGATGATTCACTCCCCAAGTGAGCCGCAACTGGCCGATGCTGCGCCGATCCGAAGCCGGGAACCAGGAACCTCTTCCAGGTCTCCCACGCGGGTGCAGTGTCCCAATGCATTGGGCATTGGGCATAGGAAATTTTTAAATGCTTATTGGTAATGTTTATAGATTGAATCCTGTGCATCAAATTCTTTGCTTAGTGCTTTATATAGATTCATTCATTTACTATCCCAATTTGTTCAGCAAAGGAGATATTCTTTTCCAAATATCATAGAAAACTGAAGCTTTATGGAATTAAGCAGCATGTCTCTGACAATTTATATGTAGCATAGCCTTAATTTTCCATATCTGGCTTTACATGCCTTATTTTAATTGCCATAGATATGCTGTTTTTTAAGCCAGAAGAAACAATTCATAATCGTCTCAATCAGCCAGATGAACTAAAATCAAATTGAAGTAGCTTTTAACTGTCTCTCCTTGGGTCGGCTAAATCAATCAAATACTATGATTATTAAATTATTTTGGTCTTCGTTATCCTTTATGAAATTTTGGACTTTTTTTTAAGGCAAACATGATCCTACACAGAAATTGGTATTAGTTTCTTGTTTAAAATAATCTATGAGGACACTTTAGAAAGCTTGTTAGAAATAAACTTAAAAATCAGTTTATTTGGTTGAAAAATACTTGAAATCTATGTGCAATTTTTGATTATATGCACTTCCATTAACATTTTAAGACCTCATTAAAAAAGACTAGATGGGACTAGCTTATTTGGCAATAGAGTTATAATTCACTTAGTTTAGACAAATTCCATTTTAAACTGTCATCCTGTATTTTATCTGGCAATCCTGCCTAAGGTTGCCTCTTCAGGTGTAGTAATCTCAGTGTGTGTAATCTCAACAATCTGATATTTGGTAGTTATGCAACATTTAGCTCTGAAAGTTTTAACTCAATGCTCAAGAAACCATTCAGTGTGTATACATGATAAGGGGTAAATAGTACATTATTTAAAGCTTGATAATTTTATAACCTCGTAGGACATAGTGGTGGAGTCTAATGATACTTTATGATCTGGCAATTAGATGATTTTCGTTTGCTGTTTTTTTTTAAATAGCTAAGAACTAGCACTTCCTTGGCTTTTATATTTCCCAGGGAAGCCTGTTTAAGATGGTCCACATGTTGTCAGGACTTATCACAAGGACTGGGAGTACGGAGCATTATTCAGTCACTATTGCAATGATGAGCCAGTATTCAAGGCTTACTTTCACCATGTATAGTTGTTTCAAATTTTTTAAAAAAGAGATTCTAATATATAATCTGGAGCTAGCAATACATTCCGACCATACAGTGCTAACATGATAGCTGAATGAACCAGCACATTTTAAGCTGTGGAATTACAAATATGTACACGGCAATATTAGTGATTTCAGTTGGGACACTGTTCTCTATGTAACTCTAGAAGGATTTGAGGAGAATTTTTTATACTTAATATTTCTAGAATGCTGCACATGCACGTATTAGATATACATTCTCTGGTATCCCATTATCACTGTTCATTTTGCAGAGCCATCAGAGCACCCTATTTGCCAGTTATACTTTCAATTTTAGCTCATTGCTTCATATTCATAGGCTAATGTCCTAAAATGTAACTGAATTTCTTACTTATGACTAAAGCATGGCTCTAAAACACTGTTTTTCTCAAAACTTACTTGTTTCTTATTCTTTGAAAGCACATTATTTTCCAGAGAGTATTCTTAACAATTCATTAAATTATCTATATATTATAATGAATACATTAATAAATAAAATAGCTAATAGCATATAAAATATCAGTAGTTATGGATTTATTTGTGTACACAAACATATACACATATACTATTTATTTTTTGCCAAAGTCCTACCACATGTGTATTTATGAATTCTGTATGTGACCTTGCCTCTTAAGGTTGCTAGGTAAATTTGACAAACTTATTTAACTATTATGTGTTAGAGTTCAGGGTAATACTTAAGTCAGGTGTTCCTGATTTTAAAAGCATTTTCAAAGGGACCCTTGAAGAAGTTCTAATATTTCTGTATTATGATTACATATCTGTTAGAAAAAAATGGGTGACGTTTTCATTTTATGGATAGAAAAAGAGGGCAAGTGATTCATTTGTAATAATAGACACAGTGATATATCAGAACATTGATCATTTTGGGTGTCTTTTGAATGTTCTCATACATATTAAATGAGTAGTTTGCCTTAGTTTTTTGACTGTTTTGAATATTGGAATGTATAGCCTAAGATATTCTGTGTTTCTGGAAAAGTCATTTAAATGATAATACTTTTCTATTTCATATCATTTGAATCTGTGGGTGGCAAGTCAATTTACACAAACAACAGTTTGGCTATATTCTGTTAGGCATAAAGCAATGGTGCTTCAGTTTTCTCTGTCCACCAAAATTGCAATATTGTGAAAAAATGAATGTAAGTATAAAATTTGAGTGAGAGAAGCAGGTAACTGTGGTTCTTAAATGAGGCTTATATTTGTTGCCAGGCAATCCTTAGAAACCCAATAGAATTTTTTTGGCTTAATTTGCAGGGTTGACTTCTTTACTGAACAGAATCCAGGAGGCAGACACTGATATATCAACTGCAATGATGATTTTAAAGCAATTATTTCAATTCAGAAAGAGTTGAGAAACTGATTAAATTTTGAAGTCTTTGTTTTGTGCTTCCTAGGGAAAATATAACCTAATTAAGCTAATTGTAGGATTAGCACATAAAAATGCAACTTTGTGAACTTTTGCTGATAATTCATCATTTGAGAAATCCAGACAATAGTTTCAGGGAAACCGTGATTCAAATAATGTGCACAGGAGGTGTGACTTGAAATATAATATGATGATACTGGATATGTTCACGTATTGTGAAGTGAGATAAAAATGAATAGTAATAAAAATCGTTAACATTGACTACGTTGGCTTCTGGATGATATTAGTATTCAGCATGATACTATCGGGAGAGTTAACTAATTATCTCCTAAGATTGTTATTATATATTCTCATACATGCAAATCATGTATGTATATTAAACCCTTGCGCTTTAATAACCATTTGCATCTATTACATATGTGTCTAGCTCTCTGTCATTGCATTATTGATATCACCATCATGGATAATTGCTGTTAAAGTGTTTAACTTGGATATACAAAGTATAGCCATAATTTTTGTTAGAAAATACTTGTGACATTTCACATTATTATTGTATTAAAAATAATGAAACTTTTGGCTATATATATATATATATATATATCCTATTTAGCAGGACTGTTGTATTAATCTATTAATAGGAAAAATATTTGTGCATGAGATCCCTAGAATGAACTTGGTACAGGATAAAATAGCTACTAGCATATAAAGTAAAGGCCAACATAGCTGGATGAGAGTAGGAGAGAAGAAGAGTACAGTCAGAAGGGAGATGAGGTTGCGTTTTGTCTCCAGCCATAAATTTAGATTTATTCTCAGTTCAATATGCAGATAAATTCCCAGATGTTAAGTAAGGGATGGGGGTAGTGACATAATGTGATATGAATTACATTTTATAAAAAAATCATTCTGATCTAGTCAAGTAAAAGGGCACTCGTGTTACAAATTGGACATCCCACCCTAAGGGTTGATTGCTACATTAGATTTGCCTGCGAAAGGGCATGACATTGTAATTATTGAATGCAGGTTTGTCTATTAGGTCAATGTAGACAGATGTCCTAAAAAGTGCTTTTTATATTTTGCCATATATATAAAACCTTCATTTAAAAAAATGTGGCTTAAGCTCATGGAGGAAGCATAGGTAGTTTGCATTCTAAACTTATATCTTCTTAATGTATCTGCCTTTTCTCTCCTGTTTTTCTTCTACTGTCTTCTATAAACCAGTTAAATTCACATTTGATTGTTATGAGGAAGCAGTTTTTCTCATAGCATGACAAATTTTTATACCTTGTTACAGTTATAAATGTGGCTATTAACCACATTGAATCTGTTCTCTTGTATTCATATCATAGTAACATGAGAATTGGTGAGATTGTATTCTAGTAATGTATTTTCTGTGGCCCTGAGAATGCAATGTGTCTATAACTTCCTTAGAAACAAATACATTTAAAAGTAAAATAAAAAGTAGAATCGAGATGGTGGAATAGGGTAAGGACATATTTAAGCAGACGGAAAAACATTTAATCAGGATGAAGCAGAGAGGACACATTCCAGGAAATAGGAGAGGACAGAACAACAGCAGAGGGGTACCTGGAGACTGACAGACACAGGAAAGCAGTGGACACAGCAGTGTGGTGTTGCAGTGACTGATACTCCAGTGGCATTCAGCTAACGGTGATCTGAACTCCACCAGCAGCCAGAACTCTACCAGCAACCAGGTGGGAAGGGACTTTCACTGGGATCATGGGATGTGAACCCAGACAAAGAACTGTTCGTCCAGCTGGTCCATTTGATTTGACCAGGAGCAGAGACAGAGCAGCAGATCCTAGATGGGCAGTGTGAGAATAGGGTGTATTTCACAGCCCAGTCAGCCCCCTAGAGCCGAATTGGGTGTCATTTTGCGTAAGGAGGCAAAGGCAAGGGAAAGGACTGAGCATACGCTGAGCTGGGAGTGAACTCATTTCTGACTCAGTGAACTGCATCAACATGGCATTCCACCCAAAACAGGTCTGAGAAGCCCTCACTCCTGACAGCTAACAGGTCAAGAACTCTAGTAGTGGTACGTCAGGCACGATTTTGTACAGTGTGGCAAAAGTGTTAGGCCCTCAGGGGACAACAGTGAACTGAATATGTGCTGATCTCGCGAGAACTCACTGAGTTCAGCAAATTGCACTGGTTCTGCAGGAAAATAATACCAACTGTGGCATCGTACGGGTCAAAATAGATCCATGTGGCACCCAGACCTAACGTCCAACAGGTTCCAGCAAGATCAGCGCTACCAACAACCTAGCTATAAAGGACACCTGATGTCTCCCTAATTCTGGGACCTGCTCCAATCGGAAGTGATAGAAAGGGTATACAGAAACGGTGCAGCCTCAACATGGTATCACAGGAGGTGGAGATTGGTGAGCCAGGAGTTGGGCCTACGGAGACCAAGGTGGAAATCTAACATAAGAACCCAGACCTGGAACTTGCTGGAGGGAGTAGCACAAATGTCTGCAAGCAAAGAGTTGTGTACCAACTGCAATAAGAAAAATCAAAATGTAGACCTGTGGGTGACACAGTTTAGAAACCTGCCCCAAGGAGAAGACTCTGCTAACCAGAAGTACAATGACCAAGAGCAAAAGAAGAGGCAAAGGTACAGTGAATATTACTGAAAACTCCCCTGCAAAGGAGCAAAACCCTGTGCCAACCTCAGCATTAACTGAGGAATACATCGAGAAAATGGGGGAACACAGAATTCAGAAAATTCATTTCAAAGTTTCTGATCAACAATGAGAGGCACATACAAGAGTTCAAAGAATTTAAGGAATATTTTACACAAGCAATAGCAGCAGTAAAGCAAATCAAGGCTGATATATCAGAAATGAAGAACACAGTAGAGCAAATTAAAAGTACAGTGGAGAGTCTTCAAAATAGAATGAAGCAAGCAGAAGAAAGAGTCTCAGAATTGGAGGATACTTCCTGTCATCAGGGGGGAAGCAAACAAAAAGCTGGAAGCAGAGCTGGATCAGACCAAAGCAAGTATTCAAGAATTGAAAGACACTATTAAGAGGCCTAATATAAGAGTTATGGGAGTCCCAGAAGGTGAGGAAAAAGAAACTGGTTTTACAAATATATTTAATGAAATAATAGGGGAAAATTTCCCTAATCTAGAGAAAGAATTGGGAGGCAAGATCCAGGAGGGGTACAGAACTCCCAACAGGCCTGATCAAAAGCGATCTTCACCAAGACACATGATCATTAAGCTTTCTTCAGTTGAACATAAGGAAAAGATCCTTAAATGTGCACGTGACTGACATTTAAAAATCAGAAGAAAAACCATAGTCAAAGTTGGATTTATCTATTTTTTTAAGTTTGCCCCAACTCGTCCCACCTCCACTCCTTTCTTTCTTCCTTATTATCTTCTCCTAATTTCATTTTGTAGGGATGTCACATACTTGCTATTCCTTCATGTGGACAGCTGCATTATATGTTTAATCTGTAAAACACCGCTGACATTAAACAATTACTCAATGATTATTAAGCTACATCTTGAATCAGGTATTATATAATCACAAACATGTATAACATATTCCCTGTCATTAAGAATGTTTTATGAAGGTGATGGTTAGGGATGTCAGTAATTAGAATGAATTGTGGCAAGTGAATATTGTGCCTAATGAATGGCACCCAACATCATCCTGAAAAGTCCTGCGGGGAGAGTTCTAACCTGCACCATGACCAGTGACAACAAGTTAGCCATGTTTAGAAGTGGGTAAGGTTGAGTGAGCTATGGATTATATTTCAGGTGAAACATATGGAGATGAGATCTAGTTGAATGTCAGAGAGGAAATTTAGTACAGTTAAAAATACAAATTATGGGAGTATATGGAGAAATAAATGGAGAGGAATATGATAATGTAAGATTACAGACATAATGGACACTCAAAACTTTTTTTTCTTTGACAATTTGTTACAGAACTATTGTACCTTGCTGGTGATGTGGGCTTTTCCTTCTGAGTACTGAGGGAATCATGTGAAGGTTTTAAGCAAGTATGTCTCATAGTCATAACTGCTTATTAATCTATAGCATACAGGATGCTTTACATTCAGGGAACAGTGTTTTCCATACATTTATGCTGCAGGTATAGTGGAGAAAAAAGTGTGCATACACTCTGTCCTAAAGGCCAGAGGAGTGCAATAATAACTGGAGAAATTCTGGTATAGCAGTATGGGAGAAATTCTGTTGTACTGAACGGCAGTATTACATTAAGGTTGGATGTGAAGCATACAATCTAGAGAGTTCAGGAGGTAGAACTGACAGAAGATGGCAGTGGACTGGACTGGGTGGGGCTCTAGGAGAAGGAGAAAATAACCCTGCAAATCTTGACTTGTTTTTTTCTTTCTTTGCTCGGACAGCCTGGTGACTTTGTGGGTGTTTCTCTCTCTGTACAACTAGTTTGCGGTTTGACCAGCTGTCAGTTCTGTCATCCCATTTATTGGGTGCACAATGGTATGAAAAAATTACGTGTTGTTGACCTTGTAGCAGAGGCCATTTGCTATGAGAAAGCTGTTATCTAAAATTATGCTGAGCAGCTCCTCCTGTCAGATGAGTTTTGTTCTTTATTCTGTTATCGGGATGCAGTAGAATGAGGTCTCAGGGACTGGATGTAGCAGGAGAGGCAAGGTGGCTGGAAACAAAGAAAAAAGAATTGTAAAGCAAAACTAATAGAGTGCTGAGAGAAAACAAAGGCAATAGAGTGGAAGATTTTAATGGTGTTTGGTTTATAATAACCTAATTCTAAACTAGATTATCGTTATAGCTCAGTATTTCTCTAAAGGGCTTTATGAAGACATTAGTATCTATGATACACTGTAGAGAGGTTTCTGAAAAGGCATATTTAATAATATGTCTCCTGTTTGTGAATATGATTAAATTTTTTGAATGTGAATTTCCTTCCTTTGTTTTTCACTAATACTGTAGCAGCATTCTGTGAAATTTGTGTCTCAAGGAACACGCTTAGAGAAATATCTGTCTGAGTCATGACTGCAAAATGGTCATTGTTATCTTTTTTTGAGCATTTATTATCTGCTATGCCTAGTGCTAAACTCTTTATATAGATTCTTTCATTATGTATTCATCCCAATAACACTATAGGTAGGTGTTGTTATTATCCTCATCTTACTGACAATTAGTATAGTCTGAGATACTAAATAATTTGTCCAAAGTCACCTAAGTAGTAAGCAGTAAGTCTAACATTAAATTTGGTCTAACAGTCCAAATGCCCATTCCCTTGCCAATTTTCTGACATATTACAAGGTACACCAAGAGTCTGTGAAGCCAGCTTAAATCATCTCATGAATGGGACTAACCAGTGACTCAGGAAGCAGGTTTTATAGATGACTGAATGTTCCCCAGTCTCATGGGCGTTGAACCTTTAGTGCATGTTGGGCACTGAGCAGGCAAGTTCACCGACACCATCCTATATTATGGTAGGAGAGAAGGAAGCCGATCTGGAAAATTACATGATCAATGCGGGTAGGAGAACCAACAGAAATAAAATTACATAAAGGTCACATAATTAAAAGCCAGTAGAGCCTGGACTCAAACCAAGTCTGACTCAGAATTTCATGTTTTTAATCATTCATCGCCTCCTCCTCAACATCTGAATTAATTTGCACAAGTTTTCCAAGCTAAGAAAGGTTAACATTTATCTACATTAAACTATATAATGGATTGATTTTTTTCCATACAGTTACCCATGTAAAAGACTTCTTTTCAAATGACATGTTGCCAGTGAATCATATTTTTGGAAATTTGGTATTTTGGAGGTGAAACCATGAAGAAAAGGATCACAAGGAGAATTTAAGTGTAAGGGAATTAGACTAGGGGAAGGAGTGACCCCAGGAAATTGAATCAGAACCTCAAAGGTCAGTGGTTTAGGTGGTTATGCAAAGGAAGTTCCATGTAGCACCTGCATCTGAAAGACAATATTTGACAGAAATACAATTTGTCTCTCTTATAAATAAGTATGGAAGGATTCTACTTCATATAAATTTTTTTTCTTACACCTTAGCCATGTGGTAGCTAATGTAAGGATTGTAAAACTGACAGTTCTGGATTTGAATTTGTAATGCTACCATAAAATTGACCTAAGGAAAACTTTCAAGTTTCTTCTGCTGGGGATTGGTCATGGATTATGAGTATTCCAAAATTGTTTTGGATAGAAGAAGCCCAGATCCTTCCTCGCAGGATCTAATGTCATCGGAACAACAGCCAGGAGCCATGAGCGGTCTGCAGAAACAGAACAGTAAACTTCCTTCGGGACTAGGGAGGGGAGCTTTCTCTGGTCCTTACTTAGTTCCAACTTTGGATCCCCACCCTCTCTTGCAATGACCATTAGGGTCATTTTGGGGGGTGACTCCAGAGGGCCCGCCAAACAAATTAGATTAGATAGAGACTAATAAGGATAGCTTAGAATAGGCAGGAAACGGTCAGCTTGGACTCACACATACCTTACTAGGTAGGACACAAAGATCAGTTACTCCTCACTAAGATATTGAAGATTTTTCTGCACTCCCCTCCTAAAACTGTTCTGTGTCCCAGCTGTTGACATATGCCTTGTTAGAGTTGTAAGCCTATTTGGACTATCCTAATATTTGCCAAGGCCAGAAAAAAGTCATGCTTCAATGCTATAAGCTGCTAAATACTAAAATGAAAATAGACACGAGACAGCTGAATAATACCCTATAACCACTTTAAGGTGTGTAGCAGCCGGTTGTGTATAAGCTAAACTTGAAATGTCAATGAAGTATTCACAGGAGGTGGTTAAGAACTTGCATTTTCTAACATATTGGTGATTCAATACCATGTCAATTAATTCCATAATGTTGTAAATTGTTGTTGATGTTATGTTGTGGCTTTTAATTGATCAGGATGATATTCTGCCAGCTCTAGTTTCAGACCAGGGATGGTCTCCCAAGGAAACTGTTGAACTTGTCTGGACAATAAGAGGCTGGACTCTATGAAGGAATCATGACTGGATGTGAACTGTACTACTGCAACAATGTGGAGGAATCCATCATGAGGAGGGGTTGGGGGAATGCCAGAGCCTATGAAACTGTGTCACAAAATGAAATTAAAAAAAAAAAACTGTTGCATGAAACCATCAAAAAAATTAAGGTCTGAGTTTTATTGTAGGTAATTACTGTTACAGATGTTTAGTTTTCCTCATTTTTGGCTCAGCTTGAAATTTCATTATTTTGTATTTTTCATTTTACTTTTATCTTTTTTCCCCAATTCTGATAATGTAAAGTGAATTCTAACAGCATTGTGTCTCTAGTAGTGGAGTTGTGCACATTAGATTGGTCAGGTTAGTTTGCATTAAGAAAATAAGTTTACCAGATGATCTTTTAAAATACATTAGGAATAAGGTATTCAAAGTTATTTTATTCTAATATAGGAATTCATCTAAATTATTTTTATCTAAACTGCTTACCGTTTGCCCTGATTATACAACTTGGCTTTGAAAAAGCAACCTTTAGAGAGAAAGAAAAATATTACTGGACTTATTTAAAGATGATTCAGATGGCTCTTGTTAATATTCATAACCAAAGTCTATGTTTACATGGAATGAAAGTGTCTAGTATTTCCAAACTGATTTAGTATGTTCACAAATAGATAAACTGGCTAAAGACTTTACTTAGTTCTTGCACCATTGCTAGATTTTTTTGTGTGAGGAACATTTATCTTCCCCTTCATAGTTTCTGTGTGGTGAACAGCATTTTATATACATGAAATGCAGTTTTCAGGCATTAAAGGTGTTTAGGTGTCATAGAAGTCTCTAAATACAGCACAATTACAGCGGAAAAGTGATGATTGCATGTGCTTAAGATTTTTCTTTTTTTATTTTCAGGATGAGTAAGAGATACTTACAGAAAGCAACAAAAGGGAAACTGCTAATAATAATATTCATTGTCACCTTGTGGGGGAAAGTTGTATCCAGTGCCAACCATCATAAAGGTAAGCTCTTGTTTTGTTGTTTAAGTTCCCTGTGCGAGATGACTGCTGCTAGTGGAGATTCACATTCCATCATCATTGGTCTATTCAATTTTATCAGATATGGTTCCCTACTCCACAGCGATTCTACTTAAGTAAAAATGTGCAGAGTTATCTTAAAGATGGCTTTGAGAGGGGAAGCGTATTTCTAGGATTACTGTTATCTCGGCAAATGTGCGCAAAGAGTGCAAACCTGTAACTCTACCTTTCCTCCCTATTTTAAGGCAGTAATGTTAAAAATGTAGGTTGACATGTAAAGAAGTTTCAGGTTTCTACAGCAATGATAAATATCTTAATGCATGTAGAATTGTAGATTTTCCTTCAGTGTTATTTGTTGGTGGTAATAGTCGTTATGTCTCTGAAGGGCAGAAACTCTTTTTGGATACTACTATTTAGCAAGCTCAGTTCCAACACGGAGTAAGAATATTTGCCCCCATGCATGTATATTAAACTTAATAGTTCAAAATTATACCTTTTATGTCCTCTCTCCTGGCCACAAGGCACCGGATGATGAATAACTACTTTTTCAAAGTGAATTAAAATGGGGCCTTTTTTCTCAACTATCTGATAATCAAGTATTCCTGACACAAGGCATCAATTTAGATTTTTCTGTGAAATATGGTAACTTTGCAGTTCAATCTGAGTCCTCTATGAAGCCTGGGGACTAGCAACTGGTTGGGAAGTGGGAATTCTATAACTCTTAAGTTAGCTACACACATGTATTTAATTAGTATTACATGGACGATTAGTACCATGGATAAGGAAGATACGGTATGAGGGAGTGGAGCCTATTAGGTGAATTTCTTCTGCTTGAATTTGAAACCCAAAAGGACATCTTATGAAGCTGAATTTTAGGAGGATATCTTCATCCATATTCCATGATCATATTTTTGATTCACAGTGTTTTTGAGTATATGTGTAAATATATGTGTGTGGCCAGGAAGGGTGTGAGGGTAGATGTATATGTATTTAAAACAGTGCACTGACTGATTCAAAATGGGCATAATGTTTCCTTCATAATTATAATCATTACCTAATGGAGCGTGCTTTCTCTGTATCCCAAAATGAACCAGACCTAAGGACAATGAGTGCTTTTAAAATAGCTGCAGGTCATTATGTAAAGTGAAATAAACCAGGCACAGAGAGGTTCCGTTTTGATCACACTCAGATGTGGAATCTACAAAGAGTGGATCTCATAGAAGGCACGCAAAGAGTGGTTACCAGAGTCTGTGGAGAAGAGGGAGGGCACTAAGTTATGCTATGGAAAAATAAGAAGCTCTGGTGTTCTTTTGCAGCATAATGACTGCAGATAATGCTTAGATACTACGTATTTCTTAAAAACATAGAAGAAAGGATTGAGAAAGAGTTAACCATAAGTATAGTAAGTATTTAAGGAGAGAGATAGGTTTATCATGCTTGGACATTGCACAGTGGTACTCCTAGTATAATTTTCATGTGCCACTTAAAAGTATTCAAAGCAACAATAACAAAGCTGAAAATTCTGGGTCCAACCCAGTGTCAGAACTAGCAAGAGTACACACCAGCTCTGCCATTCCTGATGCTCACTTACTGCTTGTTCCTAACCAACAAAGATAATAGGGAAGGAATTACAGGGAATTTCTGGCACAGTGAGGATTCATCAGGCGATGAGAAAGGAACTTCCAAAGAACCACTGGCAAGGACAGCCTGAAATATGCACCACATGCCAATGGTAGATGCTTTTAGGAATTTTTAGGTCATGTTATGTTCTGGGATAGCTCTATTTATAAGATAATTTTCTTCTTGTCAGGAAAGCATTTGTTGGACCCCTAAAAAATACACATTATGTCAGAAAACATGCTTGTTTTACAAAACTCAATATGATATGGAAGATGGAGTTCTGTTGGTTTATTCCCACCTTGTCTATGATATTGTAGATGAAAAGTCTCTCTCTCATCTTTACTTTCCTTTACACCTTTCTTCATCCTTTCCACTATTGCCTCTCTTTTTCCTTTGCATTTTACTTGGGGATTTGGTTGAGAAATAGAATATAACAATGTATTTATGAGCTGTTGTCCAATTGCATAAGATGGGTGATGGTGCATACTCATCAACCCATTGAAAAATGTGTTATTTCTAATACTCTGGCCTCCAACTGTGTCTGTGATCCAGATCTCTATCCTTTTCCTTTTTGCTCAGGATAATCACTTTTTTAAGTTTTGCAATTTTAACTGCATTGCTTTTATTTATCATTACACTGTACATTTAAATGTATATGTCCAGCAGACATATTGCCCAGTTTTGGTGGTTCTTGACTTTACATAAATGATGTTACACTGTACATATTTTCTGCAGTTTGTTCCAGGAATCTGAGAAATAAAATTTGTTGTAGTTAATGGCGTGTTGTTATACTACATTCATTTTTTTTAAGTGTGGTAACAATTTATTAACTTCTCTGTGTACATGGATTAGACAAAATGTACATTGAATACATTGTGTTGAATGATGATTTACAAGTGATAGAACAACTGCACTATTACAGTATTGCTGGGTAAAATGGCCAATGGCAAATGGTTGTAAAATTCAAGGATTACATATGTATTCTACATATTCAGATCCAGTTTAGTAAAGTATACAATATTGTATTCATGCCTTTGTTCACACAACTTAATCACAAATAAATTGTGCTTCTTAGCTTTGTAGAAAAAAGGAGGAACATCACAGAAATAATGTAATTAACAAATATAATGTCCATATGTGAATGCCTTATCTTTGCAATATTCTGTAATTTCAGAATGTTTTTAGGGCAGAATACAAGATACTTTAGTGTGATATAAGTTAGAAAACACATTTTATTTCAGACCAGTGCTTTGAACTGGTTTCAAACAGTGACTTTTGGCACACAAACACTAGTGATAGAAAGAACTAATTAGATTCTGGACATGTTTTCCTTTTCATACAGTACACAATCAATTGAGCCTGCAATGCTTCTTCTTTATACAAAACTCCAGATACCATTAAGCACTTAATACATATTAGAACAACTTTTTTCCACAAATAATTAATGTACATTTATGCTTAAATGGATTATTTTATTCTCTATCTCATGTTGGTTTACAGAATCTATGAAATATAAAATTAAATGCTGATTTCAGATTAGTTATACCTGAGAGCCACATGCTGACTTTCTGCTTACTGACTGTTTTGTCTCCACACAGTATCTTATCAGATGTTCAAAATGTCTTATTATACGACTGTGCCCAACACATAGGGACTGCCTAGTATGAACACTGGAAAATTCAACCAAGACCTCCTACTGGGCTACAAGATTCCAGCTAATAGATAGCTCTCAGGGTCAGCATTCGCAGGCATCTGGAGTAAGGAGGCAGAGTTGCATCTAACAATTTCACAAATTTTTTGTGGCTTATTTGAGTCAATTCTATTTATCCCCTATTTACATATTCATTACATCCATGTTAAATTTATGTTTAGTTGGCCTCATTTAACATCCTTTCAGATTTTATCCTTCTGTTTGTTTGTATCACTTTTAATGGTATAGGTTTCCACCAACTATTAATACATAGGTTTCTGATCATCCTTTTTTATGTGAAGATTTATTTGAAGGGTGTAGCTGCAGAGTGTGAGGGAGAGAGAGGAGAGGCAGAAAGACGGGAGAGATTTCCCATCTACTGGTTCACTCGCCAAACTTGTACAAATGTAGGGACTGTGTCAGGCTGAGTTCAGAAGAATAGAATGACGTGAGTCTCCCTCCATGGCTTTCCCAGGAACATTGCAAGGCAGTTGAACTGAATGTAGAGCAGCTAAGACTTGAACCAGTGCTCATATGGGATACCAGCATTGTAAGTGGCATTTTACTGTACTACCAGGCTGATCCTTTAGAGTCCTTGCTATTTGGTAACCCCTGCTGCTGGGCAGGCAGTACATTTTGTGCTTAGGCTCTCTTGCCACCGAGACACTGCAAAGAGAGATGTGACAAAACTCAAGCTTTTAAACAAGTCAGAATGTCCTTTTACCTTGTATTTTTAGTGTGGCCTCCTAGCTTCAGAGCCACTACATTCATTTTTATGTATTGCTACATGTTTTAGTATATGAAGTCACCATAAATCTAGTATTTATTCTCTTATATATGAACATTTGATATTCTGTTTCTTTTCATTGTTAGCAGTGGTGCTATGAATATTCTTGTGTTTGTCTTTTGATGCACCTATGCAGGGTTTTCTTAAGTCACTATTTCCTAGGAGCAAAATGGTTGGATTATAGAGTATGTATATTTTCAGTATTACCAGAACAGGCCAAGTAGTTTTCCAGGATGATAGCAATAACAACGCTGTTCAAGGCAATTTCTTTTTATCTTTTTCTATTCCGATTTTTTCTAGTTCTATCTCATATTCAGCCTGGGTATTGTTCACTTGAGCCATATCTCTTCTTGACTGATTTTACCAGAGGTTAGTCAATTTTATTAGTTTTCGGAGACTCCACTTTTGCCTTTCTTCATGTGTTTACTTCTTTCTTCTTATACTTCATTATTTTAGTCTTATCTTTGTTAGTTTAATTCTTGTTTTTGTAGAAAACTTTATGTTAACACTGAGTATATGCCAGGCACCTGTGCGGAAGTCACATTCAATGATATTTACTGCTGTTGTAAAAAACCCTAGTTCCCAAGACGTCCTCTATCATGAGAAATTGATATGTGGTCATTTGTAGAGTTAAGTGATGTAGTTTAGATGGATAATGAAGCTCATATTATCTGTAAAAGAGGGATAAATTGTACAGTTTGGACTAAGTTCCTGAGGTATCAGAAAGCCTGGAGTGCTCACTTCCCTAAGACAAAGCCCAGGCAGTGGAGACACCTGCGGTGTATTTGATCCTTGGAATATACATTTGAATTCTAACTGGATAGAGTGGGAACCTAGGATCCTTTCCATCTTGTCTCAAAAAAGCAAATTATTTTTCTCCAAGGAGGGAAAAGGAATGGCTGTCTCTCTTAAACACAAATGTAAAACAATTTATTATCCTCTGTCACACACCTAGAATATTTGGTTGGCTTTTTTGGTATGGTTTTATTCCAGTGTTAGGCCTGAAGCAAGATGGACTGATTTGCTTCCTCTTTATTGTGAGATCATTTATAAGAGTAGGTTTTCGATCCAAAACAACTTGGTGAGCATTCTAAGGCAAAATAATAAAGATTAATATCAGAAACCCATAGCACTAAAGAGCATTACAAATGCCAATTTACTTCATTTAATCTTCATAATGGTCTATGAGGGATATACCATTTAAAATCATTCCTATGTATCAGAAACTATGTTAAAGAAAAGTAACTTATCAGAGGTTTCTTCGTTAATAGTTATTGGGGGTAGGAAGTCTTGCTCCACATAACTGTGACATATATCTGGTAGTAAATTTCTTTATTGTAATACTTTTTGAATTCAGCTGATTTTATTTATTTTTATTAGGAAGACAGAGTTACAGAGAGAAGGAAAGACAGAGACAAAAATTCACTCCCCAAATGATCACAATGGCTGGAGCTAAGCTGATCTGAAGCCAGGAGCCTGGAGCCTCTCCTGGGTCTCCCACAAGGGTACAGGTTCCCAAGGCTTTGGGCCATCCTCTGCTGCTTTCCCAAGCCACAATTAGGGAGGTGGATGGGAAGTGGAGCAGCCAGAACATCTGTCAGTATCCATATGGGATGCCAGCACTTGCAAGTGAAGGATTAGCCAGTTGAGTTATTTTGCCAGTCCCTAGTTGACTTCTTATGTATAGATTAGAACGCTTTCTTGTAAAAAAAATTATTTATTTGAACAGCAGAGTGACAGTGAGAGAGGCAGACACAGAAAAAACACGATGTGAGAAGTGGAAGGGAGGGAGGAGAGAGAGAGAAGAAGAGAGAATGAATGAATGCGAGCAAGAGAGACATCTTCTACCCATCTGCAAGTTCACTCCCCAAATAACCACAGCAGGAACTGGGACAAATTCCTCAGGAATGAGGAACTCTGTCTTGGTCTCCCACATAGGTAGTAGGTTCCCAAGCATTTGAGTTATTATCTGTTGCCTTCCTTGGGTGTGTTAGCAGAAAGCTGGATCAGAGGCAGAGCAGCAGGAACTCCCACCGGTGCTTGATAGGGTAGGCTCAAGTTGCAATCTGTGCCACAACACTGGCCCTGGCACTATCTCTTGAAGTGTTGTTCTTCACCATTATTTCAATTAGATTAGAGTTCAAGTTAGGTGTTTATTGTATGTAAATTTTCTTAACCTGTTATCTATCTATTCTAGACTTTTAAAAATATTTTCTCCCTTCCAAGTTTTTCTGTGCTATATTCAGGTCTACTTTCTCCCACTCTAATTCTACTGTTGTCTTGTATCTAATCAGCTCTTTAACCCACACATTGAATTTGTATTTCATTTATTATATGCTGTTAAAATTATTTTCTAAGCTAATATGTGTACTTCTGATACCTTTCTTTCTAATTCATGTTTTCACTCCCTACCCAAGTGTGCATGTTTCTCCCTATCTGACAACTATGATTTGTAAAATATTTATTTTTAGGGGCAGGTGTAGTGGCACAACTGGCTAATTCTCTGCCTCTCCAGGTACTGTCATCCCATGTGGGCACCAGTTCATGTCCCAACTGCTACCAATCCAGGTCCTTGCTTGTGGTCTGGCAGGGCAGCAGAAGATGGCAGGATGCCTTGGGATCCTGTACTTGTGTGAGAGCTCCAGAAGAGGCTCATCGCTCCTCGCTTCAGGTTGGCTCACCTCCTGCCATTGTGGTCATTTGAGGAGTGACCAGTGAATGGGGACTTTTGGTTTGTCTCTCCTCTCTGTGAAGCTGTCTTTTCAGTGAAAATATATCTTTAAACATTACTTATTTTCATTTATTTGAAAGGCAGAGTTATAACATGAGAAAAGGAGAGAAAAATATATACAGAAATATTCCACCTGCTGATTTACTCACAAAATGGCCACAATAGTGGGAGCTGGGACGGTTCGAAGCTAGGAGCATCTTTTGGGTCTCCTATGTGGTTGTAGGGGCCCAAGGTCATGACCCATCTTCCACTGCTTTCCCAGGATTAATCTAGTAAGTAGGTCATTAAAGAATGGGTAAATAGAAGAGGTGAAAGGACTGAATGAATAAATAATGCACTGAAATACCAGTCAAATGATAAGCTGCCTCAAGAGCCATCAAGTGAAGAATTGTGTTGCTCCATTTGCTGGACATTATGTATTTAAGTACTGGAGCATGTTGGGCTTCCGGATTTGAAAATCCAAATACCTAAAAATAAGAAATTGTTGTCTTTTTTTTTTTCTGTGCTTTGGGAACTAGTGGGTCCTCACCCCCAGACCAATAAGTTTACAGCTCAAATCACCACTGAAAGATCCTACCCTGAATTCCTGCAATTATATTGAGCTGGGCATTTCAGAGGGGATTAACTCAGAACCTTGTGACAGCCAGTCAGAAAGTCCAGGCAGTATCTCCCCCTTGGAAGCAATTATGTTAGGTACAGCTTCAGATATTGGGGATCAGAGCAGAGCTATTTTAGTTTAGGACTCTGAACTCTCAACAGAAAAATATAGCCATTAATCTTAGAAGGCTAACATGTTTTCTTGTCTTTTCCTACTCACCTATTCCAAAGAAAATTGACAGAGTGAGTCATCACTGGGTGTTTGGGTTGAGAAAGGATCTATATTTTGTGTGACATATACACAGGCAAGAATGATAACCGGATGAGAAAACCACCAAATTAGTTTAATATTATCCTTTTTGTCATAAAGGTAATTGTTAATCTGAGTTAGAAAAATAAATTTTAAAATAAAGTTGAGTTTTGTTTCAAAACCTGAGTGAGTTAACAGCTAATTAAAATATCTTTGTAGCTCTTAATTTGCCTTTTGATTCATTTGATTGTCCAGTTAACCAACCAACTAACCAGGAAACAAAATATATATTCAATGCCTGTTTAGTGTTGCATTTTAGATCCAGTTCTAGAGACATGCAAGTGAGGAAAAGGGATATACCCCACACCCTAAAGGAGCTTTCTTTAGAGTGAAGGAAGGATTATGCAATCACAACACAAGTATTTAGTTACAAATAGTCTTGAAGTAATATAAAGATAACAATTTCAGAATGGTAGGGATATATGAATAGTGAAATATATTAGGAGAAATCTTTTCTAGGGAAGAGACATTTGGGTTGAAGTCTGAGTGTGGGATGGGATTGAAATACACAGGGAGCTGGGATGGGGCACCAGGCCAGAGTGGCAGTGTGTGTGAAGGCACTGAGAATAAAAAAAGAATTCTCAGGAGATGAAAGCCAATATGGACAGAAATCAGAGAGCAAAAGGGTGATGGTGCTTACTAACCAGGAGCAGTGGCTGGGGCATATATCTTTTTAAAATTATTATTATTAATTACATTGCATTATGTGACACAGTTTCATAGGCTCTGGGATTCCCCCAACCCCTCCCCGTGCCCTCCCCCATGGTTGATTCCTGCATCTTGGTGCAGTATTACAGTTCAAATTCAGTCAAGATTCTTTCATTGCAAGCATATACCATGCATAGAGTCCAGCATCTTATTGTCCAGATAAATTCAACGATTTCTTGAGGAGACCATCTCTGGTCTGAAGGCAGAGCTGGCAGAATATCATCCTGATCAATTGAAAGCCACAACATAACATCAACAACAATTTACAACATTATGGAATTATTTGACATGGTATTGAGTAACCAATATGTTAAAAGATGCAAGTTCTTAACCACCTCTTGTGACTACTTTATTGACACTTCAATTTTTGTTTGTACACAGAACCAGCTGCTGTACACCTTAAAGTGGCTTTAGGGTACTATTCAGCTGTCTTGTGTCTATTTTCATTTTAGTATTTAGCAGTTTATAGTGTTGAAGCATAATTTTGCTGAACTTGGCAAATTTTAGGATAGTCTAAACTGGCTTATAACTCTAACAAGGCATATGTCAATAGTTGAGGTGCAGAACAGTTTTAGGAGGGGTGTGCAGAAAAATCTTCAATACCTTAGTGAGGAGTAACTAATCTTTGTGTCCTACCTAGTAAGGTATATGTGGATCCACGTTGACCATTTCCTGTCTGGTTCTAAGTTTTCCTTCTTGTTCTCTTTCTATTTTATTTTTTTTAGGGGGGGTGGTTCCGGAGCGACCCTGATGGTCATTGCAAGAGAGGGTGGGGATCCAAAGTTGGAACTAAGTAAGGACCAGAGAAAGCTCCCCTCCCTAGTCCAGAATGAAGTTTACTGTTCTTCTGTTTCTGCAGACCGCTCAGGGTTCCTGGCTGTTGTTCTGATGACTCTGAATCCTGTGAGGAAGGAATTGGGCTTCTTCCATCCCATGTGGTAGATCCAAATGGAAGTGGGTGACCTCAGAGTTCTCGAACTCTGAAGGCACTCCAATTCCCCATTGGCAGTTGGAATTTAGTCCTTGGTGCCCGTACTGATAGTCCTTGGTGGTGATCCGGGAGTCTCCAGGGTTGGGATACAAGCCTCCTCCTGTCCACCTGCTCCACTCTGGGTCCCCCCCGCCCCCTTGCTCTGTGCATATGACCTCCTGTTAAGACGTTGTCAGGATCGCTCTTGATTCCCCCTTTATGTCTTTGTAGTTTTACTGTTGTGTAATGCTGATTCGAGTCTGTTGTCTATAAGTTACCTGTTATGTTCCTGATTGGTTGTACTTCACATCTTCCTCACACATTCTGAGGAGATGGCAGATTTCTCTGCTCTCCTGTGGGGCAGATATCTTTTGGGACATATTCAGAGCTGATTTTCTTGCAGTTAAAGTGGTTTGATTCAATTTCGCTAGGGTATTACTGTTTTTTTGTGCTGGTTTGCAGCTGACTGTGCCATAAGTCAAATTTATACAGTAATAATAGCAGATCTTAGGAGGAAATCAAAAGAGAAAAATAGGCATTTTGGCCTGATGATTGCCAAGAAGAGTTTAGTATACACGAAAATCAGAGCTAAGTTCACCCAAGTGTCTGTACCCAGTTAAAAAGACAGTACAAGGGAGTAGTTGTTTGGATTGTAGGCTGGCAACCTGTGTCAGAGTACTTGGTTCAATTCATTCCTCCTGGTCCCAGCTTCCTATTTAGACAGACTTTGGGAAGTGGCAGTGGTGGTTGAGCTAACTGATATCTTGTTACTCACATTGGTGATCTAGATTGAGTTCCTGAATCTTGGCTTCAACTTACTCTCAGGCCTGGCTATGTAGGTATTTGAGATGTCAATTAATAGACAGGAGTTCTCTGCCCTCTGTCTCTTTGCTTCTTTCAAATGCATAACAAATAACAAATTTTTGTAAGAATAAAAATCTGTACAAGGAATCCAGGAATTAGTGAAAACAGCTGTTGGTGCATCCTCTGTAAGCCATGCTGATGTGGGTTTTGTCCTCCATGTCTGGTGTGCATGTCCTGTATCCATGTGCCCTGATGAAATGTTTGACCTAGAGCCTGCCTGTTTTTGTTATTCTGATATCTGTTTCCTTTCCTTATTCCTTACTATTAATCCTCTTTTGTAAAAGTCTTAATATTTAAAAACTCTTACATATTTGGAGGAGCTAGTATATCTTATTAAATCAGCAATGCGTTTTAAGAAACTCAAATGGTAATATATCTAGGGAAAATGTATTTATATGTCTATTTCTTTTATTTAAGTGTTTTTAAATAATTGTCATATAAAATAAAAGGTAATGACCCCCTAACGTACTTAAACTTTTGTGCTATCAGAACAGGCGTACGGTCTTCGTCCTGTGTATGCCATTCTTATTAAATCGCCTGACTTTACTGTTGCACAAACTTTTTTGAAATTTTATTTTTTCATGATATAATTTCAGAGGCTCAGAAATCCTCCCCACTTACCTTTCCCCCTACCATTTTCTCCTGAATTATTTCAATATTATAGTCCTTTAGCAATAATCACAAGTCTACCATTCTATTAAGTGCATCATGACATTATACAGACAATGTTAGAGTTAGCCTGCTCTTCTCAAGATATATTTTTATGACCTGAGGCCACAGAATTATTTTTAATATCTTCTATAGCCTCTATTTTTTTTCATGTAGAGCTCATTTTCTGTATTGCTAATGCATTGTCTATGCAATAGGAAGTCATCTACTTAGTGATTTAAGTCAAGTCATGGTCTTTGAGTGTTATGAAAATTAATAAGCAGCACACAAGGCCCTATATTAAATTACCAGAAAAAAATTGCCACTTAGCTGATCATTCATGATGAACATGTCTACTTCCCTAAGTAAATTGATTATAAACTAGCAATGAAAATGGAAGACTGTAGGATAAACAGATTGAAAGATGAATTTGAAATGGTGCTTAAGCTATTTAATAGGTCAAAGTTGTGATAAAGAGAAGAAAGTTTTGAATTCAAGAATTTAGGATTTAGCCTAAATGCCCTGGGTTGAAACATTCAAAAATTTTAATTTCAGAATCTTAAAAGAATAGGAATAATGGATATTTATTTTTCTACACTGGAACAGTATGGAGATAAGAAAATGATATGTTGTGAGTCAGATTTAGGCCCAGGGTACACATTACTCAGAAAGTAATATTTGAGAAACAGGAGTTTATTCAAAGGAATAGATTTATTCAAGAAGCTAATTTTGGGGTTCGCATTGTGGCACAGTTGGTTAAGCTATCACCTCTGAACTCAGAGTGTTCATTTCTGAGTGTTGATTTGAGTCCTGGCTGTCCTGCTACTGACCCAGCTTGCTGCAGCAGCTCAAGTGCATAGACCTCTAGTACTTATATGAAATACATTTTTGGAGTTCCTGACTCTTAGCTTCAGCCTCACCCAGACTTGGCTAGAAAGCTAGTAGGAGGACTTGAAAAAGGAGAGTAGATAGGGGCTAGGACAAAGCATGCTAATCCTCCGCCTGTGGTCCCACCATCCCATAGGGACATTGGTTCGAATCCCAGCTGCTCTACTTTCTATCAGTTCCCTGCTAATGGCCTGGGAAAGCAGCTGAGGATGAGCCAAAGCTTTGGGCCTCTGTACCTGCCTGAGAGATTGGAAAGAAACTCCTTACTCCCAGCTTAGTCTGTTTCAGCTCTAGCCATAGTGACCATTTAGGGAGTGAAGCAATAGGTAGAAGATTTCTCTGTCTCTTGCTTTCTCTCTATGACTCTGACTTTATAGAAAAAAATTAATCTTAAAAAAAAGGAGCAGAAAGGGAACAAAGGATGGTGTTGATTGTAAATTGGTGTTTGGTCAGGACACAAGGGGCTGTTTGAAGTCACAGTGGTTACTTCCAGCTTGCAATAGTAAATGCAATATCTGGGCATGCCTTGACCTGGAAGGTTCAGAATACTTTGCAACTTCAACCATGTTTCCAAGGCCTGTTTCTGGAATTTTCAAGCAGGTATTATTTATCTTTCGAAATGAACCGACACTCTAATTAGTTACAAGCTCAGCAATTAGCTTTTGTTTATCAGAGCATATAAAAAAAGACAAAGATGAATTCAGTACAGTTACTATAATGCTTATGAAAATTTCTTGAGTGATTTAAAATGTGTTCGTTTTTGCTATATACAAATTTCAACCAATAATACTTTTATTGGTGGTTTATATGGATAGTTTCAAAAGGCTTTTCTTGGGAAATAAAATTGAAGGGTGAGTTACATTTTTGCTTTCAGTACATGACATGGTACACATCACAATCAGTTGTGTAACTCTTCACTATCTGTGAATTTTATTTGCTTTTGTAAATGCACATAAACGGGAATGTTTTGTGGAAACTGAGTTTTTGGTAGCACATAAGCAAGCTGTCTTGCATATATTTTTAAATTACTTGTAAGTGGCTCACTATATACTTAGTGGTAGGAAAATCAATCAGTTGAAGAAATTGAAATACATGGTATTGGTGTCATAAAAGGAAATGAAATCAACCCTCAAGAAAAGAGATACTGCTGCTAATGGTAAAGTGAGGGAAAATGTATGTCATGCCATTTCATTAAGTTATTTGAATAGTAGTTATAGCCGATGTGTTTGTTTCAGCTCTGAAACTGTCTTGTCTCAACACAGATGTTACTTAAGTCACCGCCACTGTTGTTTTTCTAACAAAAATGTTAGCATTGCCTTTTCATTAATATGACATGTTAGTATATTTGTTATAATTAATATATGAAACCTGGCTTTCCCTACCTTTTCTATGTACTGTCATGACATATCATAGCATAAACTATGTTACTTTCTCTGAAGACTTTTGTGTCAAAAATTGGTGAAGTTGTTTTTAAACATATTTTTCAAATTTATGTAAGATATTTTAATTGAAAAATTCAGTTGTAAGTCAGTCATGTTGATATGTAAGTAATTACATCCTAAAGTAATTCTCTTATACAATTAATATATAATGAGTTAGAGTAATTTACAGTTAACAATCATTGAAGAGTTTTCAAAGATATCAAATTCTCATTGATTTCTTTCCTCTGTAACCTTTAATTCCCCACTTATTAAACAAGTATTCATTCAACAGATATGTTAACTATCTAATATATGCTAGATTCTAATTAACATCAAGTCGCTGTCAGAGTGTTGTGCTTGCAAAGAATTCATCAACTAAATAAATAAAAGTAGAAAGCACAATGGGTACTTGCTAAAAACTGACTTGTTCCAGACTGACTTGTGTTTGTGTATACAAGCAAGAGAAGAAAAAAAATGGTAGAGAAAATCCATGTTAACTTTGAAATAAAATTACCAGAAAGTGCTTGGATAATGTGTGAGCCTGAGTGGATGAGTGAAGGTAGCAGACTGGCTGGTATGGAATAGATGATAAAAGGGTACATGTGGGTGGGAGCTGTAGGTGGTGGAAACTGAGCTAAGAGAAGAATGAGAGATCTGTGTGAGAAGCCGGAGGAAAGGATGACTGTAAACTATGATCACAAAATAACTTGTTTATTGAAATACCCCTGGGAGGTGAAATCATCCCTTCTTCAAGAATAACAGCTTGGTTCTGTGTGTGTGTTTGTGAAGTTAATACTCTTCCCAGAATGTTACCATGATTTTCAGAGCTGCCTTAGGGCAGGCAGTTGTTTTAATATCATCCTTGGAATGCTTACTTAATCACATTGAGTGTTATTTTAACTATTATAATGTAGGTTATATAAAGACAGGCAATAACACTAATAAAGACTGCCCTTATATTATAGAAGATTATAAAAATAGTTATTTATAGCTTTCTTTTTTTTTTTAAAGATTTACTCATTTTATTACAAAGCCAGATATACACAGAGGAGGAGAGACAGAGAGGAACATCATCCGTCCGATGATTCACTCCCCAAGTGGCCACAATGGCTGGTGACGCACTGATCCGATGCCGGGAACCTGGAACCTCTTCCGGGTCTCCCACGCGGGTGCAGTGTCCCAATGCATTGGGCCGTCCTCAACTGCTTTCCCAGGCCACAAGCAGGGAGGTGGATGGGAAGTGGAGCTGCCGGGATTAGAACCGGCGCCCATATGGGATCCCGGGGCTTTCAAGACGAGGACTTTAGCCGCTAGGCCATGCCGCCGGGCCCATTTATAGCTTTCTTAACTTGAACATATCTGAGACTGTAGCCTTGTTTTGTAAAAGGATAGGGTTCCCAAATAAATATCAAAATTTTAATAAATTACTTAGTTAAATTATTTTAGTAGAAGTACCAGAATGATTGCTACTCATTTTAAAAGGTATTTTAGAATCTAATCCTTTTGGGACCGGTACAGTAGTTCAATAGGCTAATCTGCCTGCAAGATCCAGTGTCTCATATGGGTGCCAGTTTGTGTCCTGGCTGCTCCACTTCTGTTGCTGTGGCCTGGATTGGGTTCTCTCACATCACATATTTGTAATAACTCAACAGATTACGTTGGAACTTCTCAGACTTGTGTTTTTGTGTGACTTTCTTTTCTTTCTGAACTGTCTTTGTCCATTCTCGTCTACTTCTTTGCTCGTAAGCTTACAGCTACCGTGTTGAGCAAACCATTTCGTCCTGCCTAGTTCCTGTTGATGTACACATTTTTCCGTATGTGTTCCTGAACTCAACATGAAAGTAGAGTTCTCAGACTATTTTGGTGATCCATAGGCAATACATGAACATGAATATTATACTTGGGAATTCCTGCAGTGGTTTCTTTGTGGAGTGGATAAAGGCAGACAGCAGTGTACTCTCTGGGGATGAGAAGACGCAGTCCAGACAGATGGTTTTCTGTGAACTGAGAATGAATCCTCACAAGACGGATGACTGTTCCTGAATCGTGTGTTTTAGCCATTTTGCTATCTCTTCTCTTAATAGGCTGTGATGTTTTATTGAAGCACAGTGATTTCCTATGTTAGTAGAAAATAAATTATTATTTCCGTTTACGCTCATTTTAAATTAAATCATAATGGAAATCTTTGGATGTAATGAGCTTTAAAACCTAGTTTCTGTGAAAGTGACCTATTTCAACCTAAATTATGCAGAGCTTAATCTTGGTAATACAACTTTCTGTATAATGAAAGAGATACTAGCCATTTGAAAACATATTTTAAATGTGGCTTTCTTATATATATAATACTTGGGACAACAATAAATCCAACATTTTCTTCCATTTTGACTAATAAATGACTCCCTCTGTGATTTATTATGAATATTGAAATCTTGAAACTACTTGACCAAGTTTCAGTCTTTCTGAAAATGCCTGGAAGTAGTTTTCAGAAAACCACTTAGAAACCTTGCAATCTTTTTCAAGGTGCAGATGTTTGCTACTTAGTGTCAGTCTGAAGCCTTGGGCAAAAGTGTTTCTTTGTTGCTTAAAATATTTAGACGGTTTAAAATGCAATTCTCAATAGGTATGTTCTGGCTGTTCCAGGGCAGAAATTATTAGACAAATAATGAAGAGCTGCCATCTTTATAACTAACACTTACAGCAATAATCCACATTTCTGCACAAATTGCCAAATATTTTTAGAACAATCTCCCTTTAAGCCAGGTGTGTACTATTTTCCCAACATTAAATATTTACTTTTCCCAAGTAAACATATTGACCTAGAGTTTCAAGACTGAAGAATAACCCTGGAGGATACTCTGAACCTGTATCCCTACTTAATTGCCTTCTGCATAGTTCCTAATCTGTCAGCTTAATGGATCTCCAGTTTGCCTCTTTACAAGTTCACTTACCAAAGGTTTTTGGAAAGATAAAATTATTGAATCTTGTTTTAAAATTCTATCCCACAACCATATGCATTTACAAACTTATTCATGTATTTACATATATACCTTTCAGGCTTAAATTGCTCTGTATAACACATCTTTAAATATTTGCAGGAACAACACATTTGTTCTTTAAACTTCTTTCATTTAGATGTATATCCACAAATCTTTCAAATAACCATCACAACAAGACTTTTCTCTTTATAACCCTTTGAGGATTATCTTTTACAGATAAGCTTACTCTGAATATAGACCACCCAAAGTTTAATAAGATGGAAAATATTGTTTTCTGAAATTGTTCTATTGTTTTTCTCTTCAACTGTTTAGCCAACCTCATTTTTCTGGTCTCCCCTAAATATAATTTTTTCAGACATCTAGATTCCCAGTACTTTCCAAGCAGTGCACCAACTTTGTTTTAAGAACACAGTGCAGTGGAGTAATTCAGCAAACAAGGAAATAATTTCTTTGTCTGACTCCAGAGTCTTAGTCCTCTGATAAATTAGTCAGAAAGGACTGTCTGAAAGAACCTTTCATGATTGTCTTCTTCTTTCCCATGAGCTTATTGAGCTAAATTGTTCTGAAGTTTGTCTCAATTCTTGCTAGAGACCAACTGAACATATTCTGAGACCTGAGTCTTTCCTCTCTTCTTTCTCTCTCTCCAGATAGTGATTCATCTCAACCTGTCTGCATGTCTGTTTCCTTCTTCCCTGTAAATATGGCCACCCACGTGCTGCCAAGTTTATGCAACATAAGACACTGTCACTCACTAAGTATGAGACTTATGTACTTCAGTATTGTGTGAAGGAGCCACAGAGTGGATTTGGATTATCTTTCTGCATAACTGTAACTGAAGTTTAAATCTCTTTCGAGGAGAGTGTTTTAAACAGAAAAAGATCTACTTCAGCAAGGAACGGTTCTTTGGTGTTCCTGTGTATTTTTATTTTGTATTTTTAATCTTTAATAAACTTAAAATGTCATTAAATACTGAGGATGTCTCATGCCTTTGATAAAGTTTCTAAATTTTGCTGTCCTGGGATGTGCACCTTATTTTGGTTTCTAGCATCCGTTTTCTGTACTACAGTGGACCTTGACTTGATAATCTTTTCAGTGGGCTTAAACCAACATGAATTAACTCTAGCTCCTAATTTAACCTTTTATTTTTCATACAGATTTATGTAATTCTTTATTTGGAAATTGAAAATGTCAAGCATTTCAAAACTTGGCACCTAACATTTTGAAGAACACCAGAGTTCAACCTAAAAAAAAATCAGAAACATGCTATTCTAAAATAACATCTACCTTTAGAATGAAGGCATTTAATCGTACTTTGTATCTGCCTTTTGACCTCCCTGAAATGAAGAACAAGTTCCTCCATGAGGGAAACACTTTTTGATTAAGCAAATTAACCCCTCTGTATATATTTTTTTTTTTTGAATCCTGTCTTTTGACCCTGTGTGTGTAATAAATCTATGTATATGACCAAGAAGATTCAAAATCTAGCGTTAAATATATTTATTTTCTATGCATCTTTGGATGAGTAAGAAACTTTCTGTGATAACATTGCCATTAAAAATCCTGATACTTTTCTTACAGTTTTGGGTTTCTTTGGTGGCAGTTTTTCAGTTGAGCAATAAGGAACTTAAATCATGACTTGATTTTTCTGGACTTTTTTTTTGCTTTTTTGGCTTCTATCTTCTTTCTTGACCCATTTGTGTGTATCAGATCCTTAAACTTGTCTCTTTTTATTTTTCGACTGTTTGAATCAGCCTAATCCTGGAGAAATGTGCTGGTTTCTAATAGGTTCATTCCAAATATGTTTCTTTTGGGAAAAGAAGTTTCATTTGGGCAATGCATTCAAATTTCACTTCAGGAGAGAGCCTGCCATGAGACAATGCAGGCGTCCTGCCAGCATCTTCTCTCAGTGTACTTGCACACACACTACACTGTTGAACCACATTTGCTATGTTTCACCCACTGGTACAAGGATCCCGTTGCCTGCTGTGTCTTCACCATTGCCCCTTGTGCCAGCAGGAAGCATAGATATGGTGTTCTTTGTGGCTGAGAGATTTCAGTAAACTGTGTTGAATTAGTTTCAAGAGGCCTTGTGCCTGAGACCTTGACACATTTATGCTGGTGCTTGACTTTGCTTTCTCTTGATTTTAGGTAGCTCTATGATTTTTGCCTTCTGACTGTTGGCCTTGACTTAAATTCTGATTTTTGCCTCATGAGCCTGCTGCTTTCCTTCCAAATGTCTGCCTGTCTACCACCATTCTCAATTCTCCATTGTTTTAATATGACATTTGCAAAAAAAGAAATTAAGACTATCTAGAAAATGGTAGATACTCATCATTTTCTTTTGCTACTTTATTTGATGGCTGTTCTTGAAATTAATACCTTTTTTGGTGTAACTAAATATGTGGATATTTGAGTGAAAGACTGTTAAGGAAAGTGGTGGGACATTTTCAAAGTAGGATGGATAATGTACAAACATGTTGTATTGGGAGTTACCTTAGAAACAGAAAATTTCCTGGTAACTTTTATCCAGTTGCCTTGTTTTACACTGGAAATGTTTTAAACTGATTGATTTGTTCTGTCATCTCTCAACCAGTTTATCGGTTTGTTTATATTCTTGCACTCTGTGCAGCTCATTGTCTGCTCTCTGGTTGAAAAGGATAAAACTGAAAAATCAGTATGTACAAAAATTAGAGGAAACGATGGAGCTGGATGTTCAATATACAGTCTTATGACAAAAGTAAGTTTCAGAACTTTTGAAATATACCAGGTTGATTCTTTGTGCCAGTCAAGCTGGCTGGTTGTGAAACATGCCAAATAACATTATCATTGAGTTATCACACTTGTGATATAAATAGCCAGGCACAGTGAAATATACAGAACTGAGGCACTTCAGGCACATGTTTAAAAATAGACTTGAAGCATATTAAGTCAGAATTAACCTAAAAATGCCACTGTTCCTACTTTGTGATACACAAAATCACAACTCTGTATTCTGTGAACTTGACTCCTGGAATGCTGGATTCATTAATTGCTGCTCCCACAGAGACAGCAGCTCCAGCATTATCTTTATTGCTGTTTCATGGGCTCTTTGCTTTCTAATCCTGGGAACCCAAGCCGCAGGGGCATTCCAGATGCTCTCATGGTTCTCATGGCTCTTTAGGTCTTTATTAATGAGCTTCCTTCTGCCTTAAATCTTTCCCCTATGTCTATGTCAATCAGAGCAGCTAATTTCTTGTTTTCCTGGTGCCAATTCTAATGCTTATGTAGGATCTTTTAAGGCGGCAATGAGGGATTTCTTTCTTGGAAAGCTATCCTCGATCCTCTCGACTGAATTAGAAATTCCTTTATTGTTTATTTGCAGGGAAACTTGCTTGTTTATTAGCTTTGATGATTTTGCTCAATTGTATCTTTCCTGCCTGTTTTGCCTATTAGATTGTTAGTTTCTGGAGGGCAATGACTCACTTCCTTCTGCAACCCAGAGGCAGTCAAGTTTCTAAATTTCAGGGAACAAGTCAGAAGGTAATGTTTATCGTTCTCCTACTTTCTACTCATCTAGAAATATTTTTAAATGTAACTGATTAGATTTTTGGGAGAGACAGAAAAACAGAATTCCATGTCCCTGGTTAAGTCTTCCAATGCCTTCTATGGTCTGGGCTGGGCTAGGATGAAAATAGGAGTTTGAAACTAACTCCACATCTCCCATATGGCATCAGGGGGCCAACTATATGAGCCATCACCTGCTGCCTCTAGCAGGAATCTGGAATTAGAAGCAGAGCCAGGACGCTAACCTAGGAACTGTGATGTGGAATGGGGTGTCCTAACCAGGCTGCTAACTGTGGCACTGAATGTCTGCCCTTTATGTCCTGCAGTCGCCTTATGTCCACTGGTGGGGTGTCCCAGCCCTGGCATTCCTGATTTTTGGGGCCAGAAATTTTTTTTGTTTTGATGGCCTGTTCTGTGCATTGCAGGATTACAACAGCATCCTTCGTCTTAACCCATTTAATTGCAGCAGTCCTCCACCCCAGCTGCTAAGGGTCCACTGCTCTAAGGTTTTTTCATGATCATATTTACAAGTCTTGCATTGCTTCAAATTAGGAAAATACAGTTCAGTGTTCTCTGAAAAATCAGATGCTTGTCTTTTTCCTGTTGCACCACACCCAGCTTTACTTACACCGAACCTGACATTGAATAGTTGCTCAAAAATATTTGCTGGAAGTATTGATTCATGCTGGGAAAGAACATATTTTTCAATTATTGAGTTGCTTGTTCTGATTATTTTCTCCTGGCTTTGATGGGATAAATGGGAAAATTGCTCTCAGGATAAATCACAATCTTGTACATATCCATTGCATCTCACAGCTCTCCTGGGCGGACTAAGCTCATCTTACATGACTTTTTTTCTGTCTTGACAGATTCTTTCTGTCAATTTTGAGCCATCACATAACTTATCTTCTCTGCCTGCTATGTGATTCATTCCCTGATCCCCCATCATTGCCTGCTTAGTAACATACATTAGGTTAAAAAGTTACAGAAAATCACATTCTGCAAGTTTTGGAGAGAGGAGGTATTATTGAAAACATATGACTGTATTAAGGGAAAGAATGATCCAAGATTGGGGGTCAGCTGCAACAAGAACTTCATTAGCATCCTAGATCCTGTGTCACCTCCATGCCTTCCTAATAGAAATTCCATTTCCTTCTTTTCCGATTTCCTACTTAGAGAGAACAGAGCCAGAGTAACATGCTGAGTCTGCTTCTTATGTTAGCAGTTCTACTACAGAAAGGTGTTGATTCTCTTCCCTCAGGTTTAGTTCCCTGAAGTTATTCATCATGGAACAAATGTCCAGGCCTATGCTGATTAACTCTGAGGATTAAACTCATTGTTTAAAGCAGATGGAGAAGCACAAGGTTCTGTCTGAATTCTGTGAACCACAGCCAACTCCAACATTGCAGAATTGCTTCACGTTCTTCAGTACTCATCTCTAATATAATTTTCACAAAGAGCCCTAATTCCAACCTCTTGTAGCACTTTGAGTTTCTTCATAATACTACAATTATAGGTGTGGTTCTTCTGCTGTAATTTGATTTCCATCTCTCCTGCACTAGTGCGTGAGTTTTAGGCATGCAGCAACCATGTCTGTGTTGTTCTTTATTTCCTTCCATAATTAGCAGCAAGTTTTACTAATGCCAGATACCAGATTTTACCTATTACATTATGCATGCACTGGAAGATTAGCTCATAAAATTTCAAGCGTAATAGTTCAGACATATAGGTGACACATATGAGAAAAAGTTCAGTTTCTAATTAGTTGTATTTAAAGAAATATTAACAAATATCATACAATGCACTTGCTATGTACATCAAGAGCATGCCTCCCAAATACTGTTGCTAAGAAACCTACAAATGTTTGCAGTTCTACTGTTCAATAGCAGCCCATAGGTTAAGAGATGATGTGAATAAAGAGCAGTATTCTTTTTTCCTTATAAAGAGATGTTAATGAATAGAGATGAAATCACATGTAAAAACAAGTGATTGCCGCCTACAGAAGTTCATCACATAATCTTTATTTTTAAAAATTCACAGGAGCAGCAATAAAAGAAAGATAAAGTGAAATGACTTTGAGATAGGTTCTATTTGGAGCAATAAATTTTAATTCCTATCAATTTTGTTGGTTACATAATTCATAAAGATAAATTTAAGGGTTTGTGATATGAACTGATGAATTTGATTATATTAAAATTTGTGATAATTAAAAATATCACAATGAAAAATAAACGGAGAAACATACTTTAAAAATATGTATGACAGTGAGATGATACTCTAAACACATAAAAATGTTTTATGCATCTATAAGGAAAATGCTCACAAATAGCCTTGGGGCTAGCAAGAAATTCACAAATGAAGAAATTTCAATTTTCAATAAACATGTAAATCTATAAAATTGATTTTACTTCAATATTATTTTGCAAAAATTATAGCAGTAGTATATATACTTAAACCCAGCTGTGGCAAAGATTCTGTATACAGTGTGCCCACTGATTTATGGTCAAAAGACTCATGAATTACTTTTGAACTTTCAGAGAATGTTGGTAATGTTTTGTCAGACTTAAAAAAAAATTCATTTTACTTGAAAGTCAGAGTAGCAGAGAGAGAGATAAAAATATATCTTCCACCCACTAGTTCACTCCCTAGATGATTGAGATGGCCCAGAGCTGAGCTGGTCTGAAGCCAGGAGCCAGTGGCTTCTTCCTGGTCTCCCACACAATGCAAGGGCCCAAGAACTTGGGTATTCCTCTGCTGTTTTCCCAGTCTGTAAGAAGGGAGCTAGATCAGAGGTAGAACAATTGGAACACAAACCAGCACCCATATATGATGTCTGCACCACAGGCAGAGACTTAACCTAATATAACACCATGTAGATCCCAAGACATTTGCTTTCATTAAAGAAATAATCTGTTTATTGAGTATCATTGGGATAAGCAACAGGTGGCCTAAGGGAGACATTATAGGGGCCAGCATTTTGGTCCAGAGGCCAAGCTGCCACCTGCCACACTAGCATCCCTTTCAGAGGGCTGAGTCCTGGCTGCTCCACTTTGGAGCCAGTTCCTTGCAACAGAAGATGGCCCAAGCACCTGCTCCCCAGTGGGACCTGGATGGGGTTCCAGGTTCCTTCTGCCTAACCCAGCTCTTGGCATCATCACAATATAGTCAGTGAAGCATCAGGTAGAAGATCACTGTCTCTCTTACATCGCACCACCTTTCAAATAAAAAAAAAATTTAACAAAGGGACAAATTAGAAAAATTTTAAACCTGTGAAAAAAATATATAAATTCACCAACTCTTACAAAGGACTAGATCCTCTTGTTTGAGTCCTGTGAATGTAGTTTTTCATTATATACACTGTATAAGCAGGCATAACATATAATATGAATTTCTATGCTAGCATTCAAGAGTATAAGATACTTGAAGAATAAGTGCAGAATCTTGCAAGAAAATGTTTTATGATTTTCATATATACTTAACTTTTCAAACCTGTATTTTTAGTTACTTTGTCTTTGTTTAATCACACCCAAGCATTTCACATGCAGATGACATCAGTTTTATGACAGTTAATATACAATTACAGCAATAAGAACAACTGAAGAATTTGTGTCTGGGGAACTCATTCCTCTGATTCCTGTAGGTGCCCGTGATAACCCGTAGAAGCAAGTGGCCAACTGATTGGTAGTTTGTAGTGTCCGAGTAATTTGTTAATCTGTGACCTGGATGGAGGGCATTAGAATTTTCTAAAATAGAAGATGGTTATGAGACCTCCCTATTTACTATTATTTCATTTTTTAAGATGGTTAAGTGCAGGTGAACAATTACTGTATTCTCTTAATACATGCTAAACTAAAGATTACTTTTCTGAAAAAGATGTATGTATTATTTATTATTAGAAAGATCAGATGTAAGGAGAGAAGGAGAGACAGAAAAAAAGATGTTCTGCTCTCTGTTTTTTTTTCCCCAAATGGCTGCAATCATTGCTGCTGAGCTATCCCAAGCCAGGAGTGTTTTAGATCTCTCATATGGGTGCAGGGTTCCAGGGTTTGGGCCGTTCTCTACTGCTTTGCCAGACTCTAACCAGAGGACTGGGAGGGAAGTGAAGCAGCTGGGACATGAACTGGTCCCCTTATATGATTCTGGCACTTGCAAGGTGAGGATTTAGCCACTCTGTCACTGAACTGGGCCCAAACTAAAGGTTTCTTAAAGGTTTCTTGTCCATTGTTACATTTCTAAAACTTATAAGAAGCTGGCATGAGATAAATGTAACCAACCTTTTTGCTGGATAAAGAAATGTTTGTGTTCTTTCCTTCAATAATACTTTAATTCTAGAACCAAAATTGGGAAAAATTTAGTTGTATGTCATAGTTCTATGTTTAACATATTTACTACAATTTTTTATGGAAGCTTAAACATGCTGTGAGGTTGTTCATGGAAGTATTACTTGTAATAGTGACTAACATTGAATGTGAAAGGAGGCTGGTGATGTGGCACGTCATGTTAAGCTGCCTCTGATGATGTCACTGTCACATGTCAGAGTGTCTGTTTGAATTCCCGATGTTCCTCTTGGAATCCACATCTCTGTTGATGCATCTGGGAGGCAGCTGAAGATGGCCCAAGTGCCTGGGAGCCTGCCACCCATGCTGCAGGCTGAGTCTTGGCCTCAGCCTAAAGCATCTCTGGCTGTCAGTCTTTCTGGTGGGAACCAATGGATGAAAGTCTTGCTTTTCTCTCTTCCCTTCTCTGTTATTCTGCCTTTCCAATCAACAAAATAAGTCTTTAAAAAATTCAAATATCGAAAATAATCAAACTAATCATACTATTTGGCAAAATATCATGGAGATTAAAAAATGTTTTATTAAGTGTTAAAATTTTTTTCTCCAAGAACATGGAATGTGCTCAAAATCTTATATTAAAAATTTTAAATTATGGTAAGTTGATATCTAGGGCTTTGCAAATTTCTAATAAATACAGATATGTATATATGCTTGTATCAAAGCCTGAAAAGCAAAATTCATTACTAATGGCTGTAATCCTTTGGGCTGTATGCAATTTTTATCCTCTTGTCTACAGTTTTATGTATGATTTTATAGTCATAAGCAGAGAGGAAAGTGTGGGGTTGAGTTATTTTTTCCTCAGACAATGAGAGCAAATGGATTAGCATTTAAAACAGAAAGCAGCCGAGACACTGTAACTGAGACAACAAAGTAATTACGGAGGCTCTTAGTCATAGGGGAAAAAAATTAGAAAAATCATATGGCCAGAATAGAATTTTAAGTATCTAGACCTATGGAGGACATAAATTACATGATATTATATAAAGAATTATTCAAATGACTTCAAGTTATACAGTAGTGTTGATTTGATTGACTAAAGAATGATAATATAGGGAAATGGCTATAATTTAATCCAGAATAAAAGAATCCAGTTGAATGGTAACATCCACTGTCTGTAGGATTTCAAAGTTGAATGTTTCTTTTTCCCACTTATTTCTTATCTCTAGAAAACTCTGCTTGAAGTTCACTAATTGGGACAGTTCCCCACGAGCTAATGCCCTCCCAAAGAAGGGCTTGGGGAAGCAAACACTGACCTCTTAGCAAAATAGTGTGTAGTACCCTGTGCATCAGATCAGTACATGACTGTATGGGAACTTATAACCTGCAGGTGCTCTCTATTGGAAATGGAGCTGCAGACTGGCCTGAAGGCACTGTTTGTCTGCCCAATTTCCCTGTACAGAAGCCAAAGTCAGCAGGTCAGCCTGTGGTCAATATTGTGAATCAGTAGAGTTATTCATAGCAGAAATAAAAGTAGATTGCAGGTAAGAATCCTGCAGCAGACTGCACCAGATAGCTTGATGTTATTGATCTCTTTGAGTTCCTATTCATACTTCCTGCTTCTTACTTTTCCTGAGTGGGATAAAGCAGGAGATCATCATAAACTGGATCCATGTCCACAGCTGGGCCCAACAGCAAAGGGTTGCAGATTCAAGGCAACACCTTATCTCACCAGTGCTGATTCATGCTGGGTGTGAGGACTAAGTGAATGGCACTTGAAATAAACACAGTATAGGTGTTAGTTGTTACAATGAAGTCATGGGAAACAAACTAGTGAGTTTCAGAGAGGAAGCATGATGATAAAGAGATGGTCCCTGGACCTTGAAGGGTGATCAAAAATCTGATGGAATCAGTAGGTGCAGTGATTTCCATCTTTGCTTCAGGCTTCAACTTTGGTTTTGTAAGACTTGTGTGGATAATTTACTAATAATAGAGAAGCTCTGGGCTCTATCCCAGATCTTAGACTGGAGCGCTATACTGCACTTTACACCTCCTCATGTTGTTCTGATACCCATTTAAGATTTGAGATCATTGCAGTTTGAGATGTAGGTGGAGAACAACAGCATAATGAAATGCAAGGAGGAGTGGAGTATTTGTGGCATATTTGGTGCAATGAGTCACTCCAGCTTATCTGGGCAAGAGAATTGTGCAACAGTATACATGGATATAGCTCTAAAAATGTAATTTGGGGCTGTTATATGAAGGATGTTTGGTGCTATATGAGAGATATGAGATTCTATTGGCTAAGCAATAGAAATTCACCAAAGATTGATGAGGAACTAAGAGTTATATGTCCCAAGAATTCAGAGTATACATTTGAACATTTCTGGGGAAAGATGGTCCAAAGAACCATGCTGCTTTACCTTATTGAAGTTCACAATTTTCAATTTAGTTGCAAATACGAATCCCTTTGTTATAGATCTCTCTTTTTCTCTCTCTCTCCCTCTCCCTCTAACTCTGGAATTCAAATAAATAAATCAATCTTTTAAAAAAATTCTCATGGGTAGATATTAAACAGTCACTGTGGTGTGGTCCCAATCCCTGAATATCTGATCGAATTGTTTTGGGGTAGAGTGAAGATTTAAATAACAAGATTCCTCTGGTGATTCGAGCGTGCAGCCAGAATGGAGAACCTATGCTCTCACCTGTGCACTCATGTACACCAGCTAAGCTAGTTCACAATTTCTCTTTCCTTTTGAGTGTTCTTCACCTGCTTATCTTATGACCTTCAGTTGTTGACTTTGATCTTATGTTTGGAGAAAATAACACAATTAGAACAGAACAACACAACACAAACCTCTAAGCCCATCTTCTTACTCAATCCACATTCTCCACTTCTGCTACAGTAGCAGAACTGGTCATTCTTGCATTTATCAAGGCAAGCTCTCTCCTGTAAGCTAGGTAATACACTATCACTAACTCAATGATTGCCCTGCTGTGGATGTTGCTTGTTCTCCTCTATGCTGCTAATCACATTCCTTCTACTAGTTCATTCTTATTAATGTAAACACACAAATATCTTGATCTGTTTGAAAAAAGATTCTCCTGATTAATCAATTTGCCTTCTAGTTATTAATATAGGTTACAGGTGAGACTGAAGAAGTTGGCAAGATGTTTCTCTGCCTCATCTCTCAGATGACATGTGAATTAATTCATATTCCATTTCCTACATCTAGACTTATCAGTTTCCCAATTGAGAAATACATTTTTGTATGAACTGAAAGAAATAAAATATATTTTTCTATGTATTAAATATTCATGCAAATACAAGGATACTTCAAAAAGCCTGTAGAAAAATAGCTTGTCATGAAAACAAAGATCTCAACTATTTGACAGCAGAGTGTATTGATATTTTAGTTACATTTTCCAAGAGATTTTTGAGATATCGTTGTAACTGCTTTGAAGAATATATATATATATATATATATATATATATATATATATATATGTATATATAGTTAGTTAAAAGGACATATGCTGATTATTGTTTTATAGTGTTAATGAAAGTTCTCTCACAGACAGAAATAAAGTTATAGATCTAGTTCTCCAAAGATAGATCATTTCAGGGAAATTGTTTGACCAGGATGTTTTTAAATAGAAGTAAGCAGGGATAGCTGGAGAAGAATAAGAAGTAGGACAGTGGCAGGAGATGAAACCAGAGAGGAGATTGTATTTTCACTTGAGCTCTTATATTGTTCTACATGTTCTTATATATTTATCTTTATTTATTTATATTGTTCTGCTTTTCTATACTGTTTCATTCACAACATATACAATCCCTAGAATAATGTCTGTTACATTGTGTCCATCAATATTTGTTGAATGAATTATTAAATAAATCAAGTGATGCATTAAATTCTTTAAATAGTGAACCAATTAGGCAGAAATGGCAAAATTGCCTGTATTCCCACTAAATTAGGACATTTTTGCATTTTATTTGCTAAAATTCTTATTTGGCAAAGAGTTAAGTCTTTGCTGTATATAATTTAGAAATATATTATCTCAAAGGCTCAAAAAGGAAGAAGGAAGAGGCAAAGATGGAATTGGGGGATGGAGGAGAGAATTTCATTATGTTCTTTGAATTATATCTACAGATCAAAATGAATCTGTGAGAAACTAACTAAAATTTAAACTTTAAAAAGTAACAAGGGGGGGATAAAAATGAAGGCAGCTAAAAAAAGACTGTGAAATGCCTTTGTTTTGAAGTTTGCAAAGAAAGCGAATCCACTGAAAAAGGTAAGAATTGGAGAAGAATCAAAGTACAGTCATGAAGGAAATGATAAGTGGAGTTTTAAGGACTGGGTGCTTGCAAGGTAGAAGAAGATGAAAAATTAAAATAATAGATTTGATACAGTTGGTGCTAAAGCCATGAGTAATTTGACTATATATTTATACATATTGCTGCCTAACAAGCTATTCCAAACCTAGTGACGAAAAGCAGAACCCTCTTTATATTACTGTTGAATTCTTTCAAACAGGAACTCGGACAAAACCAAGTAATACCTGGTTTGGGGTCTCAACTGGGAACACTTGGTGCGATTGGTATGGCTTGACATCATTAGGAGACTTTGCTCATATGCCTAATCTGGCAGAATTTGTAGATAGGGTTCAATCTGTTGATCAGATTACCTGAGTTATCTTTGTTCAGGCTTGAGACTATCACAGTTTTGTGGCGGCTTGTTTCCAAAAAGGTGTAAAAAGTGCAAGCATAGGTAGGGAAGTCCCCTACGGGAAACATGAGTTGCATGGAGTTTTCTAACTTAGTCTAGGAAACCTGACAGTGACATTCTTCTGTTCGTGGTATTGAGTGTGAGTTCCTAAGGCCAGCATTGATTTAAAGGACAGTGGTAACACTCGAGGAGAGGGAGTCAGACTCCAGTTCTTGATGGACGGATGGCAAGATGACACTGCAAGTGCGAAAGAAGGTTTCATCACTGCCATCAATGAAGATGAAATTCTGCACAGTTGGAAGCTTTTGACAGAACTGTAAATTTTTCAAGATACTTTGTGATAAAATACTTGGATTGGATTAGATATAGGATAGTTCAGAGTCCTCATTTTCAAATAAAAAAGAAAATTAAAATTGAACTAAAGCAGTTACATGATCTGCCCAAGGAAATAAAATTTTTAAGAATATATTTATTCTACTGCTTTGGAAGGCAGATTGACACAAAGAGAGACAGTTTGAGACAGATATAATTCTCTATCTCTCTCTCTCTCTCATACATACACACACACACACATACAGCCCCTGTCCTAGTTTTCATGCCCTCCCATGGTAACCCAAGTCCTAGTTTTCATGCCCTCCCATGGTAACCCAAGAGGGAGCAGCCCACTATTTCCCTCCCAAATCTCTGTCATCCCGGATTATGCACTCTCCAAGTGGTTCTGTGGTTTGACTTGTTGGGCATATATTTGGAATTACATTTTACAAAAAGATGATTTTGCTGCTAAAAAACTGAGAACAATAAGTTATGCATTCTTAAAGTTTGCTTTTATTTTCAAATTTTTGTGTTTCTTATTATCCTGATTTCCTATATGATCCACTAATTTCCAGTGTCAGCAATTTGAAAGATTAATGAGAATAATGGTCTCTAGTTGGGACCATCTAGTTGCAAATGGTAAAATTTCACTGTCTTTAATGGCTGAATAATATTCCAAGGTGTAGATGTGCTGGAGTTTCTTTAGCCACTTCTCTTTTGGACAGACATCTGGATTGTTTCCATTTCTTTCCTATTGTAGATTTTGCTGCTGTAAATATAGGATTACAGATCCCCTTCTCATATGCAATTTTCATTTCCTTTGGATATATTCCTAGGAGCAGGATATCTGAGTCATATAGCAGGTTTATTCACAATTCTCCAAGCACTCTCCATACTGATTTCCACAGTGGTTGTACTAGCCTGCACTCCCACAGCAGTGAAGGAGGGTACCTTTCTCTCCATATCCACACCAGCAGGTGTTGTTATTTGAGTTCAATCCCAAAAGGACAAATACCATATGTTCTCTTTGATATAAGGCAGCCTTCATGCAAATTATAAGATCAATAATTATTTCCATACTGCTTTTGCTGCATCCCATGTGTTTTATGTTTTTATTTTCATTTTCATTTCTTCCAAATAGTTTTTTTTCCTTATTGAAGCCATTGCTCGTCATCGATCGCATGATGACATCTTATCCAAGAGGCTTTTGTGTTTTCTTTTATTCACTCATGCATTGGCTATTCAGTGGCATGTTTTTCAACTCCATGGTGCTGTAAATTTTTTGTTTTAACTTCATACCTGTTGCTGACTTTGTTTTGTGTCTTCTCATTTAAGGGAATGTGTAGTGATGGCGTAATAGAGACTGTCATATTCAGGTGTGAAGATACAATGCAGTTTGCATCCCTACTTCCAAATTAAAGATGGACTCCCAATGAGACTGTTGGACATATCTAGGCAATGGGATACTCTACTGTCTGACATTGTCTGCACCAGCAATGTTGGGTCACACTTAAATAATAGACAGATGTACTTATGACTGCTCATGAAGGACTATTCTATTGTAATAATATGGGTAAAGTCAATTGGGAGGTGGGAACTTGTGAGGGGCAGTAGGCAAATCTCAGGTCCTATGGAATTGTACCATAAAATTCAAAATTAAAAATATAAAATAAAAAAAAAAGATAGACACAAGGCCAAAAAAGTAGAGACTAATAACCTTTTAAAAACCACAAGGACTGATTTAGGTCCCTATATATGTCACTCATCTAAATTGTTACACTACTGCAAAGAAAATGTTGCTGCCCATGACCTAAAGGAAACAAAGGTTCAGATTTGTCTAGGGTTACTCACCGATTGATTCAAAACTAAATTGTTGGGGTTGTTACAATGGCTCAGTTGGCTAATCCTCTGTCTGCAAGTGCCGGCTTCCCATATGGGAGCTGATTGATTCAAAACTAAATTGTTGGGGTTGTTACAATGGCTCAGTTGGCTAATCCTCTGTCTGCAAGTGCCGGCATCCCATATGGGAGCTGATTCTAGTTGCTCTCCTTCCCTTTGAGCTCCCTACGTAGGCCTGGGAAAGCGGAGCCTTGGTACCCTGCATCTACATGGGAGACCCAGGAGAAGCTCCTTGCTCCTAGCTTCAGATGGCTCAACTCCAGCCATAGCAACCATTTGGGGAAGAAACCCAGCAAATGGGATATCTTTCTGTCGCTCTCTGTAAATCTGCCTTACCAATAAACATAAATAAATCTTTAAAAAAAAAACTAAATTGTTAGCCTATAAAGAGAAAGCCATGGCAAAATAAAGTTTATAATGTTTAAAAACCACTGAAAAATCATGTTTTTATTGGGATTGATTGCTATGAATAAAATGCTTCCTTTGATGTAGAAATCCCTTTATATTTGGTAGAGATACGCTGATTACAAATTTTGTTAGTAAGAATATTAGCGAATGATTACCAGTGATATTAAGAATATTCATGTGAAGTTAAGGCCAACATTGAATACCATAATCAGAATTAACTCAGGGGTGTGCTAATAAACCTAAAGTTTTGTGAATTGTTTGCTTATTATTCAATTTAGAATTAAAACATCAACTACTCAAACCTTAAATGTTTGATTTGGTAGTGCTGTAACAATAATTCCTTTGTATTCCTCATCTTTCAGAATGCTTCCTTCAGGACAGTATTGTATCATTTAAATATAAAAAATGGAAATTGTCTACTGAGATAGGCAAATAAGATATTTTGAGGTGCATTTTTCCTATTTTTTTACACATTGTGTTCTCTGTATTTGCCCTAGACTTTTAAAAAATAATTAAAATGTTTTAATATCATGAATGCGGTAGATGTTAGTCCTATATTTGGTCCTATATTAATATCTATGTTTCATAAACATTTTTTTGGTTTAAAAGAAATATAGCCTTTTCTAAAATTATCTAGCCAATGTGTTTTTTTCCTAATGTTTATTAAACACATGTAGTTCCCTATTTGTTTAACCTTTTGGATGTTTTACATCATTTTTGACATGAAACAAACAGCTTTCATTATTAAATATAAATTATTGTGACATTTCATTCTGAGAAAAAATGGGGGCATTGCTGACTAAAATAATCATTCAATGTCTAAAGCACATATGATTTGCTCTAACCTCCATACTCATATACCAGCAAACAATCCAAATGTTTGCCATCTGTGTTCACACTTTGATTAAAAATGCTGGTGATTTACCTGTTGTAGTACCTGCTCATAACAAGCTCAGTGATACCAGAAAGTGCCTGGAAATACTGTGGACTGTTGGACTTTCTTAAGATAATTTCTAAAAAGCAAAACCTGGTAGCAGACTTGGGCAAAACAACAAGGCTGCACCCAGCCTTAGTCCAACTCTATTGAATGCCCATCACCTTGCAAGAATATGAATATACAATAGATTGCTCAGAAGCTGAATATGTCTGATGAGTATATCAGTTTTGAATATAATTAGTTAGTACAAATATCTTAACCAATGTGACAAGATTTTAAAATAAATTTTATTTGAAATTACAATTGGGAAAAGAAAAAAAGAACATTAATTAATTCAAGAATATATTAGTATTCAGAATCATATTGTCCATGTGGAATCATTAGATAGCTATTCAGAAGTTTGCATGTTGCTTCAATTTCTGTGGAATCACTATTCTTTTAATTAAACTTCAGAAATGTAATGCCCAGAGTCATCATTTGTGAGTTTCAAGAGGGTTTTTTGATGAGTTTGCTTAAATTTATTTGGAAAAAATTTTTGAAAACTATATTAAAACACTCAATGTTCATGGAAAATGGCATGATAGATAAGTTTACTTAGTGCCCCAAATTAAAATCCTATGTAGTCTTTTTCATAATATGCTTTTCCATGAACTTTTTGAAATATTCTTGTGCATATAAGTCCCAAGCAAATTAATCAGTCTATAAAATCTTAATAAAAAGTGTAAGAGACAGAAAGCAAATGTAAAATGTTGACAAAGCTGCAAGAGACAGAAATCAAATAGAGGAGGGGACAAACACAAAACATAAACAGCTTAGTTTGAGTTGCTTTGAGTCACTGCCTGAGCCAGAAGTACTCAATATTCACAACTTATTTCCCTAATGCTTTGTATTTCACATAACACTTTATGTTTTTATATAATTGCTTCCCAAATTTACTTTAAGTCTTTGTTATTCTATAATTCTCTTATTTTTAAGCATTTACTAAATAATTACTTTGGTAGTTATTTTATATTCATTTTTTCTGACTTAACAAAAATTCCAAGTTTACATGCATATATAGCTATCTACTAAGAAGAATTTATGAACACCTTCTCAGCATGAAACATTGTTAAATGCCATGAAAGATGTGCAAGTAAGGACAGTTTTAATTACTGCCAGGCTGTACGCTGTATATTCTGAAAATACAAAGCCATAGAAAGGTCATTTTCTAAAATAAATGCAAAATACAGGACTATTGAGCATAACGTTATGTGCTTGTCCAGAACTAACACTCACCGTCAAGAAATAATTAGCTTTTCATAGCTGGTAACATAGGTATTATAAGCCTTCTCCTAGCTGTCATTTTCTCAACTCAGAGTAATTTGTTAAGAAGTAGAAAGCATGTAAGAAAATTACCCCAAAATGTATGTATTCAATAGATGTACATGTGTATATATACATGTAATATTGGATTTTCTGCACTTTCGTGAATTTGCCACTCATCACAGCTAGGCATGTGTTCCATTTTTATACGTCCGATGGCTTATTCCCCCTCATCCTCTGCTAACTTTCCCTACAAGAAAAAGAAGTAGCTGTTTCCAAGGGAGTGTATATTGAAAATGGCAGTTATACTTTAAATGTGTATATCATATATTTCTATGGGTCCTTTAAAGATTTATTTGTTTGAAATGACAGATTAATTAGGGTGGGACATGGTGAAGGAAGATGGGAGTGATGTAAAAATCAAGAGATCAAGAATCTTCCATTCCTTGCTTTACTTCTCAAATAACCTCAACAACCAGGGTTGGACCAACCTGCAACCTGGAGCTAGAAAGTATATCTCAAACTCCTACGTTGGTGGCAGAGTACCCAGAGTGCTGGAGTCCTCTGCAATTGCTTGCCTTGTACATTAGAAGGAAGTTGAATCAGAAACAGAGACTCATATGGAATGTTATATGGAATAAAGTAGTGGCTTACCCACTACATCACAGTGTGAGTCCCTATGGGTATTACAATAAATGTTTGCTTGTATGTTTCTTCCACACTTAATCCAGAGCTTTCCTTCTAACTTATTATAGAAAGACAATCCCATACCCTGAAAAACTAAGAACACAATCTCCCTGTAATTTTTCTCATGTTTTCACTCAAGATGGCTTTGACATTATGCAGTAACTCTCTCCAACTGATTTTTTTGTTAGTTTAAAAAATTTTTTAGCATTTTTATTTTTGACATAATACATTTTTATTTTTTTTTCTAATCGAGGATTTAATGAACCACTAAACAAAGTGTTCAACAAATAGTGAAAAAAATGTTCAGAAAAAACACTGGCTGGATCCATGAATAATAATCAAATGGAATGATAAAAATTTCACACATAAACAATAAATTTCTGTGCTTAATGTAAAACAAACCTCGTCTGAAATCTGCAGTTTTAGATGTTTCTTCCTCAGCAATTCTGTCTTTCTCTTCCCCAACTCTTCTTTCCCACTATCCCTTCAAATACAGCTTGTGTCCGTCTCACCACCCAGTAACTGCCCCTTAACTCTCCTGATTCTGCTAACAATGCTTCTATTCTTCTTCCTCCCGTTGCAAACATAGGGAGTCATTTGGACTTCTCTCTCTTTCCTCTGTCTCAGACATCATCAGCTGTCCTGCTGATGCCAGGGTCCTGTCTAAATTCTTCATCCCATCAGCCCCATCAGATACTCATTGTTTTATTTTCTTTCTTTTTTTTTAAGATTTATTTACTTCTTTTTTTTTTGAAATATTTTTATTTATTTATTTTTTTAATACTAAGTCAGATATACTGAGAGGAGGAGAGATAGAGAGGAAGTGGAGCTGCCGGGATTAGAACCAGCGGCCATATGGGATCAAGGCAAGGACCTTAGCCACTAGGCCACGCTGCCGAGCCCTATCCTCATTGTTTTTAAAATTGTCCTGTGCTTCTTGCTTTTTTCAAGAGCTACGATGCCTTTCAAGCCAACATCACTGGTTCTTTCAACATGTTCTCTGAACATTCTTGCCAGTTGGCATCTTCCTTGACTCTTCGATCTCATAGAATATTCCTTTCCGTATATTGATTTATTGAAACATTACATATCCACATGATTCAGTTTATGCCCTGAGTTATTTATCTGAAACATTTTTTTGATAATGGTTCATAAGATTTTTCTTTGATGCGTGGATTTATTTTCCTCTATTCTGTAAGCATGATTCTTTAAGATGCATCGTGTTACAGATGATTTAAGCTCTTTTGCATTGACAAGACATTCTCAAAACTTAATGCAACAAAGTTGTAATTCCTATTGGAGTGGAAACTATGTTTTATTCATAGACGGATTTCCCAGAGCACTTTTCATAATTTCCAAGACAGAAGTGCATTAAATATTTGATGAGGGAATGAATGAATTTAAGGAATGTTATTATCAATATCAGTAAACCCTAGATACCTAGATATGGCTAAGGGAAGTCAATTACTTCTGGACTAAATCCCTCATTAATTTTCTAAGGTGTGCTGTGTTTCACTTCTCTGAGAGAATAAAATGTTATGATGGAAGCAAAATAAATACATCTTACTGTTTTGTAAAAGCAGCTAAATGAATCAATATGATTTCACACGTAAGTTTAGGACAGCCATGGAAACATTGCACAAAACATAGGCATACAAGACCAAGCTTATGCTCACAAGGTGTAGAGGTTATCTGTTAGGAACAGATTAGCACAAATTGAGCTATTTAAAACAGTGCACATTTTCTTAATTTAATTATTGGGGGTGGAGAGCAACAAAGGAAAGATCAACAGTGATGTCCGCGTTCACTAACTCACTGTGTACATGCCAGCGATGGCAGAGCTGGACCCTGTTGAGAACCGGGAACTCAGTCTGGGTCAACTCAGTGTGGGTGTCATGTGGGTGCCTGACACCCAACTACTTGGGCCACAACTGATGCCTCCCAGGACATACGTGAGCAAGAAGCAGGAGTCAGTAGCAGAGCCCAAGCTTAAGGCAAGCACTCAGTTACGGGATGCAGGTGTCTAACGAGTGTCTTCACAGCTACACCAACCTCCCCCCAAGTATGTGGTTTCTGTAGATGAAGCATGTAACTCTGGCTGTGCCGAGTTAGGTGCTTCAGGGTCCCCCCTGGCTGTCCTACAGTTGTTGACTAAGTCTGCAGTATTACTAGAGGTCCAACTTGATAAATTATTTCTCAGCTCATTCAGGTTATTGACAGAATTCATTTCCCTGCAGTGATAGGAATGATACAGTCCTCAGCTCTCTGAGGTCCCGTGTAGTTTTCAGTTCACTCACTTGCTGCCAGCTTGCTCCTACACAGCTGGCAAGAAAGAACAACTTGGGTCCAGAGAGGTGATCTAGCCTAGTGGCTAAAGTCCTTGCCTTGAACACACCGTGATCACATACGGGTGCACCAATTCTAGCCCTGGCAGCCCTGCTTCCCATCCAGCTCTCTGTGGCCTGGGAGAGCAGTACAGGATGGCCCAAAGCCTTGGGATCCTGCACCCATGTGGGAGACTCAGAAGAGCTCCTGGCTTCAGACCAGCATAGCACAGGCCGTAGGGGTCAGCTGGGGAGTGAATCATAGGATGGAAGATCTTCCTCTCTGTCTCTCCTCCTCTCTGCATATCCGACTGTGCAATAAAAATAATTAAATCTTTGAAAAGAAAGAGAAAAACTCTAGAGTTCACTCTCTAAGAAGACAAGTTTCCGTAAGACGACATAATCATAAAAGGATGTTATATTGCATTTGCCACCTTCTACTGATTAAAAGCAAATGACAGGTCTCAGAGTCAGAAGGAAGGAATTCTACGAGGAATGAACACCAGGAGTTGCATGTCTTAGAGGTAAGCCTGAAGTTGCAATGCAATGGCTTTTGGCATGTGGTACTTTGTGTTCTAATATGTGTCTTACTTCCATTCTTCTGCTACTGTGACCCCAAACATATGTGATTGAGTTTTATCCTAATGAGATATGAACACTGAAGAGGCTGAGGAGTTTGGGGCAGGATGGGGGATAAGAGAAAGACTTTATTTGCTGGGTTTTCAAGGATTGAAAACTCTGAAGAGTTTATACCAAGATTCCTGAGAGGACGCGTTACTCCAGTGCAGATGTGTGAATCATACAGAATCTGGAGTTCAGGTGAAGCAACTACTTTTGCTTGCAAACTAATAGAAATGCTTAGAGGATGAGAAATATTTCAACGATTCAAGCCATATACTTGGCCTATTTGGACACTCTGAGTTCTTAGAAAGCAAAGTTAGTTGGTACTCGCAGTGTTGTTTATTATGATGTAATGACATTGGGCTTGATACAAAAGCAAATTTTGAATACTTTCATTACAAAATTGAAATTGGTATAATACAGTGAAAATTATGCAGGTATTATCCTTATTTATTCTTATTTTGATACAAAAAGGATAGAAGTTAAGGATTGTTTAACACACTTTTCAGATGAGGTTTTGATACATAGAGGAGCCATTGTCTTAGCTCTCCTGACTAAAAAATGAATCACTATGGTATTTTCTAAGAATTAGATAAAACTCTTTAGAGAGTGCATATAGAATCAGTGTTATCAATTGTGAAGACATAAATTGCCTTAAAAATAAAGCTTGGCTGTGTTTCTGGCTGTTTTTCTTTTCCAAAATAGACTCTTCTTGGTAAATATATGATGTATGTTTTTCAAATGAATCATTCCCTCAATATGATTGATCAGTAATTCAAAATGGAACCTTCATTTACTTATTTAAACATTATGTGATATATTTATACTATATATATATGTTATATATGTGTTATATGTGTGTATGTGTGTGTGTGTAAAATCATGCTGAACCACAAGCCTGACCATGGGAATACAAAGGTTGAGAATTCACTCTTTTAAGTATTTTGTTGTCTAGCAGAGAAGGAAGCACAGGTACAGAGATCACACCATATTCTAAAAGTGTGCAGATACAAACAACCTCCTGAAGAAATCCACAGGGAAGAACATTCACTCCCTCTGAAGGGTTGTGAACAGCCTTAGAGAACATGACATTCTTTTTATTGCAAAGACAGATATACAGAGTGGAGGAGAGACAGAGAGGAAGAACTTCCATCTGATGATTCACTTCCTAAGCAGTCACAATGGCCGAAGCTGCACCCATCCGAAGCCAGGAACCAGGATCCCGGAGCCTATTCCAGGTCTCCCACGCGGGTGCAGAGTCCCAAAGCTTTGGGCCATCCTCAACTGCTTTTCCAAGCCACAAACAGGGAGCTGGATGGGAAGCAGAGCCACCAGGATTAGAACCAGTGCTAATATGGGATCCCGGTGCATGCAAGGCAAGGACTTTAGCCACTAGGCTACCACGCAGGCCTGACCAAATGACATTTAACAGCAAAAAGGTACTCAGTGAATTTATATCTTTCGCTACCAATTGCTGTCTTAGTTTTGTAGAAATCTTACTTTCTCTGCATCTTATCTCTTTCTTTTCTGAATTAAAGTGTTTAGATGACTTTGAAATTTGAGTAGATTGTGTGGTTTCGCAGGTTAAGCCACTGTGTATTGCACCTGCATGTCATATGGGCATGAGTCCAGTTCCTGGATACTCCATTTTCTATCAAGCTCCCAGCTAATACACACTGGAAACAAACAAAGCAGGGTCCAAGGACTTAATTGCTGCACTTATATAGGAGACACAGATGAAGCTCTTGTCTATTAGCATCTGCCTGGCCCAGCCATTGCCAATGTGGCCATTTGGAAAGTGAGCCAGCAGATGGAAGATCTCTTTCTCTTTCTTTTTTAAACAAGCAAGGAAACAAACAAACAAACAAACAAAACAGCAGCAATAGCTATAAAAAACAGCTGATAGAATTCTAGTGCTAGAATTCCAAGTCAACCAGTCATACACCCGGAAGTCCCAAGAGATCAGGTGGGTCTCCAAGCATTCCACTTAGGGAAGAAAAATCTTGGATTAGAATTCATGTTCTTTTCCAAGCAAAATGCTTGTCACTTTGCAGTCTCATTTATTCACGTAGTCATCAAGTGCTTAGAAACGTCCTCGTTTAGTGGAGCTGAATTCAAGTGTTAGAATTTTCTTTTTATTTCCTTTTTCAATTTTCTCTTTTCTTCTTTCTCCCCAGCCTTCCTTTCATCTTTGTTTTCCCCTCCCCCTTTTAAATTCTTTTCTCTGACAAGTGTTATTTTCAGTATCTGTAGGAGAGAGGGAGAGGCGAAAGGTCAAAGGGGTAGAGAATCTTACTCTGTTTATTAAGTGTTAAGCAACAACAACAACAACAAAAGGGAATGAATAGTTTCAATAGTTAGCCTCAGCTTGCATTTTCTTTATTTCTTTGTAAATGTTGAGACAGAATTAGGATGTGTTAGAACACAGTGTAATGTTACTAACTAAAGATGTTCAGCTATTTTAACTACTCTCCCCTTCCCATGCCCACACTACCATTTTATGATCTCCTAATGTTAACGTGAATAAGGTAGGTACATTATCACCATGTCCTTGCTGGTCCACAATGGGATGGAATCCATGACAAATAAGAAGTGTTTGTGACTGTTGGGGCAGGAAAGCTGGCATAAATGCCATTTTCATGAAGAATCCAACAGTGACTTGCTTGTGCAAAGTTTTTTTGTTGTTGTTGTCCTGCTTTTCTGGGCAGACTGGTTCTTTTTAAGATCAGCTAACCTTTTAATGAAATTTAGAGATTAAATTAATTTTGATAATATCCCATATATTTGCCCATGGATTTAAAAAAAAAATGTCAAATGAGTTTTTAACTTAAAACTTTTTGAGGGAAACTTTCTTTGCCCCCCAGATGTTGGTACATTTATGAAATTTAATAAAATTGCAGGGCAATCAGCACTGAAAAATGTCTTCCGGGACATTTGTTAGATTTCTGGTATCAGTTCAAGAAATGGAAACCAGAAGCTGTTCTGAGTTTCAGTCATTATGTAATAGAGATAGTAAACATGTGTTTTCAACAAGTGAATAGTTAGCAAATTAGGCATCTGGATGCTGTGGAATTTTGGAATCTTAATTGCTTAATTCACCCCTGAACATCTGCCAGGGAAAAAAGAGGAAGGATAACAGAATCTGAAGAAAGATACAAGCTCAAAAACAGCAAATGATAATGAAGTATCTAACAGTATTTTAAACTCATGTCTCTACTATGTCTTCTACAAGTAGGACTATTTCTGTAATTATGCAGAGGTACTTGGATTTGCATAAAAGGTTCTTCAAGGATAAGGGATTCAGCTGATTATCAGTGAATGGATTAAATTTGCCTGTATTTTCTTCTTTCCTTTCTTCTCTCCTTCCTTCCTTCCTTTCTTTCTTTTCTTTTTATTTTTTTGCTATTGAAAACATTTTACAAACATGAGAAATCCAGTGTATGCTGTTGACTTGATGGTTTTAGTTGAGATGAAAAGAGTTAAAATACATTCTTACAAATAGCATTTTTACCTAATCATACAAGTATTAGATTTTGAAAAAAGTTTATTAATACTATCATTTGTGTTTGTCTCTAAAGCAAAACTATTCTTTCATAGTACTTTACACAAATTTGTGTCTATCCTCATTTGTATTATTCTTTTTAAAGATTTATTTATTTCTAATGGGAAGATAGATTAACAGCGAGAAGAGAGATATCTTCTATCTGTTAGTTCACCTCTCAAATGGCTGCAATAGCCAGAGCAGAGCCAGTCTGAAGACAGGACCCAGGAGTTTATTCTGGGTCTCCCAAGTGGGTGCAGGCTGCCAAGGACTTGGACCATCCTCTGCTGCTTCCCCAGATCACAAGCAGTGAGTTGGATGGAAAGTGGAGCAGCCGGGACACGAACTGGTGCCTATATGGGATGCCAGCACTTGTTGGTAGACTGTTAGAGTTGAGTCATCACACTGTTTCCCAGTTGTTCTGTTTTGAACAAGGTAAGTCAATTCAGACTAATTCACCGATAGTAATAGCTGAAAAAGAACTCTTAGGAACATGTGATGCAGTTTAGATCTACTGTGAAACAGCAGAAGAAGTAAGGGTTTGGATGTCACTGAAGTTTCTTACGAAATACATAAACTTAAACAAGTTATGCCATCCCCTATGGCATTTTTTAATTGGTAGAATTAAGTAGGATAGATTCATTGTGGGATATTAAATGAGATACTTCTTATAGGACATTTCAATAAGACAAAAGTTCACCTTTGATCATGTTATACTTTGCTTTCCACTCAATCCCTCTAATTATATAACTTTTGAATGCTATCATCAGAACATTAAAGTTACAATGGGGCTTATTATTGATTACTTATTTCAAAGATTGGCATGTTCTCCTTGGGGTCTTATGAGCTGGAAATTTCTTAGGGAAAGTGATGATTGCTCATGTGGGAGATGTGTGTTCTAGAATACGGTGGTCTGTCATGTGCGAGAGGGTTGGAATCCAGCCTGGATCCCAGTGAGGCTCCATTGGAGGACTTTGGTGTAGCAGCCTGTAATAGCAAAGGAACTCTTTCTTGAACAAGTTTGAAATATAATCATTTTAATTCATACCATCTCAAGTTTACTGATGAGAAGAAAGGCCCAGATAGATTACACTTCCATCAAAGTGAATAATTGTTTGGGCACATTTACCTTTTAGACACAGGCAAAACAGAGCACTGAAATAAATGATTTGAATGAAATGGGGTTTGGGAAATTCTGTTTGACACGTAGAAAGACAGATGTGACAAAGTAGAATGAATAAAATTATTGGAAGAAGTCATGAAAAATAAGAAAGATAAAGCTGAGGTTTTAGAAAAATGGTGTGACCTGACTAGTTAGTTCTAAGTTTCCTTCCATTGTCATGGTGAGAACTGCAGGCTTCCTGCTGCTGAATGATGAGGAGAGATGGCCCAGTTTGGGCTGGTTGGCAGCCTTGGGCTTTGCTGAAGGATGAGGGAAGCAGGAGTGCAGCAAACTCAATAGCAGAGGATCCCTCGAGTCATCCCTGAGAGTTAAAGTTTCTGAGAATGAAGTTTTGGAGCATTGTGGGGAAAATGGCCTGAGGGAAGGTAGATGTTGGCTGAAGAGATGATAGAATTGTGCTAGTATGTCATATTGACATGGCTGATTTGTGTTTAGCGTGGCCATTTTTACATACTACCATTATTGTTTTTGCAAAAATGTATTTATTGTGGCCTATTATGTCTATTCTGTGCTGCAGTGATTTGCCTCAGGAAAGGCGGTGGCTTCTGTGTTTAAACACACAGGACACACATAATTGCCACTTAACACAGAAGGCATCTGTGAAGTGCTAACTCTACAATGAGCTTTGGAGTAAGAAAAAATGCAATGACCTCTTTTAGGGAAAATATTCCTGTCTAGGAACTTTGAATGTTTAATATTTCTAGGAAGGGCCCAGCATGACAACCTAGTGGCTAAAGTCCTTGCCTTGCATGTGCCAGCATCCCATATGGATACTGGTTAGTGTCCCTGGTCTTCCATTTCTCTTCCAGCTCCCTCCTTGTGCCCTGGGAAAGCAGTAAAGGATAGCCCAAAGCCTTGGGACCTTGCACCTGCATTGGAAGACCTGAAAGAAACTCTAGGCTCCTGGCCTCAGATTGGCTCAACTCTAGCCGTTGCGGCCACTTGGAGAATGAAACAATGGAGGAAAGATCTTTCTGTCTCTTCTCTCTGTAAATCTGCCTTTCCAATAAAAATAAATAAATCTTTAAAAAAAAGATTTCTAGGAAGCCAAAAATCATATATTCTCTGTCTCTGCAACATAACTTGGTGCTTTAATTTCATACAACCATTAACTTAATACTAACTAGGACATATGATCCTAATATGTATTATTTTCACTATAGCAATTAATATTATTGCTATTATTACTTTGTCACATGGTATACCCTATCGCTTGAATGTAAAGCTTAGGAGTTACCTTTCAAGATGTCATAAATAGTGAGGTTTAACAATCCTAAATTCCTAATGTAAGTATACTCTTGTGCACTGTACTAGGATGTCTTCCTGTAATATATGGTAATGCTCTGAGATGTGCTCATCTTAGTCACTGTATGTGTAGTTTCTATAAATAGATGGTTATTTGAAATTGCAACAAAATGTTTTGTTGCATTTTGATGACCCAAGCCTCATAGATAGTAAATGCTGTTTGCTCATAATTTTTCAAAGGGTGCCATGTTATTATATATATCATCATAATAACTAATCTCAATGCATGCAGAAAAATGAGGCAATGACCTTGTCCTCCAAGGGTTCAGTCAGATAGGAGAAGGATAATAAATCCTGCAGTTGAAATGGCTGCCTTGTTGTCATTTAGTTCCCAGCCTAAATGCTTCCTCTGTAAACCTCCTTTGACTCCTTGTCTCAGGTTACTCCCCATCCCCCAAGCTTTAATCCATCCTGTGGATTCCTGGGAAAGACCTTTTCCAACTTTTCTATTTAAAATAGCGTGGAGACAAGTAACTGTGTAATGCTTATCCTTTCCCATATTTTTTGGTTATCTATCTCCTTTCTTGAAAATAAAAATTTCACAAGAAAGGGAGTCGTTCTTGTCCTGTTCATTGCTATAAACCTAGCTCAAAGAAATGGAGACGTTGGAGGAGGGAGTAGCGTAGGATGTTAATCCTCTGCCAGTGGTAGGTTCCTGTCCCAGCTGGTTCACTTCCCATCCAGCTCACTGCTGTTGGCCTGGGAAGGTGATGGAGGATGACTAAAGGCCTTGGGCTTCTGCCCCTTAGTGGGAGACTCAGAAGTTCCTGGCTCCTGACTGGATCAGTACAGCTCAGGCCGTTTCATCCAGTTGGGGAATAAACCAGCAGATGCCGCAGATAGCGGATCTCTCTTTCCCACCTCCTCCCTCTTTGTCTGTAACTCTGTCTTAAAAGTAAAAAAAATAAGTAAATAAAAAGAAATGGAGATGTGAAATAAATATTTAGTGCATGAAGCAATGACTTTATCCAGTTTCACAACTTTGAGTACTATGTTAAATACTGATGACTACCAAATTTAATCGCTAAGAATTATTTCTCCAGCTCTAACCTCACAAGTAAATGCAAGATGAATGTATTCACCTGCTTACCTCTCTGCTCGTGAATGTATAAAAAATAAGAAGGCAAACGGGGCAGGGTGAGAGCATGGGCACGACAGGTGGGAAGTATAACTACGATCTTAAATCTGTTTATATGAAACACTAAATATGTTCACTGTATATGAATGAAAAATTAGAGTCTCCTGTTACAGCTAAAACCTATAGATTCAATCTACTCTATAATGTTAGATTTGCCTTGAAAAAAAACTGGGCACACTTAGGAAAGCTCTTGGAAAAAGAGTTAAAAGTTTATTTTGTCATAAAATGCTTTAAATACCTACCTACCTATATATATATACACACACACATGCCTACCTACCTACATATATACATATGTATATATATATGAATACCTACATATATACATATATACATATATACACACATACATACATACAAGGGGTCTTAAAATATGTTGTTTAAATGTATATTAGGAGAGTCCAGCACAGTAGCCTAATGGCTAAAGTCCTCGCCTTGCATGCATCAGTACCTCATATGGGCACCAGTTCTAATCTGGGCAGCCCAGCTTCACATCCAGCTCTCTGCTTGTGGCCTGGGAAAGCAGTTGAGGTTGGCCCCCAAACCTTGGGATGCTGCACTTGCATGGGTGACCTGGAAGAAGCTCTGGGCTCCTGGCTTCGTATTGGAATAGCTCCTGCCATTGTGGCCACTTGGGGAGTGAATCATCAGATGAAAGATCTTCCTCTCTATCTCTCCTCTTCTCTGTATATCAGACTTTCCAATAAAAATAATAAAATATTATCTAAAAAATATGTATTAGGAAGAAAGTATATTTGGATTCTAGACATTTTGTGTACTGAGGCTTTTCGAAATACCCTTGTATTAGCCTGTTTACTTGATCTAGATTCCCTGAGGGAAACTTCTTTGGGAAGGAAAAGGTTCTGGGATTAGAGTCAGGCAGCCCCTGTTGAGCATCTGTGGAGGATTGCTGAAGGCAGGTTCCGAGGAATGATCACATGGTGGGCTGGGGAGAAGAGAGAGAGAGAACCTAGAGCAAACTTGAATTCAAATAATCACATCTCTCATGAGAACCTTCCTCCCGACTTAGCAGGCATACTCTGAGTGACCTGAAAAACTCCCATGGGTCCTACCACATAGAGGCCATAAATAGATCAAGGTTTTGCTCTTGATCAATGAACCACTAACATAAAAATGCCTATAATGGGTTTGGGATTTGTTGGGGGGTAAGGTGAGAGCCAGAAACAACCTAGTTTCTTGTGTGGATGGCAGGAAACCAAATGTTTGATGCATAGCTATAGAGAGAGGAGGAGACAGTAAGAGAGAAGGAGAGATCTTCCATCTGTGAATTCACTCCCCAGTAGCCAGATCTGGACCAGACCAAAGCCAGAAGTCAAGAACTTCTTCTGCGGCTTCCATGTGGGTTCAGTGTCCCAAGCACTTGGGTTTTCTTCCTCTGCTTTTCCAGAAGCGTTAGCAGGGAGCTAGGTTGGAAATGGAGCAGCTGGGACTCAAAGTGATCCATATATTGAATGGCAGTGTCATAGGCAGCAGCTTAACCAACTGTGCCGCAATGCTGGCCACACATTGTATTTTTAAAAGTAGTGATTTCCAAAATTAAATTTAATGTTCCATATAGAATGATACATTGTGGGCATTTGGTGATGTTAGTCAACTTAGAACACTGATAATTTTCAGTATATATATATATATGTAATTATATATTAGTCTGTTAACATTATCATTTGAAAACCTTCCTTTTTAAGAACTTTAGTTTTATTTATGTGTAGCTTTGATTACATGTGTTAATAAAATTTACTGTAATTCCATAAATAATAAATCACCAAATATCAACAATTTAACAATGAAAGTGTATTGCCACCCACTTGGTGTGAACAGCAGCAGCTTTGTGTTAGTTCCACTCTAAGGGAAACCCAGAAAAACGTAACTCTTCCTCTTTAAATAACTGATTTACAAGGTCAACTTGGGCTACCTCTTGCAACTGGCTATATGGGGAACAACAAATCACTAAGAATTTTCAAAATTTTTACTTACTTTTTTTTTTTTTTAAGGCAGAGAAAGAGACTTCTTCCATCTATTAGTTCACCTCCCAAATAGCCCCAGCACTCAAAGTTGGGTCATGGCACAGCCAGGAGCCAAGAAGGCAACCTGGTCTTGCCTGTGCGTGGCAGGGCCACGGTGAGCCTTGCAGCAGCCTGCGATCAGGAGCAGGGCCAGGACTTCAATGCATGCACTCAGCTGTGCGATGCTGCCTCAACTGCTTACCACGTGTCCATCCTGATCATTTAAAATTATCTGATTCTTGTAACCCAGGCCTGAAAGTGGGATTCCTCCTTTCTACTCTCATTTTATCAGTTATAATTTTATCGCAAGTGTCCATCAAAATACACGGAAGCTGGGCAATATGAGCTGTTACTGGGAGCTGCTTTCTAGTAAGAACTCTGAACTGTGGAAGGCAGTATAAGTCTTTGGGAGATAATTAGCTATTCTGCCACATTATTTAAACTTCTCTAGCCCTGAGATCTTATTGGCGCTATCCCTGTAAGTAGTAGGAGTCACACTGTAGAAAACAATGACGCCTAATTTGATCTTGATTGCTAGCATTGTCCTCCTAATCATCTACTCTTTCCATGAGGCTACATAATTTCCTTAAATATCCTTAAGTATAAGTGGAAAAATCTATATGTAAAAACAGGAGTTATTATCTAAAGTTATACATATCCTCTTTCCCTTAAAAAACAAAAAACAAACAACAACAAAAGAAAAAGCTTAAATGGTTCAACCTCCTTCAAAACAATTTCCTCCCACCAAAAAGAAAAGGCAGAACTCATTTGAGGAAGCCAAATTTAATCTTGATACATTGAAAAAAATCTAAGTAGCAAAATGTCAAGACAGATTTTATATGGAGGAAAAAGTTACAGTGTGCACTTACCAATGTTTAGGAAAATTATAAATTATTCCAGAATAGGAAACCTCATTTCCATTTAAGGGAAGTCTGGTGAGATTTAAAGATATTGGGAGTTGAATACCATTCACAGGATGATTCTTAATTTTTAAAAAAGATTTATATTTTTTCTATTGGAAAGTCAGATATACAGATACACTTTTACTGCCCAAGTGGCCACAACAGCTGGAGCTGAGCTATCTGAAAGCAGGAGCAAGGAGCTTCTTTCAGGTCTCCCACGCATGTGCAGGGTCCCAAGGCTTTGGGCCGTCCTCTACTGTTGTCGCAGGCCACAGGCAGGGAGTTAGAAGGAAGCAGAGCCGCAGGAACATGAACCAGCATCCATATGGGATCTTGGCACAGGAAAGATGAGCTCTTTAGTTGCTAGGCTACTGTGCTCTGTCCTCCCAAGATGATCCTTAATGCTTTCTTGTGAGTCCCTTGCACACATGGAAGGGTGACCCATTTTATCTGCAGAAAATGCTAGTATTTGGAGATTGCATAGAAATTACCAGCTGGAAATGTTGGTGCATGGATAATCTCAAACAAAAGTCACTTGTGATTGGGATATTGACATTCACATTTCTTTGACAAGATGTCTGTTAAGGCTGAGAAGGACCTGACCCTTTATGACCATGACATGAGACAGGTGCACAGGGCAACTTAGAACTTGATGAACTTTCCTACTGTTGTGGGGTATGAGAGAGATCACACTAGACAAGTATAGGATGTATTAAAGGAGTCTTTATTAACCAAGCTTGATGATGGCATAACCCACTAGAAATTAGTGAATGACAGGTTGCCATGGCAATCCAGTCTGAATTTAAACCCTGAGAGGAACTGTGGTCATTATCCTGAAGTCTGTCCGTTAAACTAAAGACCTATGTTCCAGCTTCCCCAGTAGTGTAAACTATCTTAAGACATGTGCAGCAACAACCTGGACACACTTACAAAGCTGCAAACATTCACCTTTCTCTGGCTTCTCTGTCCACATTCCGTTACTGCTAGGACTCTCCTGGAACTCTTACAGGTACACACATCAGAAATACAAAGCATCTTAGCATTAACGTCTACACTGAATCACCCAAGCCGTGAACCTCTGAGGGCGGGGAATACAGATCTACAGGACTATGATCAGGAGCTACCTGTCCTTGGAGTCTGTCTGTGGGAAGCCAGAGACCAGCAGGTATTGGAGAGGCCAAAGGTTGGAGTACAAGAGCAATGGAAGCACACAGCCGAAAGAGTGAACCCCTCTCTATCATGAGGCTTTTATGGGGGCTTGAGAGGGAAGTGGTCATGCAGTAATGCAGTGATGGTGAGCCTCATTTGACACACAGGTGGGCAGAAACGATTACCTGGGTAGGGAGGTAAGGCTTCCAACTAGTTATTCTGAACTAGCTGCCTGAGACCATAACATCGACATTCAACCTGGAGTTGGTGTTTTTACTGAGAGTAAACAATTATGGTACGTGTGGAAAAATAGGAACAAACATGTAGTATTATCAGATAAAGTCTTACCAGAGTCACACTTTTAAAAATTATGAAAGAATCTGAATTGTGAGTCTTTTGAGATTATTATTAAAAAAGTGTGCTATTCTTTTAATAAATAGCTCTATAGGGTATGGTTTTATCATGACAGATACTCTGGGACTCGCTTACTATAGCTGAACCATATCTGAAAGTGTGATCTTCATATGAAGACAACTTAGTGAGAAAGAAAATCAATACCTTGATAATAATAATGGACATTTACTGACATTTATGCAGTGAAGTGTAAGTACTCTATTTTTGTTATCCCAAGCAATCTTTTAGAGATAAGGTACTGTAACTGCATAAATTTTATATGTGAGAAAACTAAGGCTTACAAGGACTATAACTGACCTGTCCAGCTTTAGGCAACAAGTAACAATAAACCTGTAATATAACCCAGGCAACTTGACTTTAAGGATTACACACTGAACATTTTGGTGACACTTTTTTCATTTATTTCCTATGACCACCATGTCTAGCTATTTTTACCAGGCTTCCTTTCCATTTTGATGTCATGGTTCATTCATTTTTTCCTGAATTGCACACACATTTATTGATTGAACACTGTGCCAGAGACACTGTGTAAGGAGGTAAGGCTACTGTCATTGCATTGATCTCACTGAGTCCAGTCTTTCCTTCTGCAACCTATCTTACATTACTTTTTCCAGACCAAGTCCTTTAGTGCTGCTTTCATCTTGGAAATCTACGTTCTTCTGCCTCTACTTGAAGGCTTTTAAAAACACAAGTGCAACGTTAATTTCCTGCAGAACTGCATAACTACATATTCTTTCCACTCATGCATCACATATTGTTTTGCTCTGTGGTTTGTTTACATTCTAGCAATCTTTTGAGGTGAGATTCCTCCTTGCAGTTACTATTCCTCCAATTATGGGAGGTGCAGCACACACACACATACTATTTTTCTAATCTGTATGATATTCATAAAAATGTCACAAATGTTTTTAAAAGATAAAAAAATCACATATGTTCTTATGAAATCACAGCACGGAGTAGGTAAAAACAGCTATGTTCTTCGCTGCCACCACTTCTCTCACTAAGTAGTTAACATTTTGTACTGTTTTCTATAATTTTTCTTAATGTGTTTGGACCTTAGAGATTATAATTTAAGGATACTTGTGGTTAGTACTGCATATTTCTGAGCCATGTAATACTAAATAATTTAATATGATATATATTAATGCCATTGGGATAAAATCATTAAGGCATACACTTTGGCTCAATGCCTATTAGTCCATCTAACTCTTTACAACTGGACTGGGAATCAAAGACCTCTGTCCAGATTCTACCACCAAAGTAAACATTTTTTACTTTCTGGCTCCCTAGTTTGTCACCTCTAAGCTAAATATGAAATGAAATCTGTTCTCTTTATATGACTGAAAAATACAATAATTATGTGAAAGTTAGAAAGACTCAGAGAGGGAGGGGGAGAAAGAAACAGACGGAGACTGACAGAGTGGCTCCCATCCATCTCTTCCCTCCCGGAGTGCTCTCTGCTGCTGGAAGCTGGAGGCAGCAGCCAGAACCTGACTGGTCTTCCACTGGATGGCAGGAACCCAAGTGCTGCGTCATCAACCTGCAGGTGGTTGCGTGAGCAGAAAAGCTCAAGTTAGGAACCAAGGCCAGATGTGCACCCGGGTACTTGGATGTGGGACACAGACATCTCTAGTGCAAACATCTACTCCTGATTACTTCCTCAAGAGGAATTTGGTGAACTTTGGATGCAGTCCTGCCTAAAGAGAGGCTTGGTTCTTTTGCCTTTGTGGAAGGGCTGCTCCTCTGCTGGACTCTCACAAAAACCCTTCTTATTTCACATAAAACCCTCTTATCAGTCCATGATTCCAACATAGGACCAGCATCCTTAATAACCAAGTCTAAATGTTTGAGAGCAATTACTGTGTGACTTAATCCCAAAGGTTAAAAAAGAATAATCCACCATTAGGAAGTAGACTATTAACACTGTCTTGTTAATTTTTATGAGAAGAAAAAAGGAACAAACATATGCTGTGGGAATCATAAACAGACTGCAATACTGTTCTCCACCCGCAAAGTGCTATTACCTGTCACACTGGTTTAAAAGTAAAAAGTAAATCTTGCTCACACAAACTGGGGTCAAAGCATATGTGCAAATTGGATGCAAGTCATTAGAAACCCAGTAGAGTTGAGGAGGAAAGCAGTTACGTTTTCTATCTGCTCCTGTTTCTTGGCTGAATGCTATCAGAGGATGTGGTGCTTCTTGACAGGTTCAAACTATTGGCGTTTGGCCCAGTGAAGGAAGCGTGAAGAACTAAAATAGTTGCTGCTGCGTTTCCTCTGCAGATCATAGAATCAGTTTTCTTAGGTAACAATTCTTTTTTTTTTTTTAAAGATTTATTCATTTTATTACAAAGCCAGATATACACAGAGGAGGAGAGGCAGAGAGGAAGATCTTCCGTCTGATGATTCACTCCCCAAGTGAGCCGCAACGGGCCGATGCGTGCCGATCCGATGCCGGGAACCAGGAACCTCTTCCGGGTCTCCCACGTGGGTGCAGTGTCCCAATGCGTTGGGCTGTCCTCAACTGCTTTCCCAGGCCACAAGCAGGGAGCTGGATGGGAAGTGGAGCTGCCGGGATTAGAACCGGTGTCCATATGGGATCCCGGAGCTTTCAAGGCGAGGACTTTAGCCACTAGGACACGCTGCCGGACCCTTAGGCAACATTCTGAGAACATTTTAATTATCTCATGTAACCTAGTAGATTTCTTAACTGTTCTCTTTAATGTGTCTCTGGAAGGTTGTTAGCAATGCAATATGTAAGTATGAAATAACTATGTTTTGGTGATGATCCTAAATATCCTGATTTCTTGTCCACTTCCATCTCTTCTTCTCTGCCTACATGCTATTTTTCTATATCATGGAAGCATTATCCCCTAAAAATGAACTGTAATATGTACAATGGAACTTAAGGAAAGAGAGAAATTCTGGGGCTTGCAGGCATTGTGGCTTAGTGGGTGGAGCTGTTACCTACAATACTGGCATCCCGTAAGGTGCCAGTTCATTTCCTGGCTGCTCTACTTTCAATCCAGCTTCTTGTTCATGGTTTAGGAAAAGCATAGGAGATAGCTTAAGTGATTGGGCCCCTGGCATTCTCTTGGAAGACTCATAGTGAAACCAAGCTCCCTTAATGTAAAAACAGGACCCAACCTCCTGTCTCCCTTAGCACAAGGCGTCCTGGCTGGCCCTTTATCAAAAAAAGTTCACTGACTTAATAGAGTGATCCAGATGACCTTACAAACTTCTCAACACTGAACTCAATGAGCCCATTTGTTTCTCTAATAGATGATGACATCAGTGGCCAGTATTTTCCTGGAGGGATTGGATAGGGGAATTCCAGGTCTGCAGAGAAGGTAACTGCTGCAATCACAGAATCCTCTGACCCACTGGAGCCATCTGGTCATCATAATCCCTAAAGCACATAATCATTGACCCATCAAAGGAAGGCCATGTGTATGAGTGGCCACTCCTAACTCCTTGGGGAGACTGCGAATTAAGCAATAGCTGCTTTGCTCCCTGCTCTGTACTTTGCATTAAATATCTACTTTCTTCCGCCACTCTAATATTAGTGATTGGCTTTCTGCGTGTTGGGCAAGTGGACCCCATTTGGTGGTTGTGCAACAACCAGCTGAGGGTGGTGTTTGGCAGTAATACAAAGCTCCTGTCTCCTGGCTTTGGCCTGGGCTAGCACTGATTGTTGCAGACATCTGGAGAGTTAACCAGTGTATGGAAACTTGCGCTCTCGCTCTCTCTCTCTCTGTCACTCGTTCACTCTTCCCGTAACTCTGACTTTCAAGTAAATAAATGAAAAAATATTAAAGGAAATTGTGACACATGCTGAAGTCTGCATGAATCTTGATGGCATTGTGTTAAGTGAAATAGATATCCTATATAATTCCACCTCCAGGAAATTCTTAGAGTGGTCAAATTCATAGACACAGAAGGTAGAATAATAATCTCCATAGTCTACAGGGCAAGGTAAATTAGGAGGTATAATTTAATGTATGTAGAGTTTCAGTTTGGGAAAATGAGTATGTTCTGAAGATGGATCATGGTGTTGTTTTCACAACAATGTGGATGCATTTGATGCCACTGAATTGTACAATTAAAAATAGTCAAAATGATAAATTCTATGTTATATTTCATTGACCGCAATAAAAAAAGAGCCATATTTTCAAGAGATTTGTTTCTCAAACTGCATTGCTGCATTAGCCAACCTTGAAAGCAATTTAGATAGGTCATGATAAGTAAATAGAAACAGCAACAATACAGAATACAAGGAAAAGAAGTATTGTTGAAGCTTCTGTTTCATGATTATTTGGCTAAATGTCATTGGTGTACAGTAACTTACAAACAATGTCTGTTTTCTGTAAATGATGCTCTGTTCTGATAGATGCCCATGCCACAGTGGTTATGAAATATTTGAAAGAATCTCTTTTAGCTGTATGTATGTATATATACTTGTGGTTGAGGCACAAAAAAAAATTGAAAGCCAAACATTTCTTGTAGGATAAAGTCTAGTAGGCTGGCAATACATTTCGACATAAAGAACTCAAGAAGCCATTGTCTAGGACACAATTTTAATTACAGAATTGGCTGTGGAGTTTTCTCAATCCATATGGCTATGGAGGGGGTCTTGACTTTGTGGAAGATGTAATCACCTACTTTGAGAAACATGCTCCCACCAGTGCTGAAGCACTGATTAAATCAAATGAATCTCTTGTTAACCCAGGAGACTGAAGTCAGATGACTGAAAACTGGCCAGCCCCTAGATTTTCTATGTGGAGGACTCCATCTGTGATTATGTGGTTTTGCCTTTTTTCCAGACTTTAGTGCCCAGCCAAGTCTAAGCCAATTTGCTTTATAATTTGTCTAAACCCTTTCCTGACTCAGCAGCGATAAATCCACCCAACTGTTCATCACAACTCAAGGGCAATGTCCTGGGACTGTTCCGGGCTTAATTTCACTGGATCGTTAGTGCCTTGTTCCCTGGAGGATGTTAGCATTTTAGTTGTCCATGATGTTTGTCCGAAGGAGCCAAAGTCTTCCTTCACAGATGGCAGCTACTGGTGCCTGGCAGGCAAGCTGATGGATGAATTCTTTTCTTTTGGCATTTTGCAGTGGAGCATGCTCAGCAGTGTGGCTGTGGCAAACTGCTCATTAGCCTGGCTTCTAAAGGCTACTAGAGATGCTGTTGGTATGCAACGCTTTGTGAACTTTGCTCACCATTCTACATCCAACTGGACAAAATAGGTTAATTGCTCAGGGGAATTAGCTCTGCCAATGTAGCTAGCCTAACATCTGTGTAGTAAACTCTTACCAAAAATTATCTTTGTGAACTTAGAACTGCTCTCTCTCAGAAATGAGTGGCCTGAGTTTTGTAACAGTTGTATGAAAGAGTTTTATGAAATTTGTCTTCTGCCTTTTTTTTTTTAAGATTTATTTATTTTTGTTGGAAAGGCAGATATACAGAGAGGAGGAGAGAGAGAGAGAGGAAAATCTTCCATCTGATGGTTCACTCCCCAAGCAGCCGCAATGGTTAGAGCTGAGCCAGGATATCGGGGTCCCCCGGGGTCTCCCATATCCGCGGAAGAAATCACCCGACACTCCAGGCTCTGTTTGAAGAGCCACTTTACTTCCAACCAGTCTTTCTTCGTCTTCGTAGTCTGTCCCGTCCGTCCGTCCTTCCGTCCTCTGTAGCTCCCTGTAGCTCTCTCCCTGTCCCGCCTAAAACGGACTGCTTATATATCCTTTTTTCCGTGCGTCCACTGGGTGCTACCTGATTGGCCAGGCCCTGGAGAGGAGGCAAATTTGCCTCACCTGCTGACAAGACCAGCTCTTGTCTCTCCACTTTGCAGAGCAGCTGCCTCCGCGAGGCTTTCTTCAGCAACCCGCTCCCCATACCAGGAGCTCTTCCACATCTTCCACATGGGTGCAGGGTCCCAAGGCTTTGGGCCGTCCTCCCAGGCCACAGGCAGGGAGATGGACCGGAAGCAGGGCCTCTGGGATTAGAACTAGAACCCATATGGGATCCCAGTGCGTTCAAGTCGAGGACTTTAACCACTACATAATCATGCTGGGCCCGACTTCTTATTAGTTGTTATATATATTTTAGCACTTACATTCATGATTAACTTTAAATTTAGTAAATTTCAGACTCACCAAGACTCTGTCTTATTTCTTGTATTCCAGGATCAAAAGAATATTTCACACAATTGTGCAGTACTAAATGTAAGACAAGTTTAAGGAACACATTAATTTCTTACCTACTCATGTTTATCACAAGTAGCTGGACTTAGGGCTGGTAAACTGTCATGACTTTTCAAGTTACAAAACAATTTTAATAGTAGTAACTTTCAAATTAAATTTCTTGATTTTTTTGTATTCAGGTAATAAATTTCTTTTTTAGAAAATTAGAGCATCTTACAACTTTCCACTTCATTTTCCTCTTTTCTAAAATTCCTCTTTCCAGTCCTTCTCTACCTCACCTTTGCCAACAATTTCCAGGTAGCCAATAATCTGCTTTTTGTTATTGTAGATTGTTTTGAGTTTTCTATAATTTTATCTAAATAAAATAATATATATTCTCAATCTGGCTTTTTCACCTGCTATAATTAAGAAGCACCTATATTGCTGCCTTTATCAGAAATTTATTCCATTTTAAGACTTGATTATATCACATTTATAGTTACAGTAAACTAATCCATTTACATGGTGATAGCTACGTAGGTTATTTTCAGTTTTGATCAATGTCCTATTCTGCTATAAACATTTGTTGGTATTTCTTTTTTTACAAACATGTTTCCATTTGTTCTGGAAAATTACCGAGAGGTAGAATGACTGTCATGGGGTGGTATATATTTTTAATGCCTTATGAAATTGTCAAGGTGCCTTGGCTAATACCCTCCCTATAAGCACCAGCATCTCATACGAGTACAGATTGCGTCCCAGGTGCTCCACTTTGAATCCAGTGCCCTGCTTAAGGCCTGGGAAAGCAGTAGAAGGTAGCTAAGGTCCTTGTGCCCCTGCACCCATGTGGGAGACCCAGAACAAGCTCCTGGTTGCTGGATTTGGATCAGCTCATCTATGGCCATTGTGGTCGTTTGAATTAGTAGATGGAAGATCTCTCTTTCTTTGTCTTTCCTTTTCTCTGTGAATCTGCTTTTCAAATAAAAATAAATAAATCTTAAAAAAAGTGAAATTACTGGACTCCATTTCGAACTCATTTTGTTTTTCATTCCAACAAGTAATGCATGAGACTTCAGGTTCATTTGTGTCACATCGTCACCAACACTTGACTTAAATGAGTGTCTACTTTTAGCAGTTCTAATAAGCATGTGGAAAATCAGTTTTCCATAAATATGTGAATCCATATCTGAAATGTTTTGTTCTCATCTATTTGTGTATCTTGATGTCCTACACAATCATTCTTGCCTTTACTGTGAATCCTGATATCAAGATGTAACAGATTTTTTTTCAGACATTTTGGGTATTTTGGATCTTTTCCATTTTGCAGGAATTTTAGAAACAGCTTAGAAAATTCAGCATTGACTGCTGGGCTTTTGGTGCCAATAAGGAGTGCAATGTTTCTAAAGATTGGCATGCAGAGAATGGAAATACTAGTATTATGTGTTGTGACCTTTGAATAAATTATATTCATTCTTCTGTCTTTAATTTCTGTTATCAATGTTTTACATTTTTGTATACATTTATGAATATGTATCTATCCCCACATAATTTCTTATCTTTGGTGCTCTTTTATATGGCATTTAAAAAATTAATCTTGTTTATATTATTTGAAATGTGGAGTGACAGAGAAAGGAAAGACACAGGATTTTCTATCCATTGATCCTTTCCCTCAATTGCTGCTATAACCATGTCTAGGTCAGTCTGAGGTCAAAAGCTAGGAACTCCATTCCGGTTCCCTTCTGTTGACAGGGATCCAAGAATCAGAGGCATCCTCAGCTGCTTTCCCAAGCATGCTAGTGGAAGGCCAGAGTGGAAGTGAATGAACATAGACTTGAACCAGCACTCCTAGATAGAATGCCAGTGTTGCAGGTGGCGTTTTAAACCCCTGAGTCACAATATTAATTCTCACACTGATTTCTGAAACCAGACACAATCCTTAGGTTAGTCCTGTGTGATCTCTATGAATACTATGTCTTTTAATCTTTTTTAAAGATTTATTTTTATTATTGGAAAGTCAGATATACAGAGTGGAGGAGAAACAGAGAGGAAGATCTTCCGTCCATTGATTTACTCCCCAAGTGGCCGCAACAGCTGGAGCTGAGCCAATCTGAAGGCAGGAGCCAGGAGCCTCTTCCCAGGTCTCCCACACGGGTGCAGGGTCCCAAGGCTTTGGGTAGTCCTCAAGTGCTTTCCCAGGCAACAAGCAAGGAGCTGGATGGCAAGCGTAGTGGCCAGGATTTGAACCAGAGCCCAGATGGGATCCTGGTGTTTGAAAGGAGAGGACTTCAACCACTTGGTTACCGTAGCTGGGCCTTGTTTGCTTTAATCTTTTGGGAATTTTTTTTCTTTTCCCTTGACGCATGCATATGCTGATTGGTACTCTGTTGTGCAACTTTTTCTGTCCAGTAAGCTGCCCTGTGAACCTTTGCTTCTTTTCCTACATGTCGTAGCTCTCTGTGCTGACCCTGAGGAGTCCACCCTATGAGCAGAATTCACATGGCTCCATATGGTTCCCCCTCACTGATTTTTTTTGCAGATCAGTACTTTTTGAAATTAAATGTTTCAGGGTCTGGTGTTGTAGCCTAGTGGCTAAAGTCCTCTCTTTATACATGCTGGGATCCCATATGGGCACAGGTTCATGTCCCAGCTGCTCTACTTCCGATCCAGCTCCCTGCTTGTGGCCCAAAGCTTTGGGATCCTGCACCCATGTAGGAGGCCTGAAAGACGCTTCTGGCTTTGGATGGGCCCAGCTCTGGCTATTGTGGCCACTTAGGGAGGGAACTACGGATGGGATGGAAATCTTCCTCTATGTCTCTCCTGTCTGTGAACCTGTCTTTCCAATAAAAATGAATGTTTAAAAAAATAAAAATTAAAAATTACAATGATTCACATGTGGGCTTAAACTGTTTCAGAATTAATTTGCTTTGGGGAAAAAAAGCAGGAAACTAATTCCTTAGTCACCTAAAATTTCATTTATACATAATTAAAATTTTTAAGGAATTTATTAAAGCATTAGATTTTCAGGAACACTTCTAATGCATGATAATTCCTCCAACACAATTCTCATTAATTCTTACGTTAATGTGGGATTAATACAAAGAGAACAAATTTGTGATAGGTCGTAGATATACTTCTAGATGTGTAAGGATATTTCCCTTTCTCTCTTTTTCGCTCTTTGATTACTTCGCTTCTTCCGTTCCCTTCCCTCTGTCCGTCTGTCCTTCCTTCCTCACTCCCTCCCTTCCTTCTTTCCTTTTGATTTTAAGATAATCCTAAATTTACATTATACTCAGAGGCTTAAAGATCCACAAAATAAACAATTTAACAAATAAGAAGTGAAAATGCCATAGTTCATCAGGAATATAGATAAGGACTATAAACAGTAGTCAAATTGGAGCATGTCTTGAATCTAATCATACAGAGTCATTTAAAAATAATTGCAGATCATTAAAATTATGATAATGTATCATTTGTAATTATTACACAAAAATATAAAACCAAGTTTGATAAAACAATTTTCAACAATACTGCTGTGATACAAGGAATTTCTTTTTTGATTAAAAAGTTGTCTCCCACTTATAATAAAGCATATGAGGACAGAGAACATGTCCACTTTACGTCATTCAACACGATGTGCTCTACTTCCAACTATTTTGATGTGAATGGTAGAATTTCATTTTTCTGGGTAGTTGAGTAATATTCCCCTGTGTGTATAATCTATTTCTGCCTATCTATATACAGCCCATTTTCTTTGTTCATTCATCTGATTATGGACACCTTGGTTGATTCCGTGGTTTTAACATTGTGAACAGTGTTATAAATGTGGTGGTAGTGTATGGAGTCAGATGGGCTAATAGGTAGTTAGGGTCACTGGTCCCCTATGAAATTTTCCTTTGAAAATGCCAAGTCTTGCTTCTCCCCATTTTGCCCCTGGGAAGGGCGAGTTCTTCCTGGACCCTACTTTTCCCATCAGAATAGCAACTGGGTAGTTAGGCGGAAGAGCTACTGTGATGTGAATTCTACCTCCCCAAGAGTTCCTGTTTATCATGAAATAGAAAAAAAATCAGAAAGTCTGTTTGAAAGAATGTAAAGCACTGCTCCCCACCCGCACCTCACACACATAAAAACTATTTTTGGCCAGATCAAACTGTCAACTCCCATCTCTTTGAGTCTCTAATTTCATGAGAAATCAAGCAGTGACTGAGATTTTAGTTTATCATGAGAATAGGAGGAAGCTACCTATCACCTGCTTCTGATGCCTCTTTGTTTTGAGCAAGCTAGACAGGATTCGAATTGCAGTCTGATTTGTTTTAGTTGCTATTCTAGTTTTCTCTCTCTGTGTCTCTCAATATTGTGCTGAAGAGATACAACTTCACATTTTCTTGTGTTTTGCTCCTTTGAAATCTTTCTTCTGATGCTGCAGCAGGAGGTTTCTATTTTTAATAAATCTTGCTTTGCTCACTGACTGAAAATTCTTCTTTCATGTGAGACAAGAAGCAGGTCATTTTTGACCTATGTGTCAAAATGCCCTGTAACAATACCAGTATCTATTTAATGTAATCTATTCATATCTTTCGAGCATATACCCAATAGTAGGATTGCTGGATCATGTAACAAGGTTAGTTTCAGTTTTTAAAGGAATCTCCATACTGTTTTACACAGTGGCTGCCTGATGGACTTCCCACCACCAGTGTAGGAGCTCCCCCTTCATATCCTTGCCAATATTTGTTACTCTCTTTCTGACACAGGTGGGATGATAACTCAATATAGTTTTGATTTGAATTTCTCCAATGGCTTGTTATGCCAAGCATTGCTTCATGTGCTTTTTGGCCATCTGTGTTTATCCTTTTGAGAATTGTCAAAGTTCTTGGCTCATTGTTAACTGGTTTTGCTGTGATCTAGGTTTGGACCTAATATTTATTTCCTACATTTTTGCCTAAAGCACAAACTACCAAGTGTGTGATGCTGCAGAGAGCAAGCCCCTCCTCAACATGGCTTTTAAGGGGTTCAAAAGGGGAGTAGTTACGCAACTCTCCTCCCCTCCCTCAGCTTCCAGGTCATGATAGGTAAGCGTCATTTGAGTCACAAGTGGGCAGATAGGGTTATATAGACAGGGGAAGTGTAACTTCCAACCCTGAAGTAGCTGCCTACTTAAAATCATATCAAATTGATTGTTTTATTGTTGGGTATTTTTTTAATCTAAGCTATGTTCTGAATAGTAATGCTTTGTCAGATAGGTAGTTTGTAGCAATTGTTTTCATTCCAGTTAATGTTTATTCATTCAGTTGATGATTTCTATTGCTGTCCAGAAGTTTTTGAGTTTGCTATAATACTATTTGTTTAGTTTTACTTGTGCTGAATGTACTTATGGGTCTTATTCAAGAAGTCATCAACTATGTTGATTTCTTAAAACGTTTGTCCTGTTTTTTCTTTTTTTTTTCCAATGACTTCGTAGTCTCTGGAATTAAATTTGTCTTTCCTCTATCTTAATTTTTGTATATAGTGAGAGGTAGAGATCTAATTTCAGTCTTCTACATATATGCATCCAGTACTTTCCACAACATTTATTGAACAGATTGTCCTTTCTTCAGTGCATATTCTAACAGCTTCATCAAAACAGACTAGTTTTTTTTTCATTAATTTACATGCTGTTTTCTTATGCCATGCTGTTTTAAATACTGTTGTTTGTAATATGCTTTATTTTATTTTTTTTTTTATTTTTAAAGTAAGATTTATTAGAAGTAGTTGAGAAAGTAGACTCCCATCCTAGTGATGGGAGGGGGTCTTGAGATCCTCTGCCATAGTGGCAGGAGGAAAAGCTAAGAGAGAAAAACCATTATCAATGGTGGGGAAAGCATCTTTTAAAGGTTCCCCTCAAAGATGTTTCTCCATAAACAAAGGAAATTCCTGGTTTCCATGGTACCTGGCCTTGGGACAAAAGGCCAGAAAGATGTCACTGGCCAACTTCCTTGGTCCCTTTCTAATGATAAAGAGGCCAGCCTGAAGCCCTCCCCCTTGGCAATGGCTGGAGACAGAATTGGGCTTCAGGTGGGGAATAGATATGTTAATGTCACCCTTGTCTCCTGGGGGAAGCACTCCTGATAAAATATGCATTTGTCTTGGGAGAGACGCGTTCTGGTGAATCCAAGACATGGTGGGGAAAATACCCCTTTATATTTGGGAAGAAAAATGACTTGGGGACCCAGAATACCCTAACTGCCTACCACCCAGTCTAACTCCTCTCACATTCCGCCCCCCCAGAAGAAGTGACCTTAACTGCTGTTAAGGGGGACAGGGATGTCGTTGTTCTTAACTGCTTCCTGCTGACAGAGGACGTAGTTCAAGGGCAGCAGTTAGGTACTCCTCTGGGGGTCGGTCTAAGGGTCCCTGGTAGAATGCAGAAGTCATCGGAGGTGCCTGGTAGTAATATGCTTTGAAATCAGATGTTACGATGCCTGAAAACTGACATTTTTGTTTGCTTAAATCATGTAAAGTTTTCTTTTTTAAAGCTTTATTTATTTTTATTGGAAAATCAGATATACAGAGAAGGAGAGACAGAGAGGAAGATCTCCTATCTGATGGTTCAAGCCCCAAGTGGGCACAACGGCCGGCCGGAGCTGCGCCCATCTGTAGCCAGGAGCCAGGAATGTCTTCCAGGTCTCCTATGTCATTGAAGGGTTCCAAGGTTTTCAGCCATCATCTACTGCTTTTCCAGGCCACAGGCAGAGAGCTGAATGGGAAGCATGGCTGCTGGAATTAGAACCATCTCCCATACGGGATCCCAGCAAAAGCAAGGCGAGAACTTTAGCTGCTAGGTCACTCCACCGGGCCTCCTGTTCAATTTTTAATTGTCTCATATTTCTAACATTTCCTATTTTTGTTGATAAATCAATGTTTCTAATATTCCCTACTTAGGCTTTTGAGAGGTGTCATACGAAAGTATTACTAATTATATATTTTGGAATAATTAACATACAAATTTTCTTATACACACAACAATGTATAATTCAAATTATTCCAGAAAGTTCACAGAACTGACACATAAAAGCGTGAGACATGTACCTTCCATATTTATAGTTAGTTTCACTGCCAACAAGTAGAGTTGTTTCTCCATTGGTTTCCTGGAAAACTGCTCTCTGATAAAATGTATTGTATTCCTTTCTCATAATTCCTTGTAAGTCATAAAAGGAAAGTGGATAAATGGGAATATAAACAATTAATTAACATTATGGGATTTATGAATATTACATAGGTAAAACTTTCCTCTGTGTAACAGATTTGAAATACAATTACTTTGAAAATAGTACAAGGGATATATCATAAAACATGTCCAAATTGTCAGTTAGTTTAACTAAAAAAATAGTGCTAAATCCCTACCTTTGTTACATTTTGATGGAAAAACATTTTAAGCAGTCTGCATTTACCTCTGAAATATTCTTTTACCCAGTAGTGGACTACGTGGAATTTTCTCATCAAACTCTCTCTTATTGAACCAGGGATAACAGTAACTTTCATGAAGTAACTGATATGCTGTTGAAAGGCAGTGAACATATTAAACCCTTCAAATTGGACATTGGAAAAGGCTCTGCTGCCTCTGGCCTCAGACACTGTGTGGACCTGAGGTGATTCATGTCTCCTGACTTTCTGAGAAGATTCCCTTTCTGTGACTTCCTTTCTTGATGTGGTCAGTGGCTTGTTGCTCATGTGGTTACCAGGTCAGGGTTATAACAAAGAACACACGCAGACCCTCAGTCGCCATCTTCAGATGATTTAAAGTGGGCAGCCGTCTCGATCCAAACTCAGATGTCTTGTTTTCATTTCACTTTCCTATGTGTGATAGGGAGCAGGCTGATTTCCAGACTATCTAAAATAATTTTATTGTCCCCTTTCTGTCTCTCCTGTTTTCTCTCTCTTTCCAAGAGGACACCTCTGTCTTAAAGGAGAAAGCACATTGGTGGCAAATTGTGGCATGTACTGTTTTCATAACGTAGTCATAGATTTTAAAAAATATTTCTAATTTACATTTAATCTCATTTCTATTTATAATCTAGTGCTGAGTCTCTTGGGTCATTTAAATAAAAATGCCAGTATCTTAGCCTCCTCTTACTAGGAAGCTCTTAGTATAGAACTTGAAATGGAATCTTAAGCTGCATAAATATTTAAAGGACATGTTTCTTTTTCTCTATAAAAAATTGATTTTCTTAAAAATGTAAATATAGGGCATTTAATTCTGCAGCTTATAGCTGGTGATTTTCTTGCGATTTAAAAATTACCTGAGAGTCAAACTTACCCTCATTTAAAACATTTTTATTGATTTCCTAAACCATTTTGCCCATTTCCTTTCTCTGAGTTAGTTTTTTGACATGAAAGAAAAAAACATCATGTCTGGGATAGGTGGTGAAGACGAATTCTGTGTTTCCTATCTTGTGTATCATTAGGGTTCATTAGTTTCAATTAAATAAAATACTTATTGATCATCTTCTCTGTGATATACTTAGAAATTCTTGTTTTAATGAAGAAGTCAGTTCTTACAACACAGTTGATGACTTCCTGATTATATTGGTAGGGCAGAGGAGGAGTTATCACAAGGTGTTAATTTTATTACCAGAAATAAACTTCATTCTGTCATCTCTAATTAGACATGTTTAGTTTATTGACACAAAGTTGTCTTCACCAAAACAGCGAAGCATTATTCAACGTTCTATGTAAAATGAATACTATTTTTTATGTTTCTTAGAATATCAATTTATAGTTTTGTTTTCATATTTCTGATTAATCTTCTGTGAGCTTCAAGCACTTCAGACTTTTTTTGCCTGGGGCCGTCCTTCAAGTTCTTAATGATTTGGAAACAATGTTTTATGTAAATAATTTTGAAACAATTTATTGGCCCTTTGATGTAAAAATCTTTTGAAAACTAAATAAGTAAGCTATTTTAGCATAAATTCTGCAAGAATAAATGATTTCCTCAAACTTTAAAGTCAAAGTTGGACACTTACAGAAAATGGTAAATATTAACTGTTGTTATTATTATGAAAGAAAATACTTTCAGAAATAGACCTAGGGGAATAACTTTAAACTCTTTGATAAATATCTTAACTAAATCAAAAACATATTTATCACACATGTGCTCATAAATGCTGCATTTTAAATAACGTCAAGTTTAGTTTAAACCTATCGTGATGACTCAGTTACAGAGGAACTTGCAACTGACCACAACTACTAGATGATGGAGAAGCTGTGTACTAAGTTCTATAATTTAACCTAAGATGGTTGTGCTCAATTATTTGTATGTATGCGTACCCCTTTATAGAACATAGCACGATTCCTAGTCCTAAATAGCACTGTTTCCTGTGAAAGGAGCTCAAAACAGGAGATATGTGGGAAAAAACATCCAGAAATGTAGTAGAGTTTTATGTATTTTATTCACTGATGGATGACATAAAAACACACAAACTTCTGTTTTTCTCTCATTTGTTAGCAAGTATCCCTAAGCAAAAGTAAAAATTGCTGCTTTTAAAAATATTTAATTGCAATTAATTTCATTTTTAGCTCAATTATTTTGCTAGCTATAGGTTTGCTTTGTAAGATCTATAGTTGTAGTGATTCCAAGATATCTTAGAGCAGTTTTTCCCTAAATGACTGATTAATAACTTTAAAGTATATACTTATTGTGTATTCCTAACATTTTTACCATTGTGAACTTTTGTCACCCCCTACCCTGAAAGAGAATATCTGTGATGAGGGACTGGTGGTCCTTTGCTTGGGCTGACACAACATTTGCATTTCTTTCATTTCTCTCACTCTCTCGTACACAGATATACACACCGATGTAATGAATGTCAAACAGATAAAGTGGGAAAACAATGTCAGATTTCAAGCACAGGCACAGTGATATCTGAAATCAGTTACTTTACCAGAAGATGTGTTTATTAAAATAAATCTCAACATATTTCATTAATCAAGCCACGTATGGCTGCTTGTGTTTGCAGCTGCAACGCAAAAATATCTCAGCCCCCAACTTTTCATCCTAGCTCAGCTGGAGGGAGATGAGGCATACTCCAGGCAAAGCACTAAATCTTGTGGAATTTGTCTTCATCCTCATTTTTCTTCCTTTTTTTGTTTCCTCTGCATCCTTTCTTTGTCCTTCTATTCTCTTGCTTCCTGCTGCTCAACCCAAACAGGAAAGGATTTTTTTACAATGACCCATGTATACCTATTGATTGACTGATTACAAGACCACTGAAATGCCTTCACAATGAAGCATTACTTCAACTAGCCTTTTATCTGTGATGGTAGGCAAGACTTGGTGCCTTGTTAGAATGTATTTCCTTTGATGCTGGTTAGAAGATTGTTTTTGGAGGATGCAGTAGGAGGAAATCCTCAGGAACTTTGGAAATCACAGGTTTCCTATTCAAGTAAGTTTGATTTGGACCTTAGGGCATTTTGAACTGTCCAAGCGAAAGATCTAAAGCCAGCCTCTGTATAAGAAACATTGTCTGGCACCTTTTTAAGATGGCAAGGAAGATTTTATTCAAGACTGTGCAATAGGAATGAACAATATCAATGGATGTCAATGGGAAGAGGAGATTGAACTCGGCTCTGCTAAAACAGGACACAGGAGGGCTTTGAACACTGGGTTCAGCCATTGGCAATGCATGGGAGGACATTACAGGGAAGGGTGATCAGTGGGATTAAGTTCCTTGTGCTGATCAAAGCTACAGGTTCCTACCTTCTTACATGATTGGGGGATAAGAATCCCATCTTTCTTGGTTGAATTTCAAAAAGCTGGATCTAATGTCCCAGAAAAAGACATTCTTGGATTGTGAACTTGGCATGAGTCTAGGATTTGTAACTCAAAAGAGAAATGGAAGAGTTTACAGATTTTCTGAAATAAATTCTCAGGAAAAAGGGAGATAGGAACTCTAGAATCAGGAAAAAATCTAGTGTTAAATTTAGCCAAAATGGACAAAAGGTTAAGAGCCACTCTGCCTTGGTCATCTGCCTGGCACACTTTTGCCCTCTCCACTCCCAGCTCCCAATTCTAATTTGCCCTCTTTTACTGAGGAACCTTAAGAAGGTTTCTAGTTTTGCACTGATTTGACTGAACTGACATGCTGTGCATGTATTATTACTTTCTTCCACAGTTTATACACTTCTTACCCTAACATAAGTAAGCTTATGGACGTTTATCTTGGTTGTGGTGATTATTCATTTGTTTGCACACAGATAATTCCAGTGAACACCTATTTTTCCAGCATGATAATTGATAGTGTACTTCTTTACTCTCCAATGAGTCCTGCTTTGGCTGATCATCATTACCACCTACCTACCCTCTCTCTTGATTTTAATCTGTTCTCTGCCATCTCTTCCATATGCCCAGGATACGTGACATTGTCTTCATTGGCATGTGATGATTTATGATTTGTTAACTCTCTTATCTATTGTCTCTAACCAAAGCCAATATTCTTTATCCTTTCACTAAGGAATTTTTGCTTAAAATAAGTAGTAGAGTTAGACTACATTCTCCTTATTAATAGAAATGTCCACATACCAGGGACTAATAGTACATCAGAACATTGTAGAACAAAAGAACAGATCCAGAACAAAGATACCATAGATGCAACACATTTGAAAGTGAGGGGCCAGGTGTGATAGCTTAGTGGCTTTATCCTCGCTTTGCATGCTCCAGGATCCCATTTGGACATCTGTTCATGTCTTGGCTGCTTCATTTCCCATCCAGCTCCCTGTTTGTGGCCTGGGAAAACAGTAAAGAATAGTCCAGACCCTTTGGACCCTGCGCCCACCTGAGAGACCCAGAGGAAACTCTTGCTTTGGATCGGCTCAACTCTGGCTATTGCAGCCATTAGGGGAGTGAACCAATACACAGAAGATCTTTCTCTCCTCTCTGTAAATTTGCCTTTCTAATAAAAATAAGGAAATACTTTTAAAAAAATGAAAGTGAGAGGAAGTGGTGAAATGTGTGATACCTAGGCAAACCTAATGCTGTGCTCATCATACCCTGTCTAGGCTTTTCAGAGAAAAAGACTAGAACTGGCATTCTATAGTGCAAAGTTTCTATCTCCAGTAGGGAAATTACTGATTTTGATTGATCAGTTGATTTTGATCTTTCCAAGGACTCGTCATTTTACTCCCACCAGGAGATTTCATAGAACGTAAGAATTCATAGCAGCACATCCCCAAAAGCCTGGGTTTAGCTTAGAGTAAGACTGCAGTTATAAGGACAGGCTTTGGTAGAGCAGAGTCAGCACTTGCCGTGGTGAGGACGTATTTCACTTGGAACCCAGATAACTCGAAGCAACACCTGTTTTTGACAGCATAATTACTAGTAGTGTATATCTTTAGTCTCAAATGAATCCTGGTTTGGTTGTTTATGTTGTTGCATTAGCTTTGTTACTTTAAGTTTTGGTCTTTTCCGATGGCCCTCTTTCAGGGCATCTGCCATGAAGGTGTGTTGTATCTTTTCATTCTATCTACATTTCAGATTTGGGATTATTGAGTCAAACCTTCATCCTCTGTCTCTCAAACACACACACACACACACACACACACACACACACACACCACTTACCTTCAAAGAGAAAAGTTAATTCACACACTGGATACCATTCAAACATAATTAAGAAGGTGCTCCCCTGTATGCAATATAATGTGCAGAACTGTCAGCCCACAGGGAACACAGGCTAGGCACAGTTCATTCTCCAAAGGGACTCACTGCTGTTTCTTAATAAATAAGAAAAAAAGAGATGTAGTAGTGACTTATTTACAAAAGGATTTGATTAGTGCTTTGAAAATATGGCTTGTTATTTTTTTCCTTTACCAAAAGATCTCTTTTGCTACTCATCTCTGTAAGCAGAGTATAATTGGTAAAATGATTTACTTTTCCTTTTTTGTTTAGAGTAAATTCTCAGGATCAAATGGTGGCTGAATAGTGATGGAAAAGTATCACATTCATAGTTCAAAGTATCTATTGGTTATTGATATTACTCAAAAGAAGACATCGAAGTTAGAGCAATTAAAGAATTTTGCAGAGGCACAGCTCTGTACAAGAGAGCTGGGAATCAAACCTGAGGGAATATAAATTCTTAAGATGCCCTGAATCAATCCCCTAAACTCTCTTCCAGCTACATGGTACTTTTTTTCAGGATTAATCTTCTCCATGGAAGGCAGATAACTTGTCTCTGCAGTGCTGAACCAACAGGAATTTAATAAATAGTAAATGAATGAGGAGCTGCATGTGTGAGAAGGAGAGGGAAGAGAATAAAAGTTGCAGTGAGAAGCAGGCACACTGGAATCTGGAATGCAGAAAGTATCTGGCATTGAAAATGTGTACAGGGAGTCATTAGGCTTCCTCCTTAGAGTCCTGGGTCAGAGGGCAGACCACCAGGACATGGACATCACAAGGTAGGAAGCGTCAGGGATAGGGCCTTGGTCATGCCACATTTTGACAATTTTTCTTAACAACTTCCTTGCCCCATAGGCTAGAGAAATAGTGCAGGACAGCGGCCTTGGAATGCACCTTAATCCTGTGACCCCTGATTGACTCCTGTTAAAATCTCCCAGTGTATAGAGGTCGCCACTTCACATTCAGGATCTCATTTCATCCTCACAAAAATTGTGTCTACTTTGAAAGGATTTATTTGGAAGGCATAAAGAGACAGAGACATGCAGAGAAAGCTCCTGTCCAGCAGTTCTCCTCTACATGCCTGCAACAGCTGGGACTGGATCAAGCTGAAGCCAGGAGCCAGCAACTTAATCGTGATCTTCTGGCAAGGACCCAGGGATCACTTGCTGCCTCCCAGGCCAGGATAAACATTATTAGGGTGCTAACGTTAGAAATATAGCCAAGACAGGAAGCTAGTCACCCAAATATAGAGTATGGACATCCTAACTGGCAGTTCAACCACTGGATTAATCCATCCTCACAGTAGTTTTGTGAGGGATTTACTATTATTGCTATTCCAGGACTGAGACACTCAAAACTTTGTCATAATATAACTTGAGCAGGGTCTTGTGCAATAGATAAGCTTTTACAATTTGAGTCTGATTTTTTAAAAAAGGTTTATTTATTTTTATTGCATGTTGTGGGCTAAGGAGTTGGCTAGTACTCATTGGAATGGGCAGGAACAGGAACAGGGCTTGTGGCTAAAAACACCTAGACTAATTGGACTCATCTGTATCCATTATCCTGCCTAAATTAGGACTCGGGGGGAAGAGTATAAGGAGAAGTGAAGGAGCAATAAAGAGAGACTTCGCAGAGACTTCTACCATCACTGGTCTCCTGTCGGTGCTTCATCCCCAGACCCTCTCCCTGTCCACGTTACTGGCTCTGCTGGTCGAAGCATTTGCAAAGTCAGATACACAGAGAGGAGGACACACAGAGAGGAAGGTCTGCTGATTCACTCCCCAAATGGCTGCAGTGGCTGCAGCTGAGCCGATGAGAAGCTAGGAGCCAGTAGCTTCCTCGTGGTTTCCCAAGCAGGTGTAGGGTCCCAAGGCTTTGGACCGTTCTCAACTGCTTTTCCAGGCCACAAGCAGGGAGCTTACGGAAAGTGGGGCTGTAAGGATACGAACTGGTGCCCAGCAGTCTAACTGATTTCAAATAATAAACTCTGAGTTGTTGCTTTTCTTTAGTGGAAATTTATCAGAATGCTATTACCACCACAGCCAAAAGTTACCACTAACACTACTGTTCCTTTCATTCACCGTTGATTACACTACCTCCTATGAAAGGACTTCAGAAAGCTAGGAAGAAATGTGTATAATGTAATCACTACCTATGGCTTTAGGTTTTTTTGGTACCCAAATAAAAATCCTAAAAGTTTTAAAATTTCTGTGTATGTATGAGAGAGAAAAAGAGAGAAAGTGAGAGAGCCTCCTCCTGTCACTAATTTGCTCCCTAAATGCCCAAAATGGCTAGGACTGCATCAGCTTGAAGCTGGGACTTGATAACTTCACTCAAGTCTCAGCAATACAATTATTTGAGCCATCACCCTGCCTCTTGGGGTCTGCACTAGTACAAAGCTGGAACCATGAGAGAGGGAACATCCCTAGATACTCCTATATAGCATGTGGGCATCTTACTGGCATCTCAACAGCCAGCTGAACATGTACCCCTAAACCTAGCTTTTACTTTCATTTTTCCCATGGTTCTCCAAATATATTTGGAAAAATGAGATTTCCATTAATAGCAAACACTTATAGAAAACTTATTGCAGCGGAGGGGGAGGGGTTGTTCCAAGTGTTTTCTATGTACTGGCTAAATCCCATGAGGAAGAGAACTGTGATCGTTCCTCTTTCACAGACGAAGAAATTGAGGCAAAGAGGTTAGCCAAGGATACTCTGCAAGTAGTGGCAAAGGCAGACTGTGAATGCACCTATCCCACATCTAGATTCTGTGCTCTCAACTGCAGGGTTGCTCTTTGTGTTAACCACTGAATCCTAGGTAAGAAGGAAGCTTCCATGTTAATTTCACTTAAAAGCAGTGCCACCTACTGTAACCTTTTCGTGCAGAATATTTTCACAAAGTAGTAGGAGTGCCCTTGGATTTGCAAAATAATAGTAACAATAACAATGGCAATAATTGCTGAACCCTCTGAACATGCCAACCACAGTGCTGAGAGCTCAGCACTGTGGTGAGTGGGTTCGTGAGTCTTGCTTTGCAGATGAGAAAATGGAAGCTTTTATGTAAAGATCCTGTTAGGATTCACACAGCCAGTGACAGCTGTGGAAAAGTCAGCATCTGTGTGATGGCCTCTTGTCACCACGGGCTGCTTGAATATATCCCACCAGAGGCTATGTTAGTCTTTGATTCATTAATTAGTTCTGCTGGATGGTGGCCATTTTAAACTGCCCAGGAGGGCATGTTCCTGTCCATGCTTACTTCACTTGCAGGAGCAAGAGAAAAATGCCAAAAGAACAAGCTTACACCAGGGACCTTTTCAAGAAAATAAATTCCTGGGATTGTCTTGGTCAGTATCTACTTTCTATATTTCACTGTGTGTCTTATGTTTTTACATCTGCATCAAGCTATGCTTTCAAAACACCCTACAAGTAGATGCTTATAATTGTGGTGAAGATTTACACTGAAAACTTAAAAAAATGTTTAATGTACTATTTGGAAAAATTTATGTTTAAAAGATCTTAATGGAAGGCTATAGTTAGTGTATATAGTAGGGCTAAATATATATACATGTAAACAAAACAGAAATATATAGCATTCAATTTTTGAGAATTTACTTATATATAGAAATGTAGATCCAAAATGGAAATTATAAATCATCTCCACATTCTTGCCAGCAGCTGCTGCTCTCTGGTTTTGAATAATACTCATTCTGATAGGGGTGATGTGATTTCTCATTGTGGTAACAGTTTTGGATTTCTCTGATGGCTGCTGATATTGACCATCATTCCATATACTTGTTGGGGCCATTTGTATTTCTTCTCTTGATAACTGTCTGTTGAGGTCCTTTCCGATTTCTTAACTGGATTGATTGTTTCTTTTGTTGTTGAGGTTTGGAGTTGCAGTTGTGTTCCAGTTGTATTTCCTTTGTGCAATAAGTAACTTGCAAATACTTTTTCCCATTCTAATGGATGTCTCTTGACTCATTTGATATTTTGTTTGATGTAAAGAAACTTAGGAGTTTGCTATAGTCCTGTTAGTCTAATTTTGCTTTTGTTACACGTGCTTAAAGAAATCCCCACCCACCCCAAGGTCTTGAATTGTTTATACTATAGTTTCCTCTAGCAAATTTCATAGTCTCAGGTGTTAAATTCTCAATTTTCCAATATATGGTCTGGGCACTTTTTAAAAAAAAAAACTGTTGGCTGTATGTATGTGGACTGATTTCTGAATTCCTTATTGTGTTCCATTGATGTATTTGTATTTTTTTTCTTTCTAATCCCAGTATTATGTGGTTTTCATAATTATATCTTTAAAGCATCTTTTAAAGTCAGGTATTGTAATATCTCCAGCTTGGTTTCTTCTTTTTCTTTCTTTCTTTTTCTCTTTCCGTTTTTGGTTCAGGATTGGTTTTTCTCTTCAAGGTCTTTCATGAGTACATGTGAATTTTAGGATTTCTTCTTCTAATTCTGTAAAGAATGTTATTTTTATAGGATTGCATTGAATCTGTATTATGTTAGATACAATGACATTTTAATAATATTAGTAATAATATTATTAATAATATTAATAATAATATTAGATACTATAGATACTATGACATTTTAATAATATTAATAATAATATTAATAATAATATTAATTCTTATGATCCATGAGCAAGGGATAGCTTTACTTTTGTATGTGTCCTGGTGGCTTTTTTCATTAATGGTCTTTTTTTTAAAAAAAAAAATTATATATTTTATTTAAAATACAGAGTTACATAGAGAGGTAGAAAGATTTTCCATCTACTGATTCACACCCCAAATGGTTCCAATGCACCAGCCTCAGTCAGGCCAAAGCCAGGAGCCAACTCATGTTGGAGACTTAAGTTAAGTTTAAGTCTCCAGCATGAGTGTCAGGGTTTCAAACCATCTTCTGCTGCTTTCCCACATCAATTGTTCGGAAGCTGGATTGGAAATAGAGTATCTGGTATTCTTATTGGTTCCCTTAAATGATGCTAACATCACACAAGTCAGTCTATTGCACTGTATCACAACACTGACCCTTCATTAATGTCCTATGATATTCATTGTAGATATTTTTTACTTTGTCAGTTAAAACCCTTAATATCTGATTATTAAGGCCATTGTGAATATAATTTCTTCCTTAATTTCTCTTTTGGCAAGTTTGTTATTGGCATATAAGAAAGCTAAAGGTTTCTTTATGTTGATTTTATAACCTTCAACTTCACTGAATTGGCTTAACAATTCTGAGAGTTTTTTGGTGGATAGTTTAGTTTTCCCTGTGTATAGCACCGTGTCATCTGAAAACATGAATATTTTGACTCTTCCTTTTAAAATTTAATGCCCTTTATTTCTTTCTGCTCTCTGATTGCTCTTGCTGTACATCCAAAACTATATTAAGAAAGAGTGGTGGAAATACGTATCTTGTTCCAGACGTGAGGGAGAATGTGCTTAGCTTTTTCCTTGAATGGTAGTTCTTTTTGTTCCAAATCCCGATTAGAATTTAATCTCTAGTGTTCTAAATTCTATCACTCTAAGGCATGGATAGGAATATCTCATTGTTTTAATTTCTAATTTCCATAATGATTTAATATGAAAAAACTTTTCCTGTGCCTTTTTATTATTTGTATGCTTGCTTTGGTGAAGTGTTTATAAGTTCTTTGTCTCATTTTCAAGAAGTTATTTGTATTTATCGTCGAGATTTAATAATTCTTTGTATATTTTGGATGCCAGTATTCAACAGATACATCTTTTGCAATTATTCTCTCCTAGTTTGTGACTTGTTTTTTTTATTCTCTTGCTAGTGAATAAAAACTCACTATTATGTAAAAAGTCAATATAATGAGAAAAAAATTATTAAGATTTATTTTACTTGAAATAGTTACAGAGAGAGAGAAAGAGAGAGAGAAAGAGAGATTTTTCCTCTGCTGTTCACTCCCCTAATGGTTGCAACTGCCATAGCTAGGCTGATTCAAAGCTGACAACCAGAGATTATTCCTGGTCTCCCACATTGAAGAAGGGTCCAAAGAACTTGGGCCATCCTCCACTGCCTTCACAGGCTATCAGCAGAGAGCTGGATATGAAGTAGAGCAGCTGAAACTTGAACTGGTGCTCAGATATGATGCCAGTGCCACAGGTGAAAGATTAACCTACTCTTCCATCATGCTGGTTCCTTGTCAGTGTTTTCTGAAGAAAGTGTTCATCTTAATAAAGTAAGATTATCAAGTCTTTCATGGATTACTTATTTTATACTTTATGTATATTTCTCTCTCTCCTCTCTACCACCTTCTAAGTTCCTTAAAAAAGGAAAGATTTCCCTTGGCTTATATTCCCAGCAGATAGACAGTAATACTGGCACTTTTGCTGTCTCCAAGGCATGGGTGAGTTGGTGGTGATCCCATGATTAGTGAATGCAGTGAGATCACAGATTTCACCATTGTTGACCAGTGCGTATCCACGTTGCTGCTTCTCTGTTCTAATCTGAACTTCACACCATGAACAAACCCTAGCATATTTTCTTTTAAAATTTTATTGTTATTATTATTTTCCATGATACAATTTTGTAGGTATGGGGATCCCCTCTGCTTTACCCTCCCACCATTTTTCCCATGTTATTACAGTAGTAGAGTCCTTTAGTAACAGTTACAAGCCTAACATTCTGCTATTTAAGTTTACCAAACCCTAACCTGTTTTCTAAGGGGGCATTCTCAGAAACTGTTAATCAAAACAAGTAAATCTTGACTGATATCACAATGTGAAATCCTTAGTGATTTGATAATACACAATCTGATTTTCTAAACACCTACCAGCCTTTTTTTTTCTTAAACTTTTAAAAATGACTGAGCTAGTCTTCTGTAATAATCTATAGATTTATAAATTTTATATATATATATGTATATATATATGTAGTGACACTTAGAATCTGATGTTCTTTATTGAAATTGCTGAAGTTTAGAATAAAAATAACTTAAAGTTACTTTCCATGTCAATCACTGGAAACAAAGCAAACATTACATGTGAGAAAAGATTTTGTTGCACTGTAGTTGAAAGGTAAATACTCTGTTTATTTTTGAATGATACAGTTTGTAAGTCTCTCAGTGGGTTCAGATAATACCCCATATGCAAAAATATTAGTATACACAAGCATATGAAGTTATGAATCTGAAAATTAGTTGTTGAAAATAGTAGAAGTTCAGCTTTATCTTGTGGAATAATTGTTTTCTAAAATGAAATGGCTTAAGTACTTCTTTCCATCTAAATCTGTACATAGCACACCTTTTAATACATTTTTTGAACTAAAAAGAAACTCAGAGTTCCTTCTCATTTTTAAATGAGGAAACTGAAAGCCAAGCAAGCCAAGTGCTTTTCAAAGAATTGTTCTGTTCAGCTTGGTATCAGGTTGTGGTTAAGAACTTGCTTCTTTTTTTTTTTTTTAACATACTAGTTACTCAAAACCATGTCAATTCCATAATGTTGCAAATTGCTGTTGATGTTATATTGGGACTCTTAATTGACTGGGATGATATTCTACCAGCTCTAACTTCAGACCAGAAATGATCTCCCCAAGAAACTGTTCAACCCATCTGGACAATAAGTAGCTGGACTCTATGCTTGGTATACGTTTGCAAGGAAAGAATCTTGATTGAATTTGAACTGTAATACTGCATTAAGGTGGAGGAATCCACCAGGGGGGAGGGGCGTGGGGAGGGGTGGGGGGATTCCCAGAGCCTATGAAACTGTCACATAATGCAAAATAATTAATAAAAAAATGCAGTCCTCTGCCCACCCAATAAAAAGAAAGAAAACATGTAAAAAAAAAAAAACCTACTAATAATGTCCTGTTAGAATTAAGAGTTAGACTACCCAAAAAACAGCCAGGTTCAGTGAAATCATGCTTCAGTGCTATAAACTGCTAAATACTAAAATTAAAATAGGCATGAGACAGCTGAATAGCAATCTATAGCCATTTTAAGGTATATAGAACACGGTTGAATATAAACCAAAATTGAAATGTCTATGAAGAAGCCACAGGTTGTGGTAGAGAATCTGCATTTTCCTATTAACATATTGGTTAATCAATACCATGTCAATTAATGCCACAATGTTGTAAATTGTTGTAAATATTAAGTTGGGCCTTTTAATTGATTGGGATGATACTCTGCCGGATCTGCCTTGAGACCAGAGATGGTCTCACCAAGAAACCATTGAACTTACCAGGACAATAAGATGCTGGACTTTATGCTTGGTAAATACCTCTAATGAAAGAATCGCAACTGAATTTGAACTATGGTAATGCAACAAAGTGGAGCAATCCACCATTGGGGAAGGGTTTGGGGAAGGGCGGGGTGAAATTCCAGAACTCAGGGTTCAAATTTGGTAGTGGGATACAGAAATTTAAAAGGTCTAGGGCAGACTGGCACTATGGTGTAGTGTGCTAAACTTAGACCTGTGGTGCCAGTACCCCTGTGAGAATTGGGTTGTATCCCAGCTACTCTACTTCCAATCCAGCTCCCTGCTTGTGGCCTGGGAAAGCAGCAAAGGATGGCCTAAGGTTTTGGACCACTGTCCCATCTGAGAGACTCGTCACAGGTTCTTGGCTATGATTCAGCCCAGCTGTGGCCATCAAGGCCATTTGGAGGTGTGAACCAACAGAAAGATGATCTCTCTCACTTTCTGACTTTCCTTCTTTTTCTCTAATGCTGCCTTTCAAATACAAATAAAACTTTAAAAAGTAAATATAGAGAACTATTACAGATGTTACAAAAATAAATAATAAAATGTCAATCAGAGAAAGCAGTGATCCATTCTCCTTGAGGGTTCATCGTGCTTTAGTAAAGTAGATGTTATGCTCTGAAACTTCAGAGGTGAATCAGGAGAGCAAAAATTCAAGAAAGAGTGAGGTGACCTGAGTAAAGGCAGAAGTAATGTGAAGGTGTGCTCTATAAAAGATTCTGAGAGTGATTTTTGTGACATTACTGTGGGATGGGATACATGTACCTCAGAATATGAAATAGCAGACGTCAGTGGTAAGATGATAGATGCTTATGCCATGCAATTACTCTATGACCAAAGAGGAGCCCAAACCCTGAGAAATTATGTTCAGCAAGATCTTTCATGGTAACGCGTGTGGAGGAAAGGGGCTGGCAGTTAGGGTGAAAAGGCAGAAAACTTGATTGTGTAAGGCAAAGATGCTAAGGATGGCTAAGCTGTCCACAGAAGTGAGACTGTAGAGGAGGGAAGGTAGATAAGTTGCTGTACAGGAGGTAGAGTGAAAAAGACTTGGTGATTGAAGCGGTGGAAGGGATGTTGAACAAGAAATCAAGGCAGCTGAATTCTGAGTGTGTATCTTTTACTCTCTGTTTCTGTGATTGATTTTTTTCATCATGAATTTTCACTTTGTGAAATAGTAGAGTTGGTTTTTATCTTTTCTCAACATCAATTTTTATTTTAATTTTGGGTGGAAAGTATGTGGTTTTTAGCAGAGGAATAAGGAATCTAATGGACTCTCCCAGGTATAAGTCTTCCTCAATTCTCTTTTTCTTAAGCCAATGGACATTGTCGGGTTGACAATTTTGCTTTGTTTGTAGACATCAAAATTTTAAGTAAAAATTTTGAAACTATTACCCTATAGTGCAAATGTTTTAAAAATAAATTTTCACTTATGTGGGGGTCTCTGCGAAAGGTAATTGCAGCCCTAGTTCCCCCGTCTGTGTGTAGGGGAGTCCCTGAGAGCACTGAGCCCAATGCCAGCCAACCCAGGCTCCCGGTGAGTGAGAGACAATCAGATGCAGCAAAGGTTCCTCCAACACAGTTCCACTTTATTGAAAAACAGCACACGCTTTTATAGGGGGCAGTCAGAAATCCTAGCTGGGGGATTTCCAAGAGGGAAGTACAAGGGGCCAATCATAGTAAAGGTCAAACACGCACACGGCCAGCATGAATAATTCTCACAGGGAGAGAGGAGGTGAGCACGAGGTGTTCACGCGGGCGGAAATGGCCTCAGCCAATCAATCTCTTTTCAAAACAACTGAATTGTCTCACTGATCCACGCCCAGAGCTCTTCTGCTGGGTGCCATCTTTATTTGACACGTGGATATTGCCGGTCCTAGAGCCCCACATATTTACTCATCCTAAAGGAGGAGGGATAAACAGAAGGACTTGCCATTCACTGTTAAACACCCAAATGCCAACAATAGCTGGGTGCTAGAGCAGCCTGAAAAAGGAATCAGCAACTTAATCTGAACCTCCCATGTGGGTGACAGGGACCCAAGCACCTGACCCACCTTTTAGGGGTTATCATTTTATTCTCTCAATAGTTTTAGTTCATTTTTCCATAGGAAAGTGGAATATTTTTAGAAAACAGTGTAAGTAAAGATGTCATTGGCATTTGGCTGTTTCCTCTCTGTTCATCCTGACTTTATTAATTATGGGAACTTGTGACTTTCTTTCAGATATTTAAGAGACCATTCCTTTTAATTAGATTGCTTCAGCATGAAAGTCTAGAAATATGTCCCATTTTCTCATTCTAATGCATTAGAATGAAAAATTGGCTATCTCAAGAAGTTTTTGTTTCAGCACATTTTTTTCCATTCAGCCTGATTTACAGTCACCTAAATCCACTAAGTATCTTGTATTTCAAATGCCAATTGGTGCATACACGTTATGTTTTATTTTTGCTCAGAAGGTGTAATACAAACTCTCTAGGGAGCTAGTCAAACTGGGTAAACTATTAAATTGGAATTTATAAAGACAAACAAAATTTCAGAACCAATGAGACAAATCAGAATACAAATATGAACAGAAATCTAATGGAGAGGAAGAAATTAGTAGCAACACTGTCTTAATTTTATGCTAAATGTACACTTTTCTGTAGCCTGTTAGATTAATTTTTCACATTCATCTCATATCAACTAAGTATACAGATAAGATAAACACATAGATACTTAGATTTTTAAATTAGATCACTTATATAACATAGATAACATTTTATAACAACCATATCTTTGTAGTTTGTATGCAAAAATTATAAACATAATTTTTCAATTATGTTACATTATGTCATTTGGGCTTCATTAGAACTCTAAGAAGCCATGTCAGGGTTGGACATACCAATTCTTTGGAGCATAAACAGACTTGCTTAAAGAGTATGATACACAGCAGGCTAGGCTTGTACCTGGTTTGTCAGTTTCTAAGCCTGAGGTTAACAAGCATTGCATGGGGAGATGAGGATTCATTTAGTTTATACTTTCACATAATTGCATTCAGATGTATATGTTTGGAGCTTTTTATAAAAGGTATTGTAGCTCCACTGCTGGCCCACTACTCCTGCTGGTGAGTGAGCTGGAACTAGGGGCAGACCAGGCTGGGCAGGGCTATACCTGTTGGCTAGCATGTGAGCTGGGTTACAGAAAGAGCCAGGCTGGGCTAAGCAACCGTATCCACTGATGCATGCATGAACTAGAGTTAACTGCAGGCTGGTTGGGCTTTGCCATAGAATCAGCTAGCAAATGATCTGACTGGGTACAAGTACTGTCACGCTAGATTGTTAGACGACCCAGAAAGTGCAAGATCTGGGGCTGGGAGTGGATCTAGTAGAGAAATTGTGGGAACCGCCATGATGGGCTGTAACTCTCACTGGAGAGCATGAGAATCATGGTTGGGGTCAGGCCTGGCTGGGTGGGTGATGATAACCTCCCAGCCTAAATGTGGGCTGGATAGTAGAGTTAGTTGGGTTGAGCTAGGATCCAATACGCATTGGTGTGTACGAGAGCCAAATAGGATTCAGGATGGACCAGACAGTCTGCTGCATGTATCAGTGTGCTCAGGAACCAGGCTAGGGCAGACCTGGTAGGAGTTATTGGGGGTCACTCTGAGTAGGCTGCAGTTCCAACTGGTTTGTGTTAGGGCAGAGTTGGGCTGGGCCACAGCATCCATTGATTTGCATGTGAGATTGGTCTGGGGACAGAACTGACCAGGTGACTGCAGCCACCAGTGTGTGTAGGCTAATGTGTTTAATGGACTGGGCTAGACACCTCACAGACTGGCACACACAGGAGTCAGGTTGGAGTCACCTCTGGCAGGGTTTCTTTGGGGATACTCTCCCCTCAACTGTATCACTGGAATCAGAAATACAGCAATAAAAAAAATTGTCAGAACAGAGTCTCCATGATTGCCGAGGTCTGTGTGATGGATGGCATGGCCAGATGCTCATGTGGAACATGACAACCAGTTCCTTGAGGCCTGCAGAGGACATCTAGCACAGTGGATGGCAGAACAAATTGGGTAGCTCTTCTGGATGAACTGAGACTCTAAGATGGACTATGTCGGTCAATGGGTCTTGGAAAGATTTACTCAACCTTGGAGCAATGAAATCGCTGGAGGTAGTTGTCTGATTTACTTTCCCCCATTCTACAACCCTCCCCACCTTAATTGGTGGTTTACATGGGTTTGCATTTCTCTAAACTATGTGAACATCATCAAAAATAAAATGAAGTTATTTTTAAAAAAGAAAAAGTATTGTGAAATAGTGACTGTTATCATAATGATTAGAAGCAAAAAGATTATTACTTTTAATTTAGTCTCTTATTAGCCATTTTACATTAGGCTAATTAATTTGTTTCTCAGTTTATTCATCTATAAATGGGGACAAGTATTGTTTGCTCATCAATGATTTTTGTGATAAAATGAAATAGTTCTTGGCATTAAATAATGCAATTACCATTATATCATAAATTATTTCCAAAGTTTATGAATGATTTACATATATAGCATGATATACATTGCTGTTTTCAAAATTATTAATCAAAAGCTAACTAATGGTTAAAATAAATAATTCATAAAGTTTTTTAAAAATTGATGTAATATAAACTTGATTTTTCAATTCAGTTCCATTAATTTTCTGAAGTTACTTTTATATATAATTTTCAAAGACCCATGCATAGATACAAACCAAGTACTTTTTAATTTAAACTATAAAAACCTTTTTTTCTGTTTATAAAAAAGGCTTATTTATTTATTTGAAAGGGAGAGTATCACAGAAAGGGAGAGGATAAGAGAATTCTTACATTCACTGGTTTACTTCCCAAATGACTCAGCAGCCAGAGCTGGGCCAATATGAAGCCAAGAACCAGAAATTTCATCTAGATATCCCATGTGAGTGACAGGGGCATAAACTCTTGGACAATCTGCTACTGCTTTCCCAGGCACATTAGTAAGGAGGCAGACTCGAATGGTCACTCCAGTATGTGATGTGTGCATAGCAGGTAGCAATTTAACCCAATTCATTACCTGGATTTTTTTTCTAGAATATAATAAGGAGTTGGAAACCAAGGTTTCAGTAAAATGCTATGGACAGAATATAGCAATCATAATAGGTTTATAAAATATTTAAGAATCATATGGTATGATTCAATAGACAGTGTTTTAGGGCCATGTTTCCAGGGCACTTCAGTATAGAGCCAATGGTTCTGTTGTTGAAATGAGACACAAGGGTCATAACCTTGGAATGCAACGATTAGAGCTAACACTGAGTATTCCTGTTTCATGAGAATTTAATGAAGCCCATATGTCTCTGCTATCATTGCACAAAGAAATTAGGAGGCAACAAATATGTGTTACTGTATCATATCTGTGAATGAAAAAAATATCAAAAAGGTTTCTCTTGTTTGTGTGCATTTAGTGTGTGTGTATGTGTGTATATTTTGTTACTTGGGAATTGTGACATAAAGAAAAAGTATTTGTTCTTTTTCATTTAAATTTTCTCCAGGGGGCTTTGAACCACTTATGTGATGCTTCCTGATCTTCTATGAAGCTTATTTTGTTAATTTGGAAAGCCCTAATATTTCACTAGGTTACTTATCATGAGCCTTGCCTGCATTTATGTGGAGAATTCCATCTTGATTTCTCATTAACCTTTCGAGGGAAAACCACAGGAACTAGTTTTACCTTCTTAATTTGCTTGTTTACCATTTGTTAAATACATACCACATACTGGGCAGTTTACATGAAAAATTAGTCTTTGTCTACAGGAAGTTGGTTATCATAATAAGAAGTTGAAACAAACAGCAGAAAATAACAAAATGATACATATGTATACATACACCACTCTAAGATGAATTAAATTCTGATGTAAGGCTTAGTCCTCTCATTTGAAGTATATTATTGCATTTAGCATATTTACTGATTCATATATGAAGAGGTTAATGTTTTTTCCTTCCCGTGCCTTCACAATCTTTCAATATTATACCTTTCAAATATATATATGTAAAATAAAAAATAATATATGTATAAATATATATACATATATCTATACAACTATCCTATTTTTGAACTTTTACATTTTATTTAAAAGGTAGAGACAGACAAAGAGAGATCTTTCTTTTCTGCTTCAGTTCCCAAATACCTGCAACAGTCAGAGATGAACCAGGCAGAATCCAGGAGCCCAGAACACAATCTGGATCTCTTAGCTGAGTGACAAGAGATGCAAGCAGTTGAGCCATCACCTGCTGCTTGCCAGGGTCTGATCCAGGCACCCCACCAAGGCATGTGGGCATCTTAAACAGTATCTCAAATGCTGTATGAAGTGCCCACCCCAATCTGTAATATATATATATTTAAATTTAGTTAAAGCACTCTTCTTTCATGCACACAGTAAAAATTTTACATCTTTGGTGCAATAAGAACAAAAGCAGTGATAGATTTTTTTCAAATCCTGTTTCTCCCCAGGGAACCCAGTCTGTGAGTCTGAATCCTTTAATCTTAGGCAGGGAAGAGAAAGGTCAGGATAGGAAAACTCTGCATCTGTTAGGCTACCACTTGATATACCTGATAACCTTTTCCCCAGGGCCCTTACTTTTATTATATTTTATGATCATCATCACACCTCATTTCTCTTTCAAGAAAAGAGAAATATGTGCTTGTCACCACAACTCTGGCATCCCAACCTTACCTGGGGTGGTTACTGCATTGGAAGATATTACAACCACACAAATCACACACATATCTGAACAATAGTATGTTTTTTTATCTTTATTCTGCATTGGTCCAAATAAACTAAAATCCTCTAGATTTTATACTGCATGGGATACATTTGGAATATTATGTCACATAGAGTAATCTGCAAAACAGGTGACAGTACTGTTGGTTGATCAGGATAGAGTAAGTTTGTGGAAGTTAACAGCAGCCTCCTAGTGTTAGAGGCATTTATGTCCATGGTTGACTTTCTCACTTGTGTGTCCATCATGCTTGGGGGAGACAGAGACTATCTCATGTCTCCTAAGTGAAACACAAGTGATTCAGGTTTCTTGGGTTTCCATTGTCAAGGACAAATTACTTTGGATGACGGGGAAAAACATACCCACACACTAGCTCTTAGTTTCTCAAAAGTTAAACTTTAACATTTTCTTTAAAATTATTTAAAGGATACATTAAAATTGTACATATTTATGGAGTACCATTTGATTTTTCAGTATGTGTCTTCATTGTGTGATTTCCAATCAGGGTAAATATATCTGCTCAAACATGCAACATTTTTTAGCTGAAGACATCCAAAACTTATTTTTTATGGTTTGCTTATTTAATTTATATATTTATATTCACATATATGTATGCGAATATATATATATATATATATATATTAAAGAGGGAGAGAAATGAGAGGTTTTCTACCTGCTCATTCACTTTCCAGATGCCCACAACAGCCTGGACTGCAGCATGCTGAAAGGAGGAGCTAAGAACTCTATGTTGGTGACATAGATCTAACAACCTGAGGCAATTTCTGCTGCCTCCCCAGGGTGTACATAAGTCAAAAGCTGGTTTGGAAGTGAAGGCAGGAGTCCAACCCATGTAACCTGACATAGGATGCAGGTGTCCTAAGAGGTGGCTTGGCTCCCCACACCACAGTCCCTGCCCCTAGGTTTTCTTTAAATAGGTAAATATACAGCACATTAATGTTATCTGTAATCTTTCTACTGTGTAATAGAAGCCCAGAACTTATTCTTCTGAACTAACTGTAGTTTAGTACCTATTTATCAGTCTTTACCAGTCCTCACTCCCAGTTCCCTCCTCAGCATCTGGTAACTGCTACTATAGTAATTGTAATTATGTCTGTATGTATTTAAAGGCAGAGTTACATAGAGGAGAAAGGTAGAGAAGGAGAGAGAATGAGCTCTTAAATCCACTGTTTCATTCCCCAAATGGACACAATGACCAGAGCTGGGTCAGACCAAAGGCAGGAGCCTGGAGCTTGCTCTGGGTCTTCCATGTAGGTACAGTGGCCCAAGCACCTGGGCTATGCTTTGCTCTCTTCCATGCACATTATCACAGAGCTATATGGGAAGTGTAGAAGCCAGGATTTAACCTAGTGCCCATAGGAGATGCCAGTGCCACTGGTGGTGGCTTTACCCACCATGCCACACCTCTAGCCCTACCATCATACCATCATATTTTTAAGTTCTCTGAGAACCTTTCTTTTCTTTTTTTTTTTCAAATACTCTACTTAAAGCTGGTATCCTTTGCTTCTGCTAATGGGTAACTTACGTTTGTTCTCGTTTCACTGGAGAAAACAAATCCCATTTTATATTCAAATGATTGGGGTGAAGAAATGCAATACTACCAGGTATCCAAAGGAGAACCAGAAGAGTCAGGAAGCAGCACTGAAGAATACCTCATCTGAATTGTCTTCTTATTTTGTGGTTGGGCAAATTAAAAGTGTTTTGCATAGGGAAGAGGAAAATTGATGCAGAGTTTTCCCTTCTCTGTTCATTTCTCATGTATAATGACATCACCTGAGGATAAAGATGATCAGAGAGTCTCAGTGCTGAAAATGTGCCTCCTCCTCCCAAAGAGAAGTCAGGAGAAGTTCTACATGCACTCCTGGCTGACATGGTGCAATGGGAGATAACAGAAACCTGGCCACAGTCAGTCTCTCCTTGTCCCTGTCTCAGCGAAGTGATGTACCTCCCAGTACTATTGCATGACCATCGCTCCCCCATCTCTCCTTAGCTACCATTCAAAGACTTGCAGCACTTTATGTCATCATCAGCCTCTCTTTTCTTCAGGAACTATCTGGAATCCAAGAATTTCAAATAGCTTGTCTTCCCAGAGTGATCTTTCTCTCTGTTCTATATCATCACCCCATCTTTTCTTTCATTGTGTCATCCGCAATTTAGCAGGTGCATAAATCAACTCCCTGCAAGACGACCTTTCTACTCCGTCCTACTGAAATTACTTCCTTTTTTTCTGTCTACTCTATCCTTTCTCCGTTCTCAAAAGTCTCTCATATTTCATAGAAAAGTAGATGAAATCACATGAGAAATGACCTCGTTTTCTTACTGCCTAATCCAATCTGTCTCTGTATCTACATGTCCCAGCTTTGTTCTTAAGACTGATTTTGTCAATTTGTCCCCACCTGCTGGGAGTTCTGAAACTAAATTTCTTCTTGCTGTTGAAGAGCTCCTTCTTAACTTCCCATTTTCTTCACTGGATTGTCAGTTTCTCTTCTGTTAGAGCATTCCAGCAAACAAGTATGCTTTTCTAGAATCCATTAAAATTTTCCCTTGACCTCATGCTTCCTTTCAGCTATTTCTGTTTCCCTCAATCAACAACTTGAAAGAAATTTTTATAATTGTCTGTACAATCTTACCTCCTATTCTTGACTAACTTTGCTTCAAACACGTGCTCACACGATTTTGACAGAGATAAAAGTAATCACAAAAGCTAACTTAGACGAGTGTCTGCTATGAGACAGTATTCTGAATGCTTTTTACACATCAATTCATTCAATCCTCGAACCTAACATATGATGATGGATATTTTAAAAACTAGGGACTGGTGCAATGGCTCAATGGCTGAACCCTTAACATACAAGCTCCAAGACCCATATGGTTGCTGATTCGTGTCCCGGCTGCTTCTTCTCCTATCCAGCTCCCTACTTACAGACTAGGAATGTAGTCGATTGTGGCCCAAGTCCTTGGGACCCTGTACCTTTCTCTCAATCTCTCTGTAAGTGGTGCAGGGGCTCAACAAGTCTAATCCTCCACCTTGCAGCAGTGCTGGTATCTCATGTGGGCACTGGTTCTAGTCCTGGCTGCTCTCTTTCTTAGCCAACTTCCTGTTTGTGACCTGGGAAAGTGCTATGCTATTATGGAGAATACAGTGTGTGGTACAATCCCTAGAGCCCTTAAACCTACATGGGAGATCCTGAAGAGGCTCCTGGCTCCAGATCAGCTCAGCTCACACCACTGTGGCCATTTGGGAAGTGAACCAGTAGATGGGAAGATCTTTCTGTCTCTCTTTCCTGTAAATCTGCCTGTCATATTAAAAAGCTAAATAAATCTTTTAAAAAACAAAACAGAACAAAATTTAAAAGACTAAACTCCTGCCCCAAAATATTAGGTGACTTGCATAAAGCCAGATGGTTATTCGATTAGATTTTAATTCAGCCTCCTCTGTGAAATATTTGCTTTAAACCATTACACTGTATTAGTTTTATTTCTATTTTATGAAAGTATGTCTTCCACCATACATTAACATAAAGTTGTTAAATCTGTACAAATTTTGAAATAGCTAAATTGAGCTCCTTCCCATATGAATTATCTCATGCATTCTTTGTATGCTGAGCTATTATGGAGAATCCAATGTGTATAATCATCCAATAAGTATAATCATCTTGTTCAACAGCAGATATCCCTTCACTCTCTCATGGATGTCAAGGACCCAAGCACTTGACTTCCAGCTGCTGCCTCCCAGAGTGCGCATTCCCAGCAAACTGAATGGGAAGTAAAAGGGAGATGCAATTCCAGGCATTCTCCTGTAGGAAGTTTCCCAGTGTAATGGCCCAGTGTAATGGCTTAATTAGCTTATTCTCTCTCTGCTAGCACTGGGATCACATGTGGGCACTGGTTTGTGTCCCAACTATGCAACTCCCCACCTGCTCCCAACCCCTGCCCCCGCTTAAGGCATGGGAAAGCAGTGGAGGATGGCTCAAAACCTTAGGACCCTACATCCTCGTGGGAGACCTGGAAGAAGCTCCTGGCGTTGATGGACTCAGTTCTAGCTGTTGCAGCCATTTGGGGAGTGAACCAGCAGTAGGAAGATCTTTCTATCTCCCCTTCTCCCTGCAAATCTGCTTTTCCCAAAAAAAAAAAAAAAAAGTACAAAGAAAACTAAATATTAGCCCATGAGTTTTGAGTACACACCATAATTTCTTTATCCTTCCATCTGTTCATTACACTTAGGTTAATTCTATATCTTAGCTATTGTAAATAATGCTATAATGAACGTGGTAATTCAAATGTCTCTTGGCATGCTGATTTCATGCCCGATAGATAGACCCTAGGAGTAGAAATACTGCATTGTTTGGTAGTTCTGTTTTTTAGTTTTTGAAGAAACAGCATACTATTTCTTCAATAAACGAGTCAATTTCCATTTTTACCAGTAAGGTACATGGGTTCATTTTCTTCACAATATTTTTCCTTTTCTGCCAACACTTTTTATCTTTTAGATGATGGTAATTCTTTATTAAATTAAAATTTTTGATTATCATATAATACCTGTACATTCTATGAGATATCAGACAATATTTCAACACGTAAACTGATTAAACCAGCCAGTTAGTACTTCTACTTGTTTAACTTCTCTCTGTTTTTGGAACCTACAGCTTCTCTCTTTCAGTTCATATAGTGTATGATATATTATTGTGAACTTTAGTTGCCCCGCTTGCTGTGGAACACTGGAACCTATTAATTTGATGTAACTATTTTGGTACCCATTATCCAACTTCCCTGTATCTTCCTTTCCTTCACTTTTGCTGCCTCTCGCACTCCATATTCTAAGATCATATTGACTTGTTTTTTCAAAAAGTTTCCCTTATATAAGAATAACATACAGTGTTTGTCTTTCTCTGTCTGGTTTATTTCAAATAACATTATTTTCTCTAGCTGCATTAATTTTACTACAAATGTCAAAATTTCATTCTCTTACTCCACCATTTTGTACATGCACCATATTTCTAGCCATTCATCCATTGATGGATAGCTAGGTTGATTCCACATCTTTATTGTTGTAAATTATGCTGAAATGAACAGAACTGCAAGTTGCTTTTGGTGTACTGACTTCATTTCCTTGGGAGATATACCCATAAGTAGAATAGCTGAATTATATGGTGTATCTATTTTAGTTTTAGGCGGAACCTCCGTATTGTTTTCCGTTTATTAGCATTAATTTACATTCCAGCCAATGGTGTGTGTTCCTTTTTCGCCTACATCTTTGCCACATTTGTTATTTTATATATATCCTGTGTTTTTTTCCATTACCCTTATGTCTAGGGATACTGAACATTTACCCATGTTTGCTTTCCATTTTATTTCTTCTATGAGCTGTTTAGATCGTTTCTTGTTTTTTAACTAGATTTTTTTTTACAACTGAGTTTTTATATTTACTTATACATAGCTTGATATTAACCTTTTGTTAGATGTATGCTTAGCACATATTTTCTTCTATTCTGTTGTTCTTTTCTTCATTTGGTTGGTTGCCATGTTTGTTACCTATGTTATGCAGAAGCTCTTAGTTTGAAATAATTTCAGTTAGTCTAGTTTCAGTTTTGTTGTGTAGTTTTTCAAATCTGAACAACAAAAAATCATTGTCTATACTGTTTCCTTGAAGTTTCCCACTTGCATGGAGGATTTTTTTTTTTAGCTATTTTGAGTTGACTTTCATGTAGGATGATAGGCTGTGTGTGTGTGTGTGTGTGTGTGTGTGTGTGTGTGTGTGTGTATGAAGGGGGAAAGGGTTGTCCAGTTTCAATCTTTGCATGTGGATATCTATTTTTCCCAGCATCATAAACTGAAGACAGTCTTTTCTGCATTCCATGCTTTCCATGCCTTTGTTACCCATTAGTCGTGCATGGCATAATTTTTGGAATCTCTGTTCTCTTCCATTGATCTCTATGCCTGTTTCTATTCCCACACCATGCATGTTTTTGTGACAATATTTATATATTACATCTTGCAATCTGGCATTGTGATGCTTCCAGCTTTTTTGGTGGGGGTTCAAATTTATTTGGCTGTTTGTAATTTATTGTGCTGCCTTATGAATTTTAGCATTGTGTAATTTCTTGAAGAATGACAGTAATATTTTTCTGGGACAACACTGGATCTGTAAACTGCTGTAGGTAATAAAAGCATTTTAGAATACTAATTCTTCCAATTCATGAACATGGGAGGTCTTCCCATGTTTTGGTGTTCTGTTCAAATTCTTTGCTTAGATTTATTTCAAGATATTTTACTTAATTATTTTTATAACCATCGTGAATGGGATCAGTTATTGGTGTATGACATGCTACTGATTTTTGTGTTGATTTTCTACCCTGCAACTTTACTGAATGTACTCTGTCAGTTCACTTTCTCTTATTAGAGGTTTTAGATTTCTGTATGTGTAGAGTCATGTTATTTGCAAAAAAACAAAAGGTATAATTCAACTTTTTCATTTCATGTTAATATGCCTTTTTATTTCCTTGTCTTATCTAATTGCTTCTGATAAAACTTTGGTAGTGTACTAAATGAGAACTGTGAAGGGGGAGGTTTTGTCTGGTTCAGACCTTAAGAGAAATGTTTTCTTCCTCATTCAATATGATATTGGCTGTGGGTTTGTAATATTTAGCCATTATATTCAGGTAAATTCCTTTTAAACCTAAGTGGTTTGTGGGCTTTATTTTAAATGAATGTTGAATTTATTTAATGGTTTCTCTTAGTCTATTAAGATGATAATGTGATTTTTAATCCTTTATTCTGTTGACTTGTGTTACATTTATTGATTTGATACCAACTATTGTGCCTGGAGTGAAGTAATATTGTAGTTTTAATTTGACTTATCATAATTTTTTAAAAGTTTATATTATTTTATTAGAAAATCAGATATACAGAGAAAAGGAGTGACAGAGAGGAAGATCTTCTGTACACTGATTTACTCCTTAAGTGGTCACAATGGCCGAGTTGTGCAAATCTGAAGCCAGGAGCCTGAAACCTCTTCTGGGCCTCCCACACAGGCACCGGGTACCAAGTCTTTGGGTTATCCTTGACTGTTTCCCAGGCCACAAGCAGGGAGTTAGATGGGAAGCAGGGCGCTGGAATTAGAACAAGTGCCCATATGGGATCCCAGCACATGCAAGGAGAGGACTTTAGGCACTAGGTTACCATGTCGGGCCTGAGTTACCATAATTTTTTGTGATTTTATTTTTTCAGATACTTGTTGGAAATACATATATAAATTATTTTGCGAAATATCTATTCAGATTCATTTCCGATTTTTAAGTCATGTATTCCTTTGCTATTGAGTTATTTGAATTTCTTATAGACTTTATTATTTAAATTTATTTACTTACCTATCTATTTATTTGAAAGGAAAAATGTCAGAGACAGGGAGAAAGAGATATCTTCTATCTGTTGATTCGCTGTCGATGGCAGCAACAGAGAAGGGCCAGGTTAAAGTCAAAAGCCAGTACTTCTTGCCAAATCTCCTAGGTAATTGAGCCATCATCTGTTGCTTTCCCAGAAACATTAGCAGGAAGCTGATATGGAGGTACAGTAGCTGAGATTCAAGTCGGCACTCTACTATGGGATGCCTGCATTGCAAACATAGACTTAAGAAGTTACTACAATGCTGGACACTTATATGTTTTGAATAGTAACCCCTTATCAGAGTCATGGCTTGCAATTATTTTCTCCTATTTCATTGATTATGCTTTGATTTGGTTAATTTTTTCTCTTCTGATCCAAAAGCCTTTTTGATCTGTGGTATTTTAATTGTATCCTTTATTGTTTTTATTTCCTATATTTTTTAGGAAAATACCTCAAAAACTGCTGTCCAGTCTAATGTGGAGTTCCCTATGTTCTCTTATAGCAATTTTATAGTTTCAGGTCTTATGTTTAAGTATTTAATCCATTTTATTTGTATTTGGCATCAGATAAAAGTCTAATTTCCTTCTTCTGCAGGTGGATTTCCAGTTGCCCCAACACCATTTATTGAAGAGACTGTCCTTTCTCCATGTATGTTCTTGGTATATTTGTTAAAACTGTTCTTTTTGCTATTTGGAATGTGTTATTGTTTCAGTGGGCATTTATGTTTGTTTATTTAATTGGACCATTCAGCAGCAGTTGCCACAGCTGAGCAATCCCCTCTTTGAAATGTTTTATTCTTTTATTTCTATTTTTCACATCTTATGATTTTCCTTTTACTTCATGTGCTGCCCCATCATTCCTGACCTAGATCTTGAATTCTTCTACTTCTTCCTATGTCTCTTGGAAATCATTTCATGGTAACCTTGTTAAGCCTGCGACGTTTTATACCATGTACTTAGGTTTCTTTATTTTATATCTACAGCCAAGATCTCTTCACTGTTTCATACATGTCTCTACCTGTTAAATACCTCTTCTTGTGTGTCTTATAAGGTTCTCATATTTAACATGGCTGAAGCACAAACCTTAAGCATAACCCTCTTCTACCAAACTCTTCCTTCCTCAGGCTTTCTCTGTCAGCAACAACAAATGCTAAATTCTCAGGCCACGTTTGAGAGTAATCCTTGATTGATCTTTGTCTTACAGCCCGTGACCAACCCATGATCAAGTCAACTTTATGCTGAAGTGCCCCTACCCTGTGACTTCTCATCTCTGCTGTTAAGTCTTAAGACCCATCCCGTGTCACCTAGACTCCTATAATTGCCTGTTAACTCGTTTCCGCTCTTGCCTTCCAATATGTGAAGAACAGCCTGAACCAGTACTTAAGTGAGACTATGTAATTTCTACTAAAAGACTTTCCCTTGCAGTGAGAATGAAATCTAGTCTCCCTTGAAGTCCCTCCCTGAACTACCCACCTTTCTGGCAAATTTCCCTCAACCCTCAGTGGCTCCAGTGCACTTCACCTACTGGCCGTCTTGTGCCTCTGGGAACGTGCCACACCATTGTCTGTTTCAAGACTTGCCATTTGTTGTCCCTTGTGTCTGGACTATCCTCCTTTCTTGGCTCTTCATTGTGGGTGCTTCCTTCTCTTCATGCAGCAGCATCATTCCTTTTCAAGGAGACCTTCCCCCTGATTCTGAAAATATATCCATTTCTGTCCTGCACAGGTGTTTCTATCATATTACTCTACTTTTTTTTCTTCCGGAAGATTAAAATTATAAATGGGCACATTTAATACTTCAGATATTTATTTTTGTTTTCTCTCCAGGAGTAAAATCTTGTTGAGGGCAGAGATAGACTGTTTCTTTGTGATTCATTGTTTCACCCTGGTACTCGGGACCATGACTGATCCACTCAGTCAAAATATGACTAAACGAAGAGTGATGTGGAAAGCAGTAAAAAGCAGTTCATTAACTTGTATTGAACTTGTAACTTAAAGCATTTAGTAGGGCAAAGCAAACTGATTTATTCTTAGCTAAGAATATTTTGTACAGCACATGAGGGTAGGGATGCAGTTCTGACTTTTAATATTTTAGCTTTCATAGAGATAGATTTGTGCTTGAATCAAATGCAGAGAATATTCCCATTTATATTTGTAGAGGCGGAAAAAATATTTGTTATGTGGGAAATGACATCAGTGTCTTGAAATTTCTGAGGATTACATGTCAAAGCCATACGCCACACCTGAGTTTCTTGGGCTTATATGCAAGTGGTAGGAAGTAGATGATCTGTGTTAATTTATCTCTTTAAGAAAAATTTAAGGAAACTGTCTTACCTGAGTTGTTGTGTGTTGGTCTGTCTTATCTCCAAGGAGAAGGTTAACATTATCTCATGCACTGATCTCATTTATTGAAGATCTCAGTATATTTGTAGCTATTTTTAAACTTTTAAAAAGGATTTTGCTTTTATTTGAAAGGAAGATATTACAGAGAAACAAGGAGTGACAGAGAGTGAGAGATCTTCCATTCACTGGCCCACTCCCCAAATGGGTGTACTGAACAGAGTTAAGTGGAGCCCAAACCAAGAGCCAGGAGCTTCTTATGGTCTCCCACATGGATGCTGGGTCCCAAGGACCTGGACCATCCTCCACTGCTTTCCCAGGCTATAAGCTGGGAGTTTGATGTGAAGCTAGAGCAGCCAGGACATGAACTGGTGCCCATATGGGAATTCCAGTACCACATGTGGAAGATTAGCATACTGTGCCACCACACCAGCTCCTGTTTATAAGTTGAAATTTTCAATATCCATCTTAACTTTTTTTCAAATTGCTAAAAGCATATTTCAGTAAATGGTTGAATTTAAGCTTTTTTTTATTTTTCACAGATAAAACTTACACATCATTTCATGATGGGATTAATACTTGAAAAAAACAAATGACAGAAAAAACAGTATTTTAGACAAATTATAACTTTTAAAAAAGAATTTTTTAGATATTTTAAAATTAGATTTTATGGAGAGCAAGCTTCCATCCACTGGTTCATTGTCCAAATGGATACATTGGCCAGAGCTGAGCCAATCTGATCCAAGGCCAGCAGCCAGGACTTCTTCCAGGTCTCCCATGTGGGGGAAGGAAACTTGAGCCATCTCTGCTGCTTTCCCTGGCCAGAATCAGTGAGCTGAATGGGAACTGGAGCATCCAGGACACAAACTACCACCCGTATGGGATGCCAGCCCTGCAGGCTGAGGATTTGCATGCAATGCAACCAATGCCAATCCCCCAAACTGTAACTTTGTCACAGAGTGGTAAATGAGATATGAAGTTTGAGTCATCCAAAAGCTCAGCAGCCTTACTGTAAGGTTAACAAAGTGAGTGTGAAAAGCTGACCATGTGTAGGAGCTGGGTTTCCAGGTGTCTACCAGACAAAGAAAAGTTCACCAAGCTTTAGCTGCAACTGGTGTGATTCAGTAGCAACTGTCCCCTCAGGCAAAATTTAAAGGAATGACTTTGGTCTCTGAGACTAGTAGAACTTCCAGTGAAATGGGAATGATTTAAACAAACAAATAAAAGAGTCCTGTTGATGTACTCTTGCTGCCTGCCTGTGCTTCCTGAGAGATCTCCTGTCTGCTCCTTACACTCGCCCGAAAAGAAAGGGCAGTAGCAGCATTCACCTGCTTTGAGAATGGTTTGAGAATCAGCCCCATGGAAGGGTCCTTGTGCAGGGGTTTGCTGTTCTCTGATTAACACATTGAAGAAAACAGTATGGAACAAGTTATATAAAAATAGTTTTGATGCCATCACATCTTGCCTCTCTATTTGATACTGTTTTAGTCACTCATTCTAATCTAGTTGCTAATTGTTCTTGCTTCACCAAGCATTTACTGACAGAAATGGCCCTACCACATTTAGAAACAAAATCAAATCTGCATTTATAGAGTAAGCATCATAGTATTTCTAGTTTCATGCATGGTGGATTCCTTATAGAGCTATATTTAATGTACTGCTAATTAAAAAGAGGAGGAACAATGTATTTGGCACTTTCCTAATGTTGTCTCATCTTTTGTTTCTGTTGGCACAGCTCATCATGTTAAAACGGGAACTTGTGAGGTGGTGGCACTCCACAGATGCTGTAATAAGAACAAGATAGAAGAACGGTCACAAACTGTTAAGTGTTCCTGCTTCCCGGGACAGGTGGCCGGCACCACAAGAGCTGCTCCTTCTTGTGTAGATGGTATGTCTTCTTCCCTAGGTCGCTGTGATAGTGAGGCTGGTAACTGTTGAGAACCAGAACTCCAATATAATGCTGTCAGCTGAGGTCAGTTCTGGGGGAATGACCCTATCCATCACAGGGTTGAAGTGACATTAGTTGGGCGACATTTGAAATCTAAAATCCTTTGGAAGTAGATCTCAAATCTTACATGGATCTGCACAAAAGGTATTATAGTGAAGTTTCATTTAGTCTATTCTCATTTTGATATCATAAAATATTAATTTCCTTGCAGAAATGGAAGAATGTACGTAAATTAATTAGAAAAGTTAATATAAAAACCCATAAGTTAATAGTAAGGGTCTAAACTCATGGATGGTGTTTAACAATGAAAAAAATTATTATGATATATTTGAATTAATGTTTAGCTGTGCATAAAATTCATATAAATATTGACTTTTGTGAAAATGCAGTAACATATGGATTATTTTCTTTGAGGGTTCAATTGAGTGTAATAAAATGCAAACCTTTATAGTAATTTATTTAAAATTTACTACCATAAATAGGAATTTGTTAAGTACTTTATTAGCATGGCATATTCCACATGACGATGTTACTTCTCATGGGAAAAATAGCATTGCATGGTATTGTAAAAATGCCTACTTTTAAAAATACATGCTTTAGAGGCAGAGAGACAGAGAGAAAGAGAGGTAATTAGACATAGAGACCTTCCGTATTCTGGTTTCCAACTTTAGCCCAAGGGTTCTAAGTCAGTAGTGTGGAACTCAATGCATGTCTCCTTGTTGAGTGGCAGGAACCCAATAACTTGGTTTTGCTGCTGCCTTCCAAAAACAGTGTTAGCAGCAAACTGGAGTCAGAGATTGGAGCTGGGAAGGAAATCCAAGCACACAGGCCAACCATGTATAATTTTTGTAAATTAAGAATTTTTTTAAAAAAAGTTTTGCTAATGCTCCAGTACACTTCTTGATCTTCATCTTATTTGTGAAAAGTATTACATTGATTCTAAAATGATTCTAAACTACATTTTCTTGTATGTTTATATAAATCAACACATGGACATACTAACATGGCTTTTCCCCCCCACTCTACCAGTTCTCATGAAGCCTATATTTTCACATTCAAAAAAAAGGGTCAACCTTGTGATTTCAGTTGTATTGTGTATTGCATACTTTTACCTCAATAAAATGAAATTTAATATAAAGACAAGTTCTTTCAGTGAGGAACTCTCTTAGAAGAGATATGGTGTTTTAGAAAAATTGGTTAGATATAATCTCATTAAGGACAAAACATCAGTCTTCAGTGGTGGGAAAAAAAAAAAAACAACCTTGGCTTTTATTCCTCTTTAAACAGGCATACAGAGAGTTACTAATCCCAAATGAAAACATTTCTTCTCTCTCTTACAGCTTCCATAGTAGAGCAGAAGTGGTGGTGCCATATGCAGCCATGTCTAGAGGGAGAGGAATGTAAAGTTCTTCCTGATCGGAAAGGATGGAGCTGTTCCTCTGGGAATAAAGTGAAAACTACTAGAGTAAGTGGACAACCTGCTTGTATCCAAGCACCCCTGAGGCAATAGAGAATGGGCATGTGCAGTGACATCTTTAAGTGGTGATGGTGGAAACGGCATAGACTTTTACACAGTGTGGTTGTTCCATCTTTCCTCTGGTTCGTTTTTCATAACCCATCTTCAAGTCACCCAGAATGACATTTTCTGTGGGTTGTCGTCGACTCTCATTGCATCTGATGAGCACTGTTTGTACCCGTATGACCCTGAGACTACATATTCTATTTGGGAAAAGGGTCCCAACCCCCTTTTCTCTGCTGAATAAATCTGAATAAATTTAGCTAAAAATTTATTTTATATACCAGGATATTTCAGAAGTCCATAGAAAAATCAGACAAAAATGTATATTTTGGTTTAAAAAGTTCAAAATGCATGCATTTTTTCATACTACATATATTCCACAAATTTCTGAAGACCCATGATATAACTCAATAAAAATTTTCCAGACCTGGCACAATAGTCTAGTGGCTAAAGTGCTCATCTTGCATCCTCTGGTTCATGTTTTGGCTGCTCCAGTTCCCATCTAGCTCCCTGTCCGTGGCCTGGGAAAGCAATAGAGGATGGCCCAAAACCTTGGGACCCTGCACCCTTGTGGGATACCTGGATGAAGCTCCTGGCAGGATATGATCAGTATTGATTTATTAAAAGCATCTGGCAGTACAAAATTTTCCTATAAGGTACATATATCATAAAAGGCTCTTTTATAGAACTATTAATTATCAGTCCAAAATAGCACTCATATGCATTTACCGAGGTTTTGATATTCTGAAACAGAAATAAAACAATAAGCTTTGTTTCACCAAATCCCATGCTTTTGTTACTTCAGTGGACATTTATTGACTAGTTTAAGCGTATACTATATGCTGAACAAAGTACTTGATGTGAATTAGCTCATTTAATTCTCTTAATGACCCAGTGAAGATAACATCATTATCTCTTTTTTACAGATGAATAAACTAAAACATCAAAAAGTAAAGTGACTTCCCAAGTTCATATACCTAATTAATTGGAAAGCCAGGATTCAAACCACACAGTCTCATTCCAAAACCTAATCTCTTAACCTATGTTTTCTGTAACTTAATTGGATGTGTTCCTAAGTAACACTAATGAAAGCTTATTATAGTTATTTTGATATGAAGTGGACATTTAGATTTATCTTCTTGTATCTTGACATGGAAGAGTCAAAACCAAATGGCATAAACTGTTGTAAAAACTATTTTTAGAAATGCTGTTTTCTCTCCCTGTTTGTTTCTCTTGTGCTCAATAACCTACGCTGTTTGTATTTCTGATTCACAAATTCTATTCTGTGGAACCAAACAAGTTCAAGAAGAGACTGAGTACTGGTGAATAGGGAAAGTTACATGCAGATTCTATCTTTGGTTTTAGTTGTAAGACATTGTTCCACACAAACAGGAGAGAACCTGCTGGTTATCTTTCATCTGTTTTGCTCTGAAGAGTGAATGGTAGTGGAAGACCTCATTGATGTTTGAAGGAGAAATAATGCAACTGTATGTACTGGATGAAATTGGTTTATAGATTTGCTCCAATACTAAAGGTCCATGATTCTCATTTTGGAAAAGAAAAATCATGTTACATAAAAAGGCTAGGAAGAATTTGAATACCATCAAAATAAGTTATTATTAGCATTTTATAAGAGAAAATACTGGTGGTAAGAAAAATCTCAGCTAAAAATAAAATCAGTATTTTTAAAAGACCAGACAAAATATGCCGTTAAGAATGTTAGTTTGGTTCACACAAGGATTTGGGTACCATAAAAGAAGCAATGTTTTCAAGGCCATCAGGTTATTGTTGCTTTGCCATCCCATTGAAATGATGCAAAAGCGTAGGAGATAAGAAAAATCTTTGAAACCGTACGTGACTTTGCCCACGGTGGAAGTGTTGGACGTAAGTAATTTTCAGTGTGCATCAGTGGGGGCAATATCACTGAGAGGAAACTTGGTTTGTCATTTGAGTCATTGGTGCTGTAATCCCTTTGCCAGTCATCAGTAAAGTGGCAGCAGGTGCTGTGAGCCAAGAAGCCTTTGGTGCTTTGACTTGGCTACTCTCTGCTATAAATGGGAGGTCCAAATAAACAAGAATATGTTACAGCATAACTCAAGGGCCGCTCTTCACCAAAAGGTATTTGAGTTTTTATGCAAGATATGTTGATCTTACAGGATTATCACTGTAAGCAGAATGCCTTGAGAAATGATTAGAATTTGCAATTAGGAGCAGCTTCCTTTATAATTGCCTGAACCCAATCTGGAGCTCTTGGCTAAGCCTAACATCAGAGAAAAAGGGCAGCTAGCCAAAAACAGCAATTAGACTTGCATGATCTCAACAGAAACTAGTGCCTCCTTGCAGAATAAAAATTTGATAATTCCCCACCTAAGACTAATTCAGAACCTACATTGCAGTTACCGCAAATGGGAGTTATACCCTCCCATCTTGTACTAGATTCAGGAAATGTTTCCATCCTGAGCCAGTTTCTGTTCATCCTAACAAAGGGAAAGTGGAGGTATAAAGAGCCTTTAGGAAGCATAGATATTTTGTTACATGCTCATTCTTCAAAATTCTGAGAATTTAATCTGAAGAGAATGGAGCATGCAATATATATTTTCCCAAGCTCATTTATTGTTCTGAAAGTAGGAAAAAAATTACAGCTATCTGACATCCTAACTATGTCTCATGTTGCTTTAAGAACTTTTAAGTTACAGAGGAAGGAAGAGTCCTGTAAGGCTTTTGGTTTCAAACTCACTTTCGAAGATAAACAATAAAGAACTTCTCAGAGTCATTAATAAAAGAATAGGCTTCCCAATGTGAAAGAGCACCTAATTATAGGCTAATTATGCAATACAGAAGTAGCAAGGGGAAAAAGTGCTGTAGAGCTTGTAAGCTGTGAGGGAAAAAAAAGTCTTTAGCATTGTGGAATCATCAGAAAGAGCCAGACTGCAATTTATTTAGTGTTGTGATGTCCTTTTTCTGTGCAAGATCTAAAAGAAGTATCACTCTGCTTCTGTAATCTATATCCTTTCCCACATGAGCACTGAGCACCAGACTGCAGTGGTCATTGTAGTTATTATGTCTGATTCTTACCTAAGGAAAAGTGAACTGTAGATTACACAAGACTTTCTATTGTCATCAGAGAGATTATCTGTATGAATCACAAATCTCAAGTCTGTTCACTTTTCATATGCTTATAAGAAGAAATTTCCTGGGTAATTTTAAACTAATTGGAATTCTTTCAACTTTATTCACCTACTTAAAATGCCTTAAGCAGATAAGAGCTCTAAGTTTAAATGTTTCTTCAAATGGAAGTGGATTTTGAAGACATAAAATATGATTTTACTTCATTGTAATTACAATGTGAATGAACAAATACTAAGAAACTCCTATGCCTGATGTTCTGTCGGAATAGTACTCATATTACATTTGAGGCAACAAAAGTAAATATGCAAGCATTTACTTAGCCTTACCCTGTGCTGGTCACATGGCTAAGTGCATTGCAGGTCTTTGTTTAATTTACCCAAGTACATCAGGTACTAAGGAGAGTACAGAAATGTATGACATGATATCTGCCCACAAGGTGTATGCCCTTGCCTGGGTCAGTGGATGGTGTATAGTTGTATAATTCTTTCCTCTATCCATGTGCAGTCTGCTGACAATAAATACTGGAATCAATGATAAATAGCAGTCAAGATTAACTTGGTTGCAATAATGGCATAATGCCAGCCTATAGTTCAGCTTCTTCAGCTGAAAAAAAAAAGACATTGAAATAGATTCGATTTCAAGTTCTTCTAACCCAACATTTATTCCTTTGTTTCATGTGCCAAGGACATTTCTAACTTCCTTTCCAGCTAAATTTATGTGATGCTAATAGTCGGCTAACCTCAGAAAACAGATAAATATAAGGGTTTTAATTTCTTCCTTGTATAGGTAAAAAATAAATAGTGTTTTATAATGTTTTCCTGATTAAAGCCCCAGTCATCCTTATAGATGATATTTTATACCAACACTCAGTGACTCTGCTCTGTTGGTAGGTATGAACAGTGTGTCCAGAAGGTGCTATTTCAGGCCTATGGCAAGGAAAACTGCAGTGGAAGAGAATAAAACGTGTTTCCTTAAACTTAAGGTAGCACAGTTTGTGTGGCTGCTCCAATCCTCATGCAAATTTAAGTACAGGTTTGCATGGGGTAGTTATTTCTTGCTTAGCAGCCCTTTCTTAACAGGCACATTCCCATTCATTTTTCTTCATGTCACCCCTAGTGAGGCCCTAAATTGCAGTCTGGTTCATAGCCCAGAGCCTAATCACCTTCTGGAAGGTGGTTTTCAGATTGTTTTTACGGTATCCATGGCAAGAAATACATCTCACACATGTTACCCACATACATATACATACCATCTTAAAACTCAAGTTGCACTTTGCCATTTTATTTTTCCTTTCCCTCCTTTCTTACTATCTCAATCTCATGAATTGATTTTTTTAGCCTGTTAATGTATTGGCAGCTTCCAGTTTGACAAATATTACTTTAGGAATTAGTATTAAGATTTCTTATGTCTGCTCTATGAAGCTGACAGCCAGTATTAATCTATAGAGATGCAAATTACCTGATAAATCATTTTCAAATAAGTTTTGCTTTCATATTTAATCTTAAAAATTTTAATCAATATTTAAGGTAAACATTTTGTAAGATCTTATAAATGTATATTTTTATGGTACAGAATATGTAACCTGTATATAATCCAACATTCCAAGAGTCTTTTATCTACAATTGTTCTAAATTCTGGGCACAGCACAGAAAAGCAAAAAACAGGTGAGAATCACTGGCCTAGAGCCCATAATTCCAATATGACATATGACTTTTCTTTTTGCTGTGATACCAGTTACCACAAATTTAGTGACTTAATACAACATCCATTAGTTATCTGCAGGTCAATTTAGCAACCAATCAAGGAATGAAAATTTGGGTATTGTATCTTTGGAATTTTGCCTACATCACAAGAGGAGACTAAGTAGATAAATATATTTTGTGTTAGATGATGACGGATACCTTTTTTGAGGAAGTCTTCTTTACATATTAAACGTAAGCCTCATTTAATCCCTAGATTCAACTCTCATTACAGAAAATATGCAGAACATGTTAAACTATAGGAAAGGTTTTTAACGAATGTTTTATTTCTAACTTACTATTTACTAACTATTGCTTTCTTAAAATATACAGCTACTGGGCCCGGCATGGTGGCCTAGTGGCTGAAGTCCTCACCTTAAATGCGCAGGGATCCCATATGGGTGCCAGTTAGATGATGATGACTGTTTTTTGCTTGAAGTAAGACAAGCAAAGGGAATGGAGAATGCTCAGTAGGAAGTTTGTATATTTGATGGAACCTCCAAGGAGGCAAGGGGATGAGCCACATGGCTATTTGGAGGAGCAGCTTGCTAGGTGAAGCAAAGAACACGTACACTGATATAGATGAGTTGAGTCTTGTCCTGGGAAAATGGTATCTGGTGGTGCTTGTGACTGGAGTGATGAGAAGGGCTAGAAAGGGCACATAGGGCATGCCATTAATGACTTATTGCCCTGTGTTAAACAGAGAGAAAATGTGACCATTAGACATGATGGAAAAAACTGTGGGAACAGTACACTTTCTGTTTTTTTCATTTTGTTTTGTTTTAAAGATATATATATTTTTATTGGAAAGGCAGATCTACAGAGAGGAGGAGATACAGAAAGATCTTCTGTCTTGTTGGTTCACTCCTCAAGTGGCTACAACAGCTGGAGTTGAGCCAAGAACCAGGAACCAGGATCTTCTGGATCTCCCCCGTGGGTTCGGTGTCCCAAGCCTTTGGGCCATCCTCTACTGCTTTCCTAGACCACAAGCAGGAAATTGGATGGGAAGTGGAGCAACCACCCAGGACATGAACCGAGGCCCACGTGGGATTCCAGTACATGCAAAGCAAGGATTTAGCCACTGAGCCATTGCATCAGGCCCTGTGCTTTATGTTTTACATTAATATCTACTAATACTTAAGTCATTTAACTTAACAAAAAATCAAATGTGATAGAATACCTTAAGAGGAGTAGGTGAAGTGTTTTTGACTAGAGTAATGAGAAGCGCAGATGCTGAGTAAATGAAATTCGTATTAGATAAAATTTGAAATCTCAAATAATAGGAACATTTGAAGCAAAATATATAAGGAACTATCTAAATCATTATTTTAAGTTTTTAAATGAAGGAGTATGGACAGAGTGGGTTAACATGCTGAATGTGTTTTTTTTTTTCCTCATGTAGATGTTGAGTTCTACAAAGGTGAAATAACAGCTAAGTACCCAGGACACAGCTTTAATACAAGTAACATTTAAAACCTGCTGTTTTAAATTTATTAGCTACTTCCTTAATTAACAATAATTTAATGGAGCCAAGAGTGCCTTGATATTTATTTAGAGAGTTATTAGAAACTAATTCAGAGACCTTTTCAAATATATCATTGGGGCTATATATCCAAAACTTGGGCTGTATTATTTCATTAACACAAGAATGGGCAACATGTGAATGCTTGAAGTTCCTGTAAGATTTAGAAGTTTCTATAGAATTTTTCTATAGTCCAAATTGGGAGCTCCATAAACCAGTCATGAATTAGACCAACCACTTTTCAAAAAGCAGATGGCCACTACCTCACTGCCTTGTGATAGGTTTTATGAGAACAGCAATTACATTGAGCATATTTTTGTAAAACTCTACTGGGTAAAAGCTGAACAAGTGTTGAGATTGTTATTCACTCATCAGAAATTTCTGCTTATTTATAAGGCAGTCAAGTACACGTATAGAGTAGAAGTTACATGCTCAGAAAACCAGAAAGTCAAATATGATCAGTAAATATACTCTAAAAGCATCAAGCCAACTGGTCACACTGCCCTGACATTTGATCAAACTTTATTCCCAGTGTTTCTATGTGGGTACTGTAATGAGATTCCAATTTAAAACTGCAATTCAAGGAAAATCAGATATCCTTCATGAAGAGAGCAGGCTTGGTAGTTTATAAGGGATAGAAATTTCTCACTGTTCTGGTGGCTGAAATATCAAGACCCTGAAAGATTTGTTGTCTAGTGATGGCTGTTTCCTGCTTCCAAAATTGTTCCTCCAGAAGGAAAGAATACAGTGTCTTCATATGGCAGAAGGAAGGATATGTAAACCCAACGCTGCAGCAATGATGAAGTAATATTTTATCAGAAGCAGCAAATTAAGCTACTTCCTGTAATGCTAGCATCACAAGTTGGCTTTTTCTTTGTTTCTCACTTCTCTCCTTTTTTTTTCTCTCTCTCTCTCCTTTCTCTTGCTCTTTTGCTCTGCTTTTCAAATAAACAATTCTTTGTATTGTAGTCACAAACCATTGCAGAGTTTCATGTCTAACTATTGAGACTAATAGGCAAGGAGCTTCATTATTTGTGGGGGTACTATACTGTGATAATTTAATTGGAATTTGTTGTGAAAAATGCTGCAGCACTTAAGTTTGCTAAAAAAGTGAAAAAAAATGCTGAAGATTTCATAATGACTCCATATGATTTCTGTTAGCTTTGCTTTAAATGTGAACAGTGGTTGTGTTTCCAGGCTCTAAATAACTATCAACCTATCCATATTATCTAGCTACTATCTGCCCATGCATGCATAGATCTTATTTAACTATTAGGAAATGCATGGCATGTTCTGCTGAGAAAGCCATCCAAGGTATGACTATTAGAAGTCATTATTTGGGTTGTGTCCCATTACCTGAATTTATTCACTTGTGGACTTGAGAATGTTACGTCTAGATATGCGACTAAGTTTGTATGACTGTGAGACCGAGACAGTGTTGTACCCATGAAATGGTTTATTTTGTAGATTAAATTAGTCAATGTGTATACAGTGCTTCAAACAGTTTCTGGACAAATTTAGGGGTTATTGTAGGGGTTACATACGCTGATTGAATAAAACACATAAACATTGTTCATAGAACAATAAAATGAGCTAGTGTTTTCATAACTCAAAAGTAAGCATTATTATTCCACAGTACTCACTCCTGTTCAATAAATACTAATGCAGAGAGATAACAAAGTTTCATTTGAAAGATCCGGTTGCATTCAAGAAGAAAGAGCAAATGTATTGGGAAATATTGGGGAATGGTCTGTCACCACCTCTTCCATTTTGAAATAGCCAAAGAATACATCCTACATAGGAACTACAGAGCAGGAATAAACGATTGCAATGCTTATGAGGAGCACAGGGTCTGGGATATTCCAGTTACCACAGATAAGCCAGGTGGGAACTGCCGTAGTAGTATAGGTGCACTTCCCAGGTTTATACTGCAAGAGCAGAAGCATTATTTTCTTCTTTACATCTGCCTGACATGGGACTTTTAGCATCTTTGGATTGCTTATCAAGGCTACAATATGAAGAGGCATTTTTTATTCCTGAACTTTCTAATTGGGGCTTTACTCAACCAGCATTTCCATGTATTCTGTTGCAATTCAAAGACATTTCCACAAAAAGTCCATCTCTACATGATTAAAATGTTCTGTTAAAGGGGAAGTAGGATACTGTGCTGGTCCTGCATGCTAGGTTTTTTTAATATTTTTCCTATTTTAAGTTTTCATAGTTTGCCTGTAGCAGTTTAAGATAAAGTTAGCCTGGAGTTGTGTTTGCAGCAGTAAAGATTGTTTTATTGAGTGCTGAGCCACCCTTGCCTGCTTTGGTATTACTAACACAGCATTAATGCTCCTACTAAATCACAAACACAACACATAGAAACTGATGCAGAAAGTGTTTATAGAGACTCAGCAATTAGCAGAGGCCAATAATTCGTATTTATGGAATAACAAAATCTCAAGTGATTTCTTTAGACCCCACAGTGGACATCAACCAAAATATGTTGTAATACAAAAGTTTTTAAATTCAGGAAACCGAAAAAATCTGAGTATGTATTATTTACATAGTGTACTTTCTTTATAATTTATAAGGACCCTAGTATAATATTTGAAAATAATGCAGGATCTGTCTTTTTGTTCACATAGAAAATGCATAGCATGTGAAGGATAGAAATCATAGTACCAAAGAGCTAGATATATTTCATATTCTAATGATATGATAATTAAGTCTTAAATAAATTTTTGAAAATATTTATTTTAAATACAGTTTGAAAGTGTTTCAGTTGCACTTATTATATTTTTACTGTCAGCATAATTGTGTTTAACCTTCACAGAAATGTGATGAGAAAGGCATTAGCTCTATTTTTAGGTAAGGAAACTTTTTTTTAACAATAAAATAATGGAACCTTAATGAGGAACCCAAAGTTAATAACCATCAACACTCTGAGCAGGTTATGTCCTTAACCTTTTTTAAACATTTCATTATGCTTGTCTGTCTGCTTCTCTGAACATCTGTATTCCTCACTGTTACCTCCATAACATCATATCTATTGGTGAGCAGTTTGCAGAGAGTGCACTGTGTAGTAGTTGATTTTAATTCCTCATGGCAAAGAAAGGGAAAAATTGAAATCAGTGTAATTTTTATTGTTTATTTTATGCTAAACTGGTCATATTCCATTCTAGTATAAATTTTCATTATTACATGGCAGATTTTTTTAAAAACCAAGTCAGTAAGTTTAAGGGAACTTTGAACAATAAAAATTTCCAATATTGCTGTCTTTTTTTTCTGTCCCAGTGGGTGAAGTTTTTGTATTAGTAACCCATTCAAAGTTTAAAGATTTTAGTTTTCCAGTATTATCAAATTCAAATTTTCATGATAAGGGTAGTTACTCTAAGGCCCTGGAAACACAGTTCATTGAATTTCTAGAGTAAACCTAGTAAGAATTCAGGAAAACAGATTTAAATCAAGACAATGCTTGATTTACTGAAAAACGTAGCTACCCCTACTATAAGCAACTTCTGTTTTATGCATTCTAAAAAATTAAGCTTGAGAACAACACTGATTCGGAACATGATTCTAATGTAGAGGTTCTATGTAGGTGGGAGACAGCCAAAGATAAATTTCAAGCCTGTTACAATTTGTGGATGGTGACTAACACCAATTCATCAATGAGGTTGAACCTTTAACCATAGATCTTGTTATGTCTTTAAAATATACCACTCCTACACTCCAAATGAAGCCTGAGAAGCTTGCAGAATGTAGTTTGGTACGCAAGGAGACATTGGAAAGTGAGAGTGGAGAGTGACTGTCCAGGAGAGGATAAAGATCCAGAAAGATGAGTTTAGTTTTTGTAGTCACTAAAACCAGAGTAAATGGTCAGTGTTAGACAGAGTTGTGTAAAAACTATACATGCTTTTATATCCCTGCAAAATGTCAGAGAGCAGTAATAAATCAGGGATCTGCAAAGATCGGCTTCCTAGTGAACCCCTTGTTTCTGATTTTAAGCACAAAGTGCTACACTCAGAGTAAGATGAAATAAGAAGTAGAAGGCCTTAACTTGAATCATTTGAATTTTTTGTTTATTTAAAGTGCATTGAGACAGACACATATCGATTGACAGAACTGTCCCAACTACTGCTTCAATTTCCCAGTGTCCCAAACGTTCACAGCCAAGTCTACCCAAAGCCAGTAGCCTGGGATTCTGGCTTCAGCAGTGTGGATGGCAGAGGTACTGCAGCCATCACCTGCTGCAGCTCAGGAGAACGGAATTACAAGTAGTGGGGGTACTTAAACCTAGGTACTATGATATGAGATGCATGTCTCAAGCCACATTTTAACTGCTTTATTAAAAAGCTGTTTCTGAATTAATTTTAACATCTGAAGTTGGATTGAAATGAGTGTGGGGCTAGAGATCATGGATGCATTTAACAAAAGCTAACTTACTTCTTTGCTATAGATTAAAGCTGGGCCGTAAACGTGTACACAATTTTATTAAACATTTTTTTAAAAATTACCATGTAAACATGAAGAAGCAAAATAATTACCTTCTATCTATCTTTCAAGTAGATGAGAATAAATAAATAGTCATTAAAACAATTGTAAAAGAGTGTGTAACTTCTGAGACGATGGAAGTAATGATAGATTGAAAACAGTACAAAACAACAACAGTGGTTTAAATAAGCAACACGCAAAGAATGGTAGATTTAAATTCAAACTTATCAGTGATCATATCAAATGCAAATAGGCTGGATGATTCAATTAAAAGTCAACTATGAAGATTCTGAATCTAGCTCAAAAGCTCACAAGTATATGATGTTTATAAGATATGTTTTAACAGTAAGAATAAAAAATTTAGTTTAAAAAGATATGCTAAGCAAACACTAACTTCAGAGAGCTGATATAATGATATTAACACTCAAAGGAAGTTTTAGTAAAAATTTTTTGCCAAAGAGGGAAAAGGCTTATTTCCTCAGTAAGGTAACACAGGATGATTTAGTACTTGCATTCATTTCAGAGGAATTAGCAGAAATAATATTTATTGAATACTCACCATGATCAAGTATTGTTCTAGGCACTGTACACATGTTAGTTCATTTAATGATTATTCAGGATCTAGGTTTGATCATTATTCCTTTTTTACAAATGAAAAGATTGAACATTAAAGAGATTTCCAATGTTATATCACATATGAGCACTGCAACTGGAATTAAACACAGGCTGTCTAACCTTGGAATTATGAAAATCATTGTTGAGATGAATAAAAATTCATTAGATCATTCTTGGCTTTTAATTAGATATTAGTTTCAAAGTAGGTTGCGATTGATGGGCTTTGGTCAGGGACATTCCTTTCCCTCTGCCTCAGAAACTTAGATTTGTCTTCATGTCTTCTTTTCAGGTAATACTTGTCGCCAAAATGTGATATTAGTTTTTTTCATGACTGAATTCAACTTGATTTTTATTATCATAAGAATAACACAATAGACTGGTGTATCTGTTAGCCTCACTGTACACAGAATACGTCAAATGCCACACTGTGGAAGGAAGGGTTGAGAGGTTTTCTTTCTCTAATTTTCTATAGTGGAAAGGTTAGCTCTAGCTAAATTTTAAGTGATATAAGCTATGCATTCAGAAATTGTTTCCCATCAAATGCTAAATATATTTGCTAGGAAAGCAAAGTTTATATTGCCTTTCTTCATTACCTCCCAAAACACACACATAACCATCCACTCAATCCTACCATCTTTTCTGTCTTTAATACAGTAAACACCTTCTCTGTCTAAACAGAAAGAACTGAAGCTTTCAGGGCTTATGAAAAGAAGTTGCTTTTTTTCTAAGCTCTGTCCAGTCCAGAATCTGGGAATGAGGCCTTTTGAGGGAGGAAATAATGAATCCAGGTGTGTTACTAATAACTTCTTTGCATTTCCATTTTGTTTTAATCCATGAGAACAAGAATACTATACAGTTTGCCTAATGTTTATCCTCAATGGATAACATAGAATTACAATAACATTTGCTGGATAAACATATAAATGAGTAAACAAAGCTCAATGACTGAATCTCTGATTACTCTCCTCTTATTGTTGCTACACAGTGTTGATACTTTTTTTTTTAAGATTTATTTTATTTTTATTGGAAAGTCGGATATAGAGACAGAAGGAGAGGCAGAGAAGTAGATCTTCCTTCCAATGATTCACTCCCCAAGTGACCGCAACGGCTGAAGCTGCACCGATCTAAAGCCAGGCCCAGAGCTCTTTCCGTTCTCCCACATGGGTGCAGGGTCCCAAGGCTTTGGGTTGTCTTCTGCTTTTCCAAGCTAGAAGCAGAAAGCTGGATGAGAAGTGGGGCTCTCAGGATAGAACGGACACCCATGTGGGGACTTTAGCTGCTAGGCTACCATGCTGGGCCCTTTTGTTTTTAAAGATGTATTCATTTATTTGAAAAGCAGAGTTGCATCTATTTTCCAATCCTCTGCTTCACTCCCCAAAATGACCATAATGGCCAGCTCTGGTCCAGGGTCCTGGAGCTCCATCTTGGTCTCCCACATGGGTAGCAGGAGTCCAAGCACCTGGGCATCTTTTGCTGCTCTGCCGCACAGCAAGTACAGCTGCCAGGAATCCTCCATTGTGAGATGCTGACATTGTAAACGGGCTGAGCTTGCTGTGCCCCAAGAGATGTCTTAATTGCTTTGCCAAACTCACAACAAGCTTGTTGTTGTTGTTGTTGTTGTTATCTTGGGTCATTTGTAAGTGCTGTGGCCTCTTTCTAAAATGCCCTTCCCCCACTGTTGGTCTGATTGACTCTCCTCTTTGTCAACTTTCACTGAAGCTTCTCTTCCTCAGGATGTTTTCCCTGTCTGTGCCAACCAAAATTGCACATCTATTCCTCAAAAATCCCCTTATACTCCTTGACTTTATTTTCTGTTGGAATTGCCTGAAATACTGGGATATCTGTCTTACATCCATGTTGTTTGTCTGTCCTTCTAGGGTATCGATTCCACAGGGACAGTGATTTTTTTTCCCTTTTTAATTTTATGCATAGGAGATCGCCTTTCACTTAGTATGTGCTCGATAAGTATCAGTTGAAGGAATGGAAGAATTTGAAACTTAGTACATGTTTTACCGGATTTGAAGCCCCCCAAATGGAGATTCCATTACCCAATGACTCAAAATTTGCAGGTTCTTTAAGAAAGCTCGTTTAATTTATCTGAAGTTCAGTTTTCTGTGGAGTGGGGATAATTGTAATTAGTGACAGAGAAATCTCAATAAACCCAGTAAATGCTAAGTAGTAATGCTCTCACAGAACGATTCTGAGCATTTGACAAGAGAACACACATGTGAGCTATGTTGTCTCCTGATGCCAGCAACTGTGACCTGAGATTCCGATGGAAGCAAAGGGAGGGTGACACATTGCAGGTTTCCATGAGGAACAGAATGATCCAATCTTGCTGAAATTATAAACTAGACCAAAAGCCACCTGGGACTCTTCGGAAGCAGAAGTTATTATTGCATTGTTTTTGTTTTTAACACTCTAGTTAATGCAATAATAACTTCTGCTTCCGAAGAGTCCCAAGTGGCTTTTTAAATGTTAGAGGGGGAAAAGGTGAGGGGGTCAGATAGCCTGAAATGCAGATTTGGATTACCTGCTTCAAAGCGTGCATGTATGTGTGTGCATGGACATGTGGGGTGGAGCAAGGAGTGTTGGTGGTAGAGAATCAATCAGTATAGTCTTTGTTTACTGGCAATAATTACAGGAAATTTTATGCTAATTCATTTGTATCACCTTGTCTAGTGTCAAGTGAGCATGCTATTCTTAAGTGTGGAAAAATTGTCACCTATGAAAAACATTTCCTGACTTGTTAAGTCGCAGTATGGAAATTATGCTGGAGATGTGTACATTTGTAAACATTTAGGATAATTTAATACCAATATTGTTGTAATTGATATGCCATCCTCATGTGTTATGTTTCCATTTGGGTATTTTCCACATTCCAAGTGATTTATCTAATACCCATTAAAGCATCCCCGACTACTATTATATTATTGACTTATTATCTTCATAAATTAATTTGTTTTAAAATTCTGACCTTTTCCAAATGAGAAGAGATTTAAATATCTGAGATGTAAATATGAAGCTGAATGTTGGGATCCATGAATATCTAATTTCAAATGCTGACACCACATAATCCTGGGAGTACTCCTAGAAAAATTAAAACTGGAAGTATTAACCATTTGCATATCCCTTGCTGTTTACAGAAAATCCAATTAGTAGTTCTCAGTGTCCTTCTTTTGAGATTTTTAATTACTTGTTCCCATATTGATTTACTCACCCATTCACTCACCCTTTCATCTAGGTTACCTATCCATCCTTGTTTACTGTTTCACTTTTTAAATAGTACATTATTAATGCACCTTATAACGCTGCTTATTTTTGCTAATATTATTTGTGTTACTTTGTGGTTAGTAACAGAAGGAAGCAGGTAAATAATCATGTGAAGAAATGCATCTCATCGATAAAATGCTGTTTGGTGAATCATAAAGTGGTAACTAATATTCCTTTGGGCTTTGAAGTAAATGTATTTAAAGAAAATTGAAATGTATGCAATGATAAAGATCTGCAAACAAGCATATCAAGTCCTAGGAATATTAAACAGGCATGACCAGAGCTGACAACATGTCCATATTCATTGTGTGGAGGTTTTGGGAAAACGGGCATGTGAACCTGGAAGAACTTAATAGATCACGAGTAGGAGTATAGATTTGTTCCAGAATAGAAGTTATTGTAGATCTCTGTTCTCAGAATAATTGTAGCGAAGTGCAAGAGAAATCTCAAGGAACCATACAAGTCAGGGAGCTATTGCAATTGTGCAAACCAAAGCGAATAACAGCATTAATTAAGAAAGTGTAAGAGAGAGAGAAGGGAACAGATTTGAAAGATGACTAAAAAGTTACTAGAAGGTAACATATGGAAAGTATTATGTTATCCTCCAAATTTTAATGAGGATATGTTAAAAAACATCTTTCAGAAATGTTTCCAAGTTGTCGAACAAAATAAAGAAAGTGGAGACCTGGAAATGCATCATTAGATTATTTCCATTTCATGTATTGGATTTTCTAAGTTATGAAGCTCCTCAATTTTTTCTTAAACTCTATCCTTTATCTTCGTATATATGCCCAGTGCATATCTTGACACTGACCCACTTCATGACTGTCTTGGCTCTGATATGACTGGACAAAGTCAATTAGACTTGATGAGCAGAACATAAAATTTCAACTCCAGTTTGAACCATCATTTTAATAACACATATTCAAAACTGAAAATGATGCGAAGAGAGAACTATTGTTATTGTTTAAAAACTTGAAATCTTTCCAAGAATCTGGAAATACCATTCTATCTTAAGGTGTAATCTTTTCTCTGCTGTTAGGGTGGTTTGAACTATGCTAGTCACTCAAATTTATATAGGCAGTATTTTACTTTTCTTTTGGTTTGCACTGCCAAAATCCCTGCTGATCTGATTCTAAATTACAAATATCACTTCCTCATGGTTTGTAAATATATATTTTGTTACTAATATTGCTAAGTATTAAAATTACCCAAATATTTAAAGTTCAAAATTATGTTTTGATGCATTGGAAGTAATTTGGGAGAGAGTATCAAGAAAACTTTAGAAAGTTCATCTTTATAAAATGTCTTAAATCAAGCCTGAAAAATGCCCTGGACCGACAGAGAGAGTTAATGAGGATTGCACAATTGACGATACTTAGAAACAACAAAGTTGACTTGAAGAATGAATGCTGTGGGTGATCAGATCCATACTTTATTCAAATGATGTGGTTCCATGTAACAGCCTTAAAAATATATACAATTCAAGATCATGTCCTACCAAATTATATATTACTTACCAGCATGGATGTTCAAGCCACCTATCAATGATTAAGAATGTAAATATTAAATATTTAAATTCTAATTGAATAGACTTTCTAAAATTTGTTTACACTTTTAGCATAAAAACACTGTTGATTTCTGTGAATTTCATCTTAATTTTAATGATTTTTTTCCCTTGGGTTTATTCAGCATGCTTCTCAAAATATCCACAAGAAATGTTTATTATTCTTGCTTTGACTTAACATAAAAGATGTATTTTAGTTCCATTAATCTTAATTTTTTTCAAAAATTGAAAAGCAGTACACTCAGAATTTCTAATTCTCTGGAATCAATATAAAGCTACGAAGATTGTGAGCTTTTTGTAGAGGTAAAAGTAGTCCTTGTTCTCTCTTCTCTTCATGCTTGTTGAAATGTCCCTTTTCTCCCAGGCTTGCATCCTGTGATACTCTGTTACACAGTGGAGAACCTGACATGTGTTTGTTTCTTAGGCAAAGGTGTAATACTCTGCAAGTTTGAAAGGAGACATAGGAAGAGAAGGTTTCTGCTGTGCCTGCTGACAGTCATTGATTTTCTCACATTCAAAACCTATCTGGCTTCACATTGGAGCAATAGTTGTGGTGAATCCTAGTGTTGATCCCATTCTAAGGAAGGGACAGAGGTTTCTTTAAGAAGTACAGATTCCCAGTACCTATGAAACTGTGTCACATAATACAATGTAATTAATGAATTTAAAATAAAATTAAAAAAAAAAAAAGAAGTACAGATTCAAAACCAGCTGCAAAATGAGCTCCCATCCTGGTTCATTTCTCACAGAGCAGCAGGTGTGTACCCCATGGTAACAGAATTCGTGACCTAGTCTTTCTTATTGTTAACAACACCATTCTTAACAGAACTTATGACCTAGTCTTTCTTACAATACTCTTCTGTGGGGCTTTAACTTCAGGGGGAGCTAATGAACTTGATACAGTGATAGATAGGAATCAGAGAGCAAAGGACTGTTTCAGGGGTCAATAAAGAAAAGAATGATTTTTATAAAAAGTGGGGAGAGGTATCCTGTTTTGAATGGATGTGAGATTAAAACACTCTTATATTGCCATATCTAGTGTTTTCCCAGACTGGCTTACTACAGAATAGATTCAGGATAAGCAAAATATCACATGCAACAGCTTTTCTGTTTTACTTTCTCAAGAAGAGATGCATTGTACAAAATGTCAAAAAATATTCTTGGATCTTGCTCAGTGTACTACTCACTTATTTTGAAATTAGTATAAGTACTAAGCCATCAGTCTTTCATTTAATCTCCATAAACCAAAGGAAGACTGAGTTCTGGTCTAATGCTTCATTCATTATTATTATTATTATTCCATGATACAGTTCCATAGGCTCTAGGATTTCCCTTATTCTTTCCCTAAATCTTCCCTCCACCCCAGATTTCCCCCATATCATTATGATAGTATAGTCCTTCACAGTCAGTCATAAGTCCATCATTCTGCTATTGAAGTGTATCCTGACATTGCAGGCATGGACAATGAGAGAAAGTCCATCATCCTATTGTCAAGATACATTCAGTAGTTTAACTGGGAGTCCATCTTTGTTTTGTGAGTAGAGATGCACACTACATTGTACCTTCGTTATATATTAAATTGTCTCATGATGAATGCTGTGTCATACTTGTGTCTAAGAAATTGCAAATAGCTAGAATTGAAGATTCATATTTTGATCAACGTTGGAAATTTGAGACTACTGAATTGTGCTTATTATCACTAGAGAAACCCAAGGAGAATTATAGCTGGTGAATAAGGAAAAAGAACTAAAAGAAGTAAGACATGTCAGGCATGGCTATCTATGTTGTCCTATTCTTGAAAAAATGGACCTCAGGTTTGCAATTTCAGAAGAGTTTAAGAACAGCTGCACATAAAATGTTAACCCTTCAACTTAATTTTATGCAAAAACATAGGCTCAGAACTAAAGGAGCAGAACTCCAACAGTGCACTTGAATGCCAGCATCTCGAGCAGTGTCTTAACCAATGCACCACTTGCTCCAGAACATTTTTAATGTTTCTAAAAGGTTCTTTTTATATGTTGTTGTCTTTCACTGTATGTATGTGTGTGCACGTATATACATATACACATACATAGTGAAAAATTACACTATATACACTATATATGCGTATCTACACTGAAAATTATTTTTTGAAATTTTCCCTCATGCAGTAAATAGAATGTGTGCAGGACAACTGAGGAAAGGAGGCATATTATCTTAACAGACACATGAAGGAATTTAATAGCTACCCAAAGAGAACCATTGCATGCATTGTTTTGGTAGCAGTGAATGTCATCCAAAGAGAATTAGTTGATGTGCTTCTGAGTGGATGAATTGAACAAATGTCAATGCAAACAGTTGTCTGCTTCCATGGTTCACATAGAGGAGTTCATGGCAGGTGCATGGTACACCTTCAAAGTTCCAGGGAATAGTGAAGGTCCATCTGTTGAAAAGATTAGTTTCCAGGCAAGATCTTCATTTGCACAGCACAAGAAGCCAAATCCATTGACAGATGTTGTGTTTGTATACAGCTCATCAGCTCCGCATTCTAATGTCATGCTTCCGCCTCTAAGAATACTTACAGTCATGAATGTAGTGATCATGCCACTGATGAATTTGGATGATTAGAACCAAGTTTTCTCCCATTTGGAAGAGGTGCTTCTTAAACAAAATGACAGTAGTTATGGACTAAGGAATTATTAGAAATTCACTAAGTCTAGCCAACTTACTTGATGAATGAGAATGCTAGCGATAAAGCCCTAAAGTTAGCAGCTAGTTACACCCGTATAAACCCTGAGCTCCTGCCTTTCAGAATAACTGTGCTCCATTGCTTGCCTGCATGTGATGCTTGGGTTTCCTCCAGAAGTCAAGAGGGGTTACATGCCATGTCAAGGCAATCTATCCATTTCTTGTGTCCACATTGAGACTCATGCTGAGTTACACCTACATATCCAGAAAAACTGTATATTGTTTAAAGCAACATTCTTTTACTCATCCAAGGCTATTACAATTTTCAAGTATTTATCCAACAGAACACTGAAAATAGCTCCAGGTCATTCAGTGCACATACTGACACTGGCTGATTTAGCAAAGAGAAGTTCTTTAGCATCCTGAGTATTAAAATGACTGTTCAGGTTAATCCAGCACAGGAAGTTCTTTGAAGAGAAAATTGAACTGTTTTACGAATACAGTGAATTTCAGGGGACATAGAAATCACCTCCGTCAACATTAAAGTATAATATAGGCTTGAGTCCAAAATAAATGTCCAATGTTGATATTTATACAGATGTTTCATGTGTTACTGTAGACTTTGCCTCACCTCCAGACCTGAATATGATATGGCCAGTTTGCTCATGCATGAATAGCCCTGAGAGATAGATATCTTTTCTTCTGTAATACCTCATTCTATAAGGTGCTCTACGATGAGACAGGAACATTTATGAACACTTATGGCAATGTTTCTTGTGCTTAAGTGAGAAAACCTGCCACTGCAGTGTAATGATGTTTTAATTGCATATTTAGTACACAAAAAGTGAAGCAAGAGCTTAATTCATATGCTTTAATGAGCTACATTAAGAAAATATATTTGGGGTAAAGTACTAGTTATCTTCCAAGAAAGGTTAGGTTCATTCAAATCAATACTAAGGATTATGTAAATATTATGTTCTTCCTTTTTCTATTACTGAATAAATTTATTGGAATGTTCGTATTAAATTGTATGTATTTATTATGTTATTAAAATAGCCATATTAAAAACTAGCTATGTAGTAAATTTAAAGCTGTAACACCTTAGAAATGTTGTTACATTTTCTAGCTTTTCAGATGTCTAAATAACAAACATTTATCAGTCCAAAAGTGAATGTTCTTCTAATAACATTTTAGTGAAATCTTAACTATCTTTAAATGAAATTCACTCTAATGTTCATAATGCGTTGTCTTCTCTGTTGTGTCTGTGTAACTCATTTTAAATTCACAGGATTATAACACTCAGTAGTTCCTCATAACAAGATATTAATAACTGTATTGAAGAATAAATTACAAGATTTACATTGATGCTGTACTTGGCAGCCATTTCACAAATTTACATAGGCTGGCTAATTGAAAAACTGAGATTCAAAACCTGTCTGGGATATGGAGTAGAACTGAAATAAAGAAAAACTATCAGCGGACCCATCAATGAAGAATATGGGAATTTGAAAATCTGCATTTGGATTTGTTCTAACTGTACCACATTAATTTTTTTTTCAGCCCAGATAAAGCATAGTGTAAAGTGTCTGATGGCAGCTGGTCTATTAGAAAGAATTGAATTGTGGGTCTGAGAAAACAAGTAACATTTGCTCAGACATAATCAATGATAAACTTGTGCATTTAATACATTTAGTCATCTAAAAATCTACACATGGCTGAATACTAATAGTTAACAAGTGGCAAGCTCATTAAGTGCCTTGCACTGTTCCAAGTACTTGATTCACTAATTCATTTACTTGTTAACTCACCTAACTCTATGATGTAGACTCATCATTTTTTTACCCCAAATCACATGGTGTTCAGCAAAACTGAGCTCTGAACTTGGACAGCAGGATGTCCAAACATAATCTTTGTCACCACTACTCTCTATGGCCTTTTCTGAGAAGGTTATAGTCTCAAAGCCAGCCAAAAGAGTGGGACTCCATTCTTTATCTGACTATTATTATTAATAAGCTTAAGAGAAGAAATAACTCGCTAAACCATACAGAACATGGTGTCACTGTGAGCATATGCAGAGAAACAAGAGGTGAACTCCCCTCAGCAGGTGTCATGTGTCACCTTTTGTATTTGGCTTGTGAATATCCACTGCTGCCACCTGCTAGTATTTAAAAGGCATTCACTAGGGCAGACACTTTCAGGGATTATCAGATTGACTCATAATAGCAACTGTATGAGGGCCAGTAATAATATCATCCACACAAGACACCTGTGGAGACCAAGGCTCAGGGAGTTTCAGTAATTTACTCAACCCCATAGTGTTTAGAAAATGATAAGGCAGGGATTTGAACCCAGGAAATCTGCCTACATAGCTCAGACTATTTATCATTATGCCTCTTGCCACAATATGCTGTCTCCTACTGATAACCTAGTCAGCAGGACTTGAATAGGAGAAAAGGAATTTTAAACTTTATGACTATAAAGATTTTAAGAATTTTGTCAGTTGGGGACAAAATCAAGTTTTAAATTTCCTTCTTGCATTCTAATGTATTTTAACTTGAAGGTACGCAGAGGAAATTATATAATGTTCAAAGTGTAAGATGAAGCAGTTTAAAATAATTGACTTCATTCAATTTGAGATTTAATAACATATATGCCTTTTAACTAATTTTATTTTCTCAAATTAGGTGAGTAACCTTAAGATGTGATTGTAGCATGAATTTGGTGGGAACCTAATTAAGACCCTGAATAGGTATGTTAGATTGGGACAAATACATACTCTGATTTTACATTTTAAAATAACTAAATGATAGGACTTTGAATGGTCTTGTCATTCAGAAATCATGAATGTTTGAGGTTTCATATATCTATCTATATCTATTTATATATCTCTATATAATACTTTGATTTGATCAGTTCACAGTTTACACATGTGTTAAAACATTGTACTGTGCCCCACATCCATGTGTCAATTAAAGTAAAATAAAACTTAAAAAAGAAAATCAATGCTTTTGTTTAATGCTTGCAGATTAGCCTGCTAGATAATTTCCAAGGTAGCTCGGTGCTTGTCACTAGAGAAGCTATTGTTATGTTCTTATTTTTGAATTTTGCATGTGTTCAGCAGCTTAGTTGTCTCAACCTTGCTGGTGTGCAGCACATACAAATAAGATTTACAGGGAAAAGAACAGCTGTGTAAAATATTGCATTGGTAAAGCAAATTTATGGAGACAGTGATTATAGCACATGAGGCTCAAGCACAACCACAATGATCGTAGGATGACTATGCTCCCTGATGTAGTGTTTCATATCTATTGCCCTTAGTGTATGTTCATGGTAGTAAGTGCTATTTCCCATCCTGTAAAGCTGATTTTATTTCAACATCCTGTTTCAAGTTACTGAAAACTTGCCGAAAATCCTTTTTAGAAGGTGAAACTTTCACTGGCTTCTTCCAGAAAATATGGCTTGAGTCAAAAGAGTAGTCTTTGAGTCCTAAAATGTGGCAATGCATAGTTTGGGGTCTACCAGTAGTATATCAGGATTCTAAAAGGGTCTCTAGAAGTTACTTAATAAGCATTTAAATCATTAAAGGTTGATACTTGAGGTTTAATTGTGCTATTGTTTTTACACTTATTTGAGAGGAGAGAGAGAGAGGAGAGAGAAATAATTCCCAATGCCTGCAATGTCCTAGGCTAGGCTGGGGCCAAGTAGAGTTGCTTGGGAACTCAGTGCAAGGCTCCCAAATGAATGGCAGGAACCCACTTACTTGAACTATCATAGTTTCCTCACAACATCTGCATTAGAGGAAGTCTTGTGTCAGGTTCTGTAGTCTGGAATCGAACTCAAACTGTTAGGGCATGCAGGCATCTTAATCAGGCGTCATAATCAATAGATTTATCAATTAACCCTCAATAACAGTTTCATTTTCAAATGCTATTTGTGGGGGCTGGCATTGTGAAATAGTGGATTAAAATGCTGTCTGCAATGGCAGCATCCCATAAGAGTAGCTCTTTAAGTCCTAGCTTCTCTACTTCTCAACCTTGCTAGTGATCTTGCTAGTGGTCTAGGAAAAGCAATGGAAGATGGCCCAAGTGTGTGGGCTCCTGGCATCCACATGGGAGGACCTGGATGAAACTTTTGGCTTTGACCTGACCCAACACGGTCCATTGCAGCCATATGGGGAGTGAACCAGCAGGTGGAGGATGTCTTTCTGTCTCTCCTCTCCCTTTCTCTCTCTACAATTCTGACTCTTGAAATAAATAAATATCTTTAAAATAAAATGTGATTTGGATGCTACTTTTTAGGTGATTCAAACTGGTAATAACATAGATACATCCAGAATTAATTCTGTTATACATATTTTTCATGATTTAGAATAATAAAAATAAAATAATCGATATCGGTTTTCTACTTTGAGCAATAGACAAATCATGTTTCCCTTTAACATAATTCGTTACTGATAATCCCATTTCACAGTTTAGAATACAGAATTACTAATTCTGTGATGTGGTAAATGACAATACTTCCATTTTGTATTCATACATAAATAATGTGACTGAGGATAAGTGAAAACTATAACCACATATTGTAAGGAATTTCCTTTCCTCACACTCATGCCTTGTGAGAGTAAGCCTGATTGGAGGATCATTTGGTTGCGTATTAACAGAGATGGTTTTGGCAATTTCCATGACTATTGTCTAGCAAATTCAGAAATAGAGATCTTTGGTTTTGCCATTTCATTGGGTACAGATGTGGATGTTAGCAGGGAGGATCCTGATATGCGCTGATGCGTCTTTTTGCTTGGACTCTGTGTTGAAAGAGACAAATCATTAGTTAATGTTTGTTTACATTCCTTCAATGCAGCCCTCTGAGTGTCTGTAGTGTGATCTTTTCATGTTCCTTTGAGTTATTTTCTTATTTATTTATTCTTTTGATTTGGTGTCTGGGAAGTGTTCATCTTCCCTTGAAACTCCTGGGTGGTTATTTATTTATTAAATTATTTATTGTTTAAATTTTGTGCTTTTAAAAACAACCTCATTCTAAAAGTTTTATTTTGATAATCATTCAGTGTTGACAAAACTAGATAGTTTCCTAATCTTTATAATTCTTGACCATTACACTCTCACAACAACACTGAGAAATGAGAAGTATTCTCACTGTACATATAATAGAAAACTGAGAGATTTAGAGTTTGCATGAGTCACCCAATGTGACAAGGCTGATGTCCACATTGGCTTAAATCCTGAACTCTACATGCTGAACCACAGCATGCACTCGAACCCAAACCAAGTAACTGAAACAACTAGATCCAAAACAGATTTCCCACTTTCATGCTATGTTAGAAGTGCTTTGTAGCCTGGTATTTTAAAAATCATTTTTATTATTTTCATGATGCAGTTATGTAGGCATAGAGACTCTCCCACCCCCCCTTCTGTATTTTCCCCCATAATCCTACAGTAGTATGATCCTTCAGCAACAGTACGTTAGGTGCATAGTTTGGGATCACATTGTCAGAAGATTGTATTACTTAGCTATCGGGTACTTTTATTCATAGGATGACAGTATGAAGCCACTGAAGTGTTCGTATATGTATATTGATATTGAAGTTTTCCCTAAAAATACTAAAACGTGCAGTAGCTTGGAAGAGTTGTAGCGAGGAGATGTGACAGTGTCACCATCCTAGTTCAAATGGAGACGGATGATTAAGCGTCGAATGTCTGAGTAACACAAAGGTCATAGCAAGGGCTACTGTTGTGCAATAGCAGGAAAGCTACCACCTGCAATGGTGTCATGTGTGTGCCATTTCAAAACTATGCTGCTCCACTTCTGACACAACTTCCTGCGCATGCACATGGAAGAGCAGTGGAGGAAGGCCAGCCACAAATAGACATTCATTGTAACAATAAAGACGTTTGGGGAAAGGGGATCATTGCAGTAAGAAGAGAAAGAAGGAATGATTGTAAGATATTATTCTAATAACACAATGAATACATTACATGATGGGAAGGGCTCAGTTGACTCGTCCTCTACTGCAGGCACCAGCATCCCTCACAGGCACCAGCTACTGTTGCAACTCTTCCACTTCCAATCCAGCTTGCTAATTATGGCCTGGCAAAGCAGTTGGGGACAGCCCAAATCCTTGGGACCTTGTACTCACTTGGAGACCTAGAAGAGCCTCCTGGCTCCTGGCATCAGATTGGCCCAGCTCCCACCATTGAGGCCATCTGGGGAGTGAACCAGTAGATGAAAGATAATCCAATCTTTGTCTCCCTTCTCTCTGTGAAACTGCCTTTCTAGTAAAAGTAAATAATATTTTAAAATCAAAACCAAAAAACCATAACATTCTACTATTCAAGTGCATCATGGCATTGTAGGTATAGACAAAGGAAGGTAGTCTAGAATCATTGTCAAGGTATATTTAGCTGTTTCACTGGGAGTCCTCCTTTCAATCGGGGGTAGAGATGCTTACTGCAGTAAATCTTCCTGGTATGTATAACCTGCTCTGCGTTGTATAAAATATGCTAGATATTTCTATGATGATTATCTAGAAATATTGTATGAAACTAGAGTAGGATAAAAAGTCATTTTAGTGTGTTTAAATCTGTGCTTACTTATACAGTCTCTTTTTAGTTATATAAAGTTTATTTTTTAAAATTCAGCTGATAGAAATACAATATAGAATGTACATTTACAATGTTATGGAGGAAATGGAAGATATATTTGTAAATGCTTACAGTGTCTGTATTTGTGTGCATTTCTTCTTAGGCAAAAAGAAAAATGTGTTATGTAAGCAGGTTTTCTGCAGGTTGAGTATCTCTCATATGTCTCATCTAAAATGCTTAGGATCTGAAGTATACTGGGTTTTGCATTTTTAAAATTTTGAAATGTTTGTTTACACAAAATGAATTATATTACAGATGGAACCCAATTATAAATGTGAAATTCACTTATTTTTCATATATCCATTGTATACAGAAACCAAATGTCATTTTATATATAATTTCTTTGTGTGCCTGTGTTGACTGCAACCAGTCACATGTGGTCAGATGTAAAATGTTCCAGCTGTGACATCATGTTGGTGCTAAAACCATTTGGGGTTTGGAGGATTTCAGATTCACAGAATAGGAATATTCTACTGATACTATAAATTATGTCTAGCTTCAAAATTATCTGTAAAGAGCTTTCATACATAAATAATCAAGGTAATTACTCCTGAATTTTATGTCAATCCAAAAATAATTGCAATATTTCACTTGGAATGAATATCTAGGAAGGAATCTCCCATACTGACTGATTCCTTAGATCTTGGGCTTCAAGTGTTTCAATAGGACATGCCTCTTGCTTTTATGTAGTCATTGGGCACCATTCCTCCAATTCAGTTGTCATGTTGCTGTAATTGTTTATAGTGAATCTATGCCGAGACTAAATCATTTGTTCTCTTTCCTCCTCTCTCACTGTCTGTCTCTAACTTTCTAAATCAGTGTATTATTGTGTTTCTTATGTACTCACTCAATCTCTCTGTATATGCGAGTAGTCATATTCAAGGACTTCAGACCCTGCCGCCCATGTGGGAAACCCATGTTGTTTTCCAGATTTGACTTTAGCTTGACCCAACCTGGTCTGTGGCAGGTGTTTGATGTGAACCAGTGGATAGGAAATTTGTATTTGTCTCTCTAACTTTCAAGTAGTTAAAGTGACAAAAATTTCAATAATATATTCTGAAAAAATAATGAAGAGAAAAAACTGATATCCTTTATCTTTGTGAATATTGAATATTCAGGGCTCTTGGAATTCAAAAATATATTTGATAGAGCAAACACGTAAACATGTTGAATGACCTATTCTCATGATGTTTAGTTTTACAGTAAAATCCAAGTTATGAAATGTTGACTTTATTTTCTTGTTCTTCATAGGTCACCCATTAGCCAAGGGATAAACCAAGTGATCCTCAAGGTGAGGACACTGAACACGTGCATTGAAACTTAACTCCTGAGGTGATCTTGATGGAAGATTTTTATACCTGTCAGAAGAGGTGCTCCTGAGTCCATTATCCCACAGGATTCACAGGATTTCATGTCTCACGATTAGCCTTTGCTTGAAATCAAGACTTTTAAAAAAAAGACCGACATGAACTTCTGTGTCAAGAAGATGTCGTCGCAGTTGGACTGTGTTCCGTCTGGGAAAGTGTTGAAGGAGTTAGACGTTGCCATCGGCCGAGCTGGGCGAGAGTTGTGGTTTTCAGGATAAAGTCTGAGACAGCAGCCACTTTTGGGATTCTTGTCTACAGATGTGACTGCTTTTCTCATCTCTGAAATCGTCTCCCGTGTGCCCTGTCCTTCTGCTATGGCTGTGTCCCTGGATCCTCTATTGATTGGCTAATGGGACTGAACTGCTTTCCTGACATTTCGTTTGCAAACTTCTCCGCTGGCATGATGTAGACAGAGACCATTTTATTTGTACCCTGATCCTGGAGCTCTGAAAGCCTACATGTTTTAACATCTCAAAGTTGCTTTTCTTAAAGGAGTCGAAATATATATCCATTGATAATAATTATTGTTGGCGAGTAATAATTACCTGAATACGTCAATCACGTAAGAATGTATAGACAAGCTGACATGTTTCCCCAAGGCTAACAACACTACTACAGCTCTCTGCCAGCTGAATACGTAGCAGTTAGAACTGGATTGCCCTTCTCATTACACAATCCTTAGTACCTCTGGAGCACTCTCCCTTTCTGGTTTTTTCTTTAGTATTTTATGATTCCTTTTTTCTTTCAAAGAAATCAGCGGTGAGCAGTCACGTTAGTTTCAAAATTCGCCAGGAGCGCATGTACTGTTCTGCTTTCTTAGCTTGACTCAGATTTCTTCTCATATATTTTAAGCTATCCTTTTTTTTTTCCTTTTTAAAACACAATACCTTGCTCGATCCCAACGACTGTTTGAATGCTTCTGTATTTGTTCAGTCTGTGGATAGAATAAAGTGTTCATTTTCCATCATCTCAAATTTCTAAATACTGACTTAGAGTTGTCCCATTCAAACAGTTTCTTAGGCCAGTACTTTGTCCACATTTTCATAGTCACCTTAACATTTGTGATTTTCAGTTTTACAGGAGAATCCTATAAATATTTAAAGGCCTTAAACATGTATGTACTTTTTTTTTTCTATGCTGTTACAGAATGTATAATTTTATACTACATTTACTTTTTTCATTTGTGATGTGAAGGGAGGAAAGAATGTGACTGTATAGAACCACATGTAATTTGAAGGGAAGGGATTTCTGTGTTTTACTTATTTTAGACTAATCTGAAGATGCATTAGAAATTGTCTTTTTAAAAGTTTCATCATGTTAAGAGCAGCTGTGCAAATGTTTTGTGTTTTAAAAATCTACCCACATGGCTTAATAGGCCTGTATTGTTTTCCATGATGGAACTCACATGTCCTAAATGTAGCGTTGGTCTGTCTCTAACAGTATTCTAAAACACCACCCAGACTATTTTCTGGGAAAAACAGATATATTTATTGAAAATTAAATTTGGAAAGTATCTTTTTGATGTTAAAGTGGAGTCTATTACACACATGGGTATGAAATGAAATGGCTTCTTATCTCCATTTTAATTTTGCGTCAAATTAATAGATATGTCTCAGTAGAATTTGCAATGTTCAAGAGTATCTGAAATCATAAAGAAAGGAATAACAGTTTTGCTGGAGTTTCTGCATCAATTAGAATATCCTTACTTTCTTTGGAACAAAACGGAAAAGTTTATTATTTTACAAATTATGAATTTGTCCTAAGTTTGTTTGAAATTATAGATCATGCTTCGCATTTTTTAAAACTATGTCCTTTAAAGCAAAACTGAAAATTGTGTATTATATACAAGTGTAATACATGCATATTGATAGATAAAATAAATGGAATTCAAATATACTAATTAGATTATCTTCTAATAGATTAATGTTGTGACTATTCAGAGAAGGTGAATAAAATTGGAATATAAAATGACTGTCTTTCATAAGTTACATTTAGAGTCTATTCTTTTCTGTTTTATTTTAAAAGAACATGTTGTCATCCAGGAAAACTCCTGAATTCATGAGAAAACTGACACAAATCTTTCCATTTTTAATAAGGTTCCCATATTCCATTTGCTCTTTTTCCTAGGAAACAATGAAATAGAAACATTTATTCTTGCATTACTCACCCACATCTAAACCATGAATGCAACTGGCATAACTTTGGTAGCAATAATAAAAACAAATTTTGATGTGAAAGCCTTAATGATAATACATTGTTCATCTTGTAAAATGAGTTATAGTTGGAATATGAATTAAAATACCAAGTAAAACTAAGATTTGGTCTTAAATCTTTAAAAAATTTTTGAATAGCTTGAGATACAAAAGCAACCTCAAAAATAAATGGTTCAGGAGGTTTCTGCGTATCATTCCCATCTTCTTCTAGTAATAATGTCTTACAAAATCATAGCACATTATCAAAACTGGGAAACTAATATTATTACAATACTGTCAACATAAACCTTATCCAGCTTTCATCAGTCTTGTGAGTAGTGTGCATATTCTTATCCTTTTAAATTAAATTGATAGCCATCAATTGTTATATGTTAGAACATGAATTCCAGTACAAGGATAAACTATGAACTAATGAACTACTTGATAATTTTTTGAGGTCAACTATTTTTTTAAAAATAACATTCTCTGACTTTATATTACTTTTATGAACTCTTTATCTTTGCACAATGGGAATTTACAGTTGTAAGAGCATGCAGAACTATATTGTGATTTTAAATGTGGTACTTTTTTTCAAGGATTTATTAATTTGAAAGGCGGAGATACAGCTAGAGATGGATATATGGAGAGATCTTCCACCGGCTACTTTGCTCCCCACAAGGCCAACAAGGCTGAGACCGGGCCAGGTAAAGCCAGGGACTGGGAGCCTCATTGTGTCTCCCTTGCAGGTTCAGGGGCCCAAGAACTGAGGGCCTTCTCCATTGCCTTCCCAGGCACATACGCAGGGAGGTGGATCAGAAGCAAGCAGTCAGGATGCAAACTGTCCATCCAGGGGTTGCCAACTTGGAGACAGTAGTGGCTTAATCCACTAGGCCAAAATGGCAGTGCCATGGGTCAGAAGAGAGCAAAGAATTCCATCAATGATTGAAATTAAAAGCGAGCTTGATGCTGTTCCTTGTTGCCCTTTAAAATCCTCTGTTATTACACAGTACTACTCAAGTTGAATTGTAACTTTTAATAATATATAATAATTACTAGTATACTAATTAATTGAATGATTAAACGGGACTTGATGTTTTTAGAGACTTGATTATTTCCTCAATTCATAAGCAATGTAGCCACTTGGCAAAGCAATATATCAAAAATTGTTAACATGTTCATCACCCAGTCTTTCATTTATTTATTTATTTATTTAGTCACCCATTCTTTCTAATTTTGCCTCATCGGCCTAAATAGGGAGAATGAAGCTGGTACCAGATACTCTGTTTAGAGAAATTCAATAAGCAGGAGAGACATTTACTGGATGTCTCCTGCTCTTCTTACCCACACAAAAAACTCATGGTGGAACATTACTGTTTTTATCAAGGTGAAGGTCTTTCTTTTATACAGAATACTTTGGGAAAAGAACATTTATAGATTCCTTTCAGTTTTCTTCTTCACTGTGTGAGACTGTGGGATGTAGAGTGGAAATCACAATTATCTGACATTTAGCTGAAAGTTACTGAATTTCTCTTGCTACATGTATATTTGCATAAACGGA